>NC_089849.1:95575474-95907731 GCF_035609145.1 Eleutherodactylus coqui
TGTGTCCTATCCAGGGTGCGTGAGTTCCTAGGAGCAGCTAGGTCCCAGTTCCATAGACCGCTGGGCCGCCCCTTTATTGCGGCGATGTCCCCGCTCAGGTAGGTCTGTGTCACTAACCCTAGTAGAGGATAGAGAGAGGTGTTAATTTGTGGTAGTTCACCTTGTGTTCCCTATCCTTCAGGGTCATGTTCGTGTAGGCCCGGTTCTCACCTGCCCACATGAACGTAACAAGCGGTACCTGAGGAGAAGCAAGCCTGGACAATCAGAGTCCAGAGGGAGTAACTGAGTAACTGGTAACCATGAGTGGGAATGCTATATTGTTCACAGGCCTAGTCAATATCCAGGGTATATACAATCCAGTGGATCTAGAGCTGAACACAGTTGCAGCTTATATAGCAAAGTAGTAGCAGTATTTCTGGTGGCACAATGCGCCACAAACTAATATAATATAGTGAAAGGGATTGGAGTTGGTCACAGGTCCTAAACCAGCAGAGCCAGACTGCAGCCATGTGCGTACAGGATCGGTGATAATGTTACCTTCATGTGATCAGTGAAGATTCCAGTAAGACCACTTTCACATGGGGACATCGCACGTTGGTGACCGCAATACCAGGACTAGTTTCACAGCCCGATATCGCACTTGCCTCTGTGAAATTGACCCAAAGTGTTTCTTGTCTCTCCAGTCTAGACAACGCTCTATGAACTAAACTTTTCAGCTGCACCTACCGAGACATGGGAATAGTCCTACACGGTTAAATAAACCACTCTTACTCATGGCAACATACAAAATAAAAAAGAAAATATTTAACCCTTTAACTCTCCAGGGCATATACCTATGTCATAGAAGTTTGGGCTTTGTATGGAGGGGAATCGGGGGTTGATCCTGCTCCATACAATGCGGGTGTCAGCTGTTTCTTACAGCCCAGAACCGCCCAGAACAACTCCAATCAGCACCTCCGCTGATAACAGCTGTTAACCCTTTAAATGCAGCTGTCAAATCTAAGAACGGCATTTAAAATGCCCCGATCAATGTTTGGGGGGGGGGGGGGGGGGGGGTCTCAAATGGCCCCCCACTTTCTGAAAGCCCCGATGGCTGCATTGCAGATTGTATAGCAAGCCATGCCTGTGATGTGGCATGATAGATTGCCTGTCAGATCATAGTACCATGTAATTCTATGGTATTACATTATACTGCAGAAGCGATCAAACCATCGCAAGGTCTTATCCTCTGTGGGGTCTAAGCAAAATGTAAAAGTCAATTTTTAGAAGCTTTCTTAATTATTATAAAAAATAAAGGTTATAAAAGTTCAAATAAAAAATCTTTTGCCATATTTATAATTTAAAAAATATAAATAAAAAAAAACATATTTGGAATTGCTGCGTCCATAAAAGTCCTATCTAAATAACGCATTATTTACCCCACATGGTGAACATTGTCAGAAAAATCCGAAAGGCATTTCGGCGAAGCACCACTTTATGCCAGTTGCCACCCCGAACCAGTCTATGCACTTTATCTGTGCTGGAAATCCTTCCTTATGCACTTGTATGAAATGTCTGGCTGCATCAGAAATGTTTTATCTGAAATGGCAACACTGTCGGAGATATGTTCTGCGATTCTTCACTTAAGCCTTCGAGTGGTGCAGCGCACTTATCTGTAATGACATACTACACACTCGATTATGTGTAGCAAATGTTCAGTCTCACAAATCTTTTATCATGTAAAAAATAGTTGTCTTCAATGAATACTTGCATATATTGCACCCAAGGCACACATACCAAACAGAAGGCCTGCCACTAGAGATGAGCGAGCACCAAAATGCTCGGGTGCTCGTTACTCGGGACGAAATTTTCGCGATGCTCGAGGGTTCGTTTCGAGTAACGAACCCCATTGAAGTCAATGGGCGACCCGAGCATTTTTGTATATCGCCGATGCTCGCTAAGGTTTCCATTTGTGAAAATCGGGGCAATTCAAGAAAGTGATGGGAACGAAACAGCAACGGATAGGGCAGGCGAGGGGCTACATGTTGGGCTGCATCTCAAGTTCCCAGGTCCCACTATTAAGCCACAATAGCTGCAAGAGTGCCCCCCCCCTCCCAACAACTTTTACTTCTGAAAAGCCCTCATTAGCAATGCATACCTAAGCTAAGCACCACACTACCTCCAACAAAGCACAATCACTGCCTGCATGACACTCCGCTGCCACTTCTCCTGGAGTTACATGCTGACCAACCCCCCCCCCCCCCCCCGCACGACGCAGTGTCCACAGCGCACACCAAAGTGTCCCTGCACAGCCTTCAGCTGCACTCATGCCACACCACCCTCATGTCTATTTATAAGTACGTCTGCCATGAGGAGGAATCGCAGGCACACACTGCAGAGGGTTGGCACGGCTAGGCAGCGACCCTCTTTAAAAGGGGCGGGGCGATAGCCCACAATGCTGTACAGAAGCAATGAGAAATATAATCCTGTGCCACCGCCATCAGGAGCTGCACACGTGGGCATAGCAATGGGGAACCTATGTGCCACACACTATTTATTCTGTCAAGGTGTCTGCATGCCCCAGTCAGACTGCGGTTTTTTATAAATAGTCACAGGCAGGTACAACTCCGCAATGGGAATTCCGTGTGCACCCACAGCATGGGTGGCTCCCTGGAACCCACCGGCTGTACATAAATGTATCCCATTGCAGTGCCCATCACAGCTGAGGTAACGTCCAATTAAATGCAGGTGGGCTTCGGCCCACACTGCATGCCCCAGTCAGACTGCGGTTCTTTAGAAGTAGACACATGCAGTTACAACTCCCTGTGGACCCACAGCATGGGTGGGTGCCAGGAAGCCACCGGCGGTACATAAATATATCCCATTGCATTGCCCATCACAGCTGATGTAACGTCAGCTTTAATGCAGGTGGGCAAAAAATTAATTGGATTACACTGTAGGCGAGGGCCCCAAAAAATTGGTGTACCAACAGTACTAATGTACCTCAGAAAAATTGCCCATGCCCAACCAAGAGGGCAGGTGAAACCCATTAATCGCTTTGGTTAATGTGGCTTAATTGGTAACTAGGCCTGGAGGCAGCTCAGTTAAAATAAAAATTGGTTCAGGTGAAAGTTTCAACGCTTTAATGAGCATTGAAAGGTATAAAAATTGTTTACCAAAATTATATGACTGAGCCTTGTGGGCCTAAGAAAAATTGCCCATTCGGCGTGATTACGTGAGGTTTCAGGAGGAGGAGCAGGAGGAGGAGGAGGAATATTATACACAGATTGATGAAGCAGAAATGTCCCCGTTTTTGATGGTGATAGAGAACAATGCTTCCATCCATGGGTGCAGCCTACGTATTGCTTAGGTATCGCTGCTGTCCGCTGGTGGAGAAGAGAAGTCTGGGGAAATCCAGGCTTTGTTCATCTTGATGAGTGTAAGCCTGTCGGCACTGTCGGTTGACAGGCGGGTACGCTTATCTGTGATGATTCCCCCAGCCGCACTAAACACCCTCTCTGACAAGACGCTAGCCGCAGGACAAGCAAGCACCTCCAGGGCATACAGCGCGAGTTCAGGCCACGTGTCCAGCTTTGACACCCAGTAGTTGTAGGGGGCAGAGGCGTCACCGAGGATGGTCGTGCGATCGGCTACGTACTCCCTCACCATCCTTTTACAGTGCTCCCGCCGACTCAGCCTTGACTGGGGAGCGGTGACACAGCGGTGCTGGGGAGCCATAAAGCTGGCAAAGGCCTTGGAGAATGTTCCCCTGCCTGCGCTGTACATGCTGCCTGATCTCTGCGCCTCCCCTGCTACCTGGCCCTTGGAAGTGCACCTTCTGCCACTAGCGCTGTCGGATGGGAATGTTACCATCAGTTTGTCCGCCAGGGTCCTGTGGTATAGCATCACTCTCGAACCCCTTTCCTCTTCGGGTATGAGAGTGGAAAGGTTCTCCTTATACCGTGGGTCGAGCAGTGTGTACACCCAGTAATCCGTAGTGGCCAGAATGCGTGTAACGCGAGGGTCTCGAGAAAGGCATCCTAACATGAAGTCAGCCATGTGTGCCAGGGTACCTGTACGCAACACATGGCTGTCCTCACTAGGAAGATCACTTTCAGGATCCTCCTCCTCTTCCTCCTCCTCCGGTCATACACGCTGAAAGGATACACGCTGAAAGGATGACAGGCAAGCAGCATGGGTACCCTCAGCAGTGGGCCAAGCTGTCTCTTCCTCCTCCTCCTCATGCTCCTCCCCCTCCTCCTCAGCACGCTGAGATATAGACATGAGGGTGCTCTGACTATCCAGCGACATACTGTCTTCCCCCGCCTCCGTTTCCAAGCGCAAAGCATCTGCCTTTATGCTTTGCAGGGAACTTCTCAAGAGGCATAGCAGAGGAATGGTGACGCTAATGATTGCAGCATCCCCGCTCACCATCTGGGTAGACTCCTCAAAGTTTCCAAGGACCTGGCAGATGTCTGCCAACCAGGCCCACTCTTCTGTAAAGAATTGAGGAGGCTGACTCCCACTGCGCCGCCCATGTTGGAGTTGGTATTCCACTATAGCTCTACGCTGCTCATAGAGTCTGGCCAACATGTGGAGCGTAGAGTTCCACCGTGTGGGCACGTCGCACAGCAGTCGGTGCACTGGCAGATTAAACCGATGTTGCAGGGTCCGCAGGGTGGCAGCGTCTGTCTTGGACTTGCGGAAATGTGCGCTGACCCGGCGCACCTTTCCGAGCAGGTATGACAAGTGTGGGTAGCTTTTCAGAAAGCGCTGAACCACCAAATTAAAGACATGGGCCAGGCATGGCACGTGCGTGAGGCTGCCGAGCTGCAGAGCCGCCACCAGGTTACGGCCGTTGTCACACACGACCATGCCCGGTTGTAGGCTCAGCGGCGAAAGCCAGCGGTCGGTCTGCTCTGTCAGACCCTGCAGCAGTTCGTGGGCCGTGTGCCTCTTCTCTCCTAAGCTGAGTAGTTTCAGCACGGCCTGCTGACGCTTGCCCACCGCTGTGCTGCCACGCCGCGCGACACCGACTGCTGGCGACGTGCTGCTGACACATCTTGATTGCGAGACAGAGGTTGCGTTGGAGGAGGAGGAGGGTGGTTTAGTGGAGGAAGCATACACCGCCGCAGATACCAGCACCGAGCTGGGGCCCGCAATTCTGGGGGTGGGTAGGACGTGAGCGGTCCCAGGCTCTGACTCTGTCCCAGCCTCCACTAAATTCACCCAATGTGCCGTCAGGGAGATATAGTGGCCCTGCCCGCCTTTGCTTGTCCACGTGTCCGTTGTTAAGTGGACCTTGGCAGTAACCACGTTGGTGAGGGCGCGTACAATGTTGCGGGAGACGTGGTCGTGCAGGGCTGGGACGGCACATCGGGAAAAGTAGTGGCGACTGGGAACCGAGTAGCGCGGGGCCGCCGCCGCCATCATGCTTTTGAAAGCCTCCGTTTCCACAAGCCTATACGGCAGCATCTCCAGGCTGATCAATTTGGCTATGTGCACGTTTAACGCTTGAGCGTGCGGGTGCGTGGCGGCGTACTTGCGCTTGCGCTCAAACAGTTGCGCTAGCGACGTCTGGACGCTGTGCTGAGAGACATTGCTGGATGGGGCCGAGGACAGCGGAGGTGAGGGTGTGGGTGCAGGCCGGTAGGCACCCGTGCCTGTGTCCTGGGAGGGGTGTTGGATCTCAGTGGCAGGTTGGGGCACAGGGGGAGAGGCAGTGGTGCAAACCGGAGGCGGTAAACGGCCTTCGTCCCACCTTGTGGGGTGCTTGGCCATCATATGCCTGCGCATGCTGGTGGTGGTGGCTCCCCAGCTGATCTTGGTGCGACAAAGGTTGCACACCACTGTTCGTCGGTCGTCAGGCGTCTGTGTGAAAAACTGCCACACCTTAGAGCACCTTGGCCTCTGCAGGGTGGCATGGCGCAAGGGGGCGCTTTGGGAAACAGTTGGTGGATTATTCGGTCTGGCCCTGCCTCTACCCCTGGCCACCGCACTGGCTCGGCCTGTGCCCACACCCTGACTTGGGCGTCCGCGTCCTCGCCCACATCCACGTCCTCTAGGCCTACCCCTACCCCTTAGCATGCTGTATTGCCAGTAGTGCAGAAACAGAACGCTGTAATTAAATGTGCCGCTTATTGGCCTGTGGTTGGAGGCTGACTTCGCTTACGGAATGCACAGCAGAGGCAGGAAAGAATTTTGCGCAACCCTGCTGTAACACTTAGCTGGCTGCGTATGAATTAGGACAACTACCCCCAGCAGAGACCCAGTACACTTGTGGACAGGAATACAGCGGTGATGTAAGAGGCAACACAGAGGCAGGAAAGAATTTTGCGCAAGCCTGCTGTAACACTTAGCTGGCTGCGTATGAATTAGGACAACTACCCCCAGCAGAGACCCAGTACACTTTTGGACAGGAATACAGCGGTGATGTAAGAGGCAACACAGAGGCAGGAAAGAATTTTGCGCAAGCCTGCTGTAACACTTAGCTGGCTGCGTATGAATTAGGACAACTACCCCCAGCAGAGACCCAGTACACTGAGGACGGTCACAGGCAGCCCAAATAGATTTTTTTTCCCAAATGATTTTGGAAAGGCCCACAGCCTATATACACTAAATATGTCTTCTGTCCCTGCCTCACCACTACTGGCCCTGGACAATGTAAAATTACTGCATGACGCAATGCTCTGCACGGCCGATATGCAAAAAAAAAAAAAAAAGTGCAACACTGCAAAAAGCAGCCTCCACACTACTGCACACGGTTAGATGTGGCCCTAAGAAGGACCGTTGGGGTTCTTGAAGCCTAAAATAGCTCCTAACGCTCTCCCTATAGCAGCTCCGGCACCAGCAGCACTGTCCCTGATCTCTGTCAGAATGCATCTGTGGCGAGCCGCGGGAGGGGCCGATTTATATACTCGGGTGACACCTGATCTCGCCAGCCACTCACTGCAGGGGGGTGGTATAGGGCTTGAACGTCGCAGGGGGAAGTTGTAATGCCTTCCCTGTCTTTCTATTGGCCAGAAAAGCGCGCTAACGTCTCAGAGATTAAAGTGAAAGTAACTCGAACATCGCGTGGTACTCGTCTCGAGTAACGAGCATCTCGAACAC
Source organism: Eleutherodactylus coqui (assembly GCF_035609145.1). Classification (NCBI taxonomy): domain Eukaryota; kingdom Metazoa; phylum Chordata; class Amphibia; order Anura; family Eleutherodactylidae; genus Eleutherodactylus; species Eleutherodactylus coqui. Next base: position 95,582,564 of record NC_089849.1, read on the forward strand.
GCTAATACTAGAACGAGTATTAAGCTCGGACGAGTACGTTCGATCATCTCTACCTGCCACCTCTTTTTATGTGGTCTGCTGGTCATGCAGCGACCTAACAGGCACTCCACTCACCCAGCCAGCAATGGCAGGAGTGCAGGGTCTGTGACTGCTGACCTTTTCTTCCTGGTGTTTGCATGCGCTGTCCTCTACACAGTGAAAACACCGAAGGGAAAGCTCAGCGGTCATAGACTCAAAAGTGGCTGCCACTGGACCAGAGCTGCAGGTTGGGTGAGTGGATTGCCTGTAGAGATACTGCCAGAAGCTAAAAGGAAGGTTGCTATAACTATTGGGACTACTATGGGAGCACTATTACTACTTGGACCACTATGGGAGCAATGTTACTACTGGGGCCATTAAAGGGAACACTATTACTACTGGCACTACTATAGGAGCACTATTACTACTGGGGACACTACAGGGAACACTACTAGGATTACTATGGGAGCACTATTACTACTGGGGCCACTACATGGGAGCACTATTACTACTTGGAACGCTATGGGAGCACTGTTACTATTGGGGCCACTACAGGGGCCACTATTAATACTGGACCACTATGGAAGCACTATTCCTACTGGGGCCACTACATGGGAGCACTATTACTACTGGGGCCACTACATGGGACACTATTACTACTGGGACTACTATGGGAGCACTATTACTACACAGGCAACTACATGGGACACTATTACAACTGGGGACCACTATGGGAGCACTATTACTACTGAGGCCATTACATGGGACACTATTACTACTAGGACTACTATGGAAGCAATATTACTACTCAGGCCACTATACGGAACACTATTACTACTAGGACTACTATGGGAGCATTATTACTACTGGAGTCCCTACACAGGCCACTATTACACTTGGACTACTATGGGAGCAGTGTTACTACTGGAGCCACTATAGGGAACACTATTACCACTTGTACCGCTATGGGAGTTATATTACTACTCGGGCCACTACAGGGGACACTATTACTATGGGGACTACTATGGGAGCACTATTACTACTGGAACACCTAAACAGGACACTATTACTACTGGGATTACTATGGGAACACTATTACTATTGGGGCCACTACAGGGGCCACTATTACTACTGGGACTACTATGGGAGAACTTTTACTACTTGGACCACTATAGGAGCAATGTTACTACTGGAGCCACTTTAGGGAACACTATTACTACTTGTAGCACTATGGTAGTAATATTACTACTCGGGCCACTACAGGGGGACACTATTACTAGTGGGACTACTATGGGAGCACTAATACTACTGGGGCCACTACAGGGGACACTATTACTACTGGGACCACTATTGTTAAGCATCTGGTATGCCCTTTGCAGCCTGTAAGGTCTTTGGGGAACAATATAAGGCCATGTTCACATGGTGAATTTTGATGCAGATTTAATGCAGAGTCTGTGCCAATTCTGAAATGATTCTGCATCAAATCCATGTCAATTTCACGTTCCATTCATGTCACAGCCCATTTATGGGGCTTCTTAATGTGGTAAACCCCCCACTAAATGACATGCAGGAATATTTCAGGAGACTAAGACTGAAGGAGTTCTTCCATGATAAAGAGGAGACAAGACTTTCAGGCACCCACAGGGGAAACTAGGGGCCAATAAGAAGTCTGATTGGACATCCCCTCCTGGCCGCAACCCCACCTTGGTTAAATATATAGACTCCTTTAGGCATGTGGGGCAAACCACTATACTGGACAAGCCAGAAAGGGAAGCATTTAATATCAAAATGCAGGAAAGAATGGTCATCTATACACTCAAGGACAACAAAGATATCGCCATTAAGTCTGTAGATAAGGGTGGTGCTATAGTCCTAAAGAACACACCAGACTACAAGAAAGAAGCAGACAGCTGACAGACACCAGATACTACACCAAAATGGATCAAGACCCAACTTAAAAATATGTAAGGGAATTGAGAAGGGTCATCAGAAGTCTGTCTATGGGCTCCACAAAACGTTTGGACTTGATACCAGAGAACCCCAGGGTTGGAACATTCTACTTGCTTTCAAAACCACACAAAGCTGGCAACCAGGGAGGGGGGGGGGGATTATCTCAGGTGTGGGAACCCTCACTGAAGGAATCTCAGGATGGGTAGAAGGGGTCCTCAAACCACTGGTGAGAAATACAACCAGCTACTTGCAGGACACCATGGACCTACTGAATAAACTGTCAACCATAGGTCCCCTCCCCGATGGCGCCATCCATTCCACTATGGATGTGGTATCCTTATATTCCAACATCCCACACAAAGATGGACTGACTGCCTGCTAGGCGTACCTTGAAGCCAATGGGGTTCCCTCTGAATCTGTGTTGCAACTCACGAAATTTATCCTCACACACAATTATTTCTCCTTTGGCAAAGAGATATTCCTCCATGGGCAGTAAAATAGCACCGCAATATGTCAACCTTTTCATGGCAAAACTGGAGAGTGACTTCCTGGCCTCCTGCTCCAGCAAACCACTGGCCTACTTACGCTACATTGAAGACATCATAATCATCTGAACCAACATCGAACAAGAAGTAATAAAACTCCATGGAATGCATTCCACCCCACCATAAACCTGACATTCAGCTACTCGTACTGAAATCAACTTTTTGGACACCAGCATAAAAATTTCAAACAACTCAATACAGACATCCCTTTGCCAAAAACCGATTGATCGAACCACATACCTCAGATGGGACAGTTTCCACCCTAAAAACATCAAAAAGTCCATCATCTTCAGCTAGGCCATCAGATAGAACTGAATCTGCCCTAACCCAACAGACAGAGTAACATCTATACAAGGACATTTTTAAAAAGTAAAAACATGTATCCTCTGGGGATTAAAGCCCTGCGGACTCTGGACATAACAGCTCCAGGCTGCCGGCTCCCGGGGGTAGCCGACAACGTGGAGCTGTCATGGGGGGCAGCGGGAAGCTCCCCCTGGTCACGCAATCGCTGGTATCCACCGGATACTGGTGATCGCATTAAAGTCAAAGCAAAGTTAAAAAAAGTTAAAGTGTCAGCTCAAGGGCTCTACAGGTGGGCAATGGGGCCTAAATCACCTTCAAGCAAAATGTCTGTTTTGAAAAGCACTGTCTGCTTCCTTCGGTTTGGTCCCCATTTTGCATACAGACATTTGATTAGTGCCACAATGGGTATGTTTCTAAACACAGGACAAACAGGGGTATATATTTTGGGGTGCAAATCCTCATTTTCACATGCACTTTAGAAAAAAAATTGCATTAACTCCTGAAAAGAAATGGTGGGGTCAAAATACTCCTGACTCCCCCAGTGAATACATTAAGGGGCGTAGTTTTTAAAATGGGGTCATTTGTTGGGGTATCTATCATTCTGACACCTATGAGCCTTTGCAATCTTGGCTTGGTGCAGGAAAACAAAGTGTTCCTCAAAATGTTAAATATCAATGTTAAATTTGTAGTCTCCTAAATCGTTAAAAAAAAAACGAAAATGTTTAAATCTGCATCCAGAAAATAAACAGATGGAAATATATATTTTATCAAAAATTTGTACAGCATATTTTCAGATATTTGAGATATTGCAATTAAATATGTGAAAAAATGAAATTTTTTTCAAAATTTTCCCAACTTTGGTGCTTTCAATAAATATACACAAATTCTATCAGTCTATTTTCACCACCTAATGAAGTACAATATGTGGCCAAAAAACAATGTCAGAATCACTTGGATATGCAAAATCTTAACGGAGTTATTCTATGTTAAAAGTGACACGTCAGATTCCCAAAATTTGGCCTGGTCATTAAGACGCAAACAGGCTTGGTCACTAAGGGGTTAAGGAACATTATAATCAGGAGTGCATTGCCCTCTGACACACAAAAAGAAACTTATCCCTGCAATGTAAGGAGCTGTAAGACCTGCTCACATGTACGGACCGCAGATAGGATACAAATCCCCAACACACAGCAGGACTATAAGATCCCAGGCACATGTTCCACGTCCAATGTTGTGTACCTGACCCGGTGCAGTGAATGTCCTGTTGGGAGACTGCCACACAATTAAACAGAGAAGGCCAAGCACTTTTCTAGTCACGGACACAATATAGAACACATGAAGAGTTATTATACTTAAAGGCGATTTCAAATCACAAAGCCACAGAAGAATTTGGGAGTACAAATTTATAACAACTTTTGACAATTTTAATAGAGGGTTAACTCCTTCAAGAGGATTCATGCGTGACTGGGAGGTATGAGACATCTATAGCAGAGATAGCACTGCTGGCCTGGTGACCCCCCCAACACTAATTCAGGGACCATAAAACCTTCATATCTTTATCTATTTAAATATTTATTTATTTCTCTACTCCTCCTGTTGTGGTATTCTTTTAAGTGCAAATTAATCCCACCATCTCTGTGCCTTGTCATAAGTATGTGTATATATATATTCATGCCTCTTTGGATTTATTTCATTATGCCTGAAGTTGAACCCTGAGAGGTCCGAAAGATCGCTGTAACATCATGTATTTTTGTTAGCCATTAAAAGCTATCATATCTACAAGATTACTTGGTTTCTCTTGCTGGGAACAATCACATAAGACTAATCCACATGCAAATCCAAAGCAGTTTTAATGCAAATCCTTGTCTGAAATTTCTGTGGTTAATTTCCGTGTGAACAGGAGTGTATTTGTGCTGCGAATAACTTGCGCAATTTTTGCATGAACTACACAGTGACTATAACCCATTGCTTTCAATAGGTACATTCACATGGGCGTATCTCTTCATACGATGTGAGATTGCGTGAAAAAATACGTGGCATGACCTACTTTGGTGCCTATTACACACCATTTCAGTAAATCGGCTGGTGTGAATACATAGTGAATAATCAGGAAACTTGCGTATTCCCTGCACATTTGCGCAGCATGTCAAGTGGCCCTTTGGTGTTCTTTTTTACGTTCACAAATACGTAGTGTATTTGTGACCACAAAAAAACAAGCGGCAGCGGACAAAATCCGTGGGTGTAAGCAATTATCGGTTGTGTGAAAGCACAGCATATTTACACGACTGAAATATGCTTATATGTGAATTGGCCCTTAGAATATCTTATCCCCTACAGTCCTAAGGTTAAACCTATAGGGCTAAATGCTTAGACTAAAGAGTTAAAAAAAATGAAGCCTGTTCTTGGACAATAGTTCTAAAAAGGATTCCAATTTCAGCAGAATGATACAAATTGATATATCTGTTGGGTTCATTTGCATGTCATTACCCACAATTCCCATGGGTGCCACTGAAAGGCACACTAATAGCACTGGGAGTTTTAAGCTATGGAGCAGTAAGTGGCTGAGTCTTGGTTAGAGGAACGATTGGATAAAAAAATGCTGCTGCTACAGTTTCAAGGACCTTTTTGGGTGGAAAAAAGTGATTATGAATACCCATGGATGGGAAGTGGAGTGCATGTATTATATAAGTGATGCAAATCCTGTCTCTGTGAGTTATCACCACTTGTTGGACTCATTAGCACTTGAGCAACGATTTAGAACTTCTTCACGGCACTCATAACACTTACCTGATTTGCTCGGGGGGCTCAAAGCAAAAAAAGGCAATTGTTCTATAACCAGAGCTATCAGACTAAAGAGCCCCATTGTTTGCAGCCGTATATGACATTCTACCACTTCTACTCTCCCCTTCTATGTTCTGTTTTCATCTTGAAATTCTTAGTTTAGGAATATAATGTCAAGAACTGCAGTGAAGCCACACAATCAGAGAGAGAGAGAGAGAGAGAGAGAGAGAGAGAGAGAACAGGAGAAAAAAAAAGCTCGGCAACCAGCGGGTCCAATACAAAAATGCTTGAGTCTCCCATTGAAGTCAATGGGGTTCGTTACTCGAATAGAGCTCTCCAATTTTACGAAAAGCTCGACTCGAATAACGCAGACCCGAGCATTTTGGTGCTCGCTCATCTCTAGTCAGAACCAATGTCAAATTAGGGTTCCTTGGGACATCCATAGAAATGTGCGTGTATTACACATACATGTGCATCCCCAGCAAACTGAAATGTCAAGCTGTCAAATTTGTATTCCACCAGTTCTCACCCAATATGACTGTCATTACAGCTCCCTGCTCCTAATTAGCAAAAATGCAATACACCCACTTCAATATGTTGACAGATTGACCATTCTGGAACCTAGGAAAGTTGATTGACAACCGGGGCTAGGCTAAGGGGTTGACCAACTGCTCATGGCTCCCATTTGCTACTCTACAAAGCCCTCGAAGACTCACGGAGCAAAGTAAAGCCGCTTAATATTATTTAGTGGTGTGTGGCTGTATTATTTGGGATCAGAACATGAGTATTAGGAGAGTACTTTTTGATTGCTTCACATTATTTAGGCTCTATATAGTGATATTAAGTGGGCTGTATGTGAAAAAATATTATTTTGGCATTATATAGCGCGATATTATGTGGACTTGGCATACAAGAAAACTGTCTGAAAAGGATGTAATGTGATGACAATCCTTGTTGGACCAGAATTGGTGGCCATATGGGTTGTCATCCAAGGTTGACAGGAAGAGATAGATCTTTGGGGGGAATTAAAAGAAAAAAAAGGTAAAAATCTAAAATTTCAATTCTCACTAAGGCTGCCATCTGGCCAATAAAATCACCAGCCTGGTTTGTAATTAAGTCTCGGTATTTAGTTTTCAATGCCAATATTAATGTCCAGTAAAGAATAATTACTCCCTGTGAGCACCTCTGATCGTGCAGAAACCAGGGCATCAAGTACTTTACTTGCAGGAGATTGAAGAAGAGCTCCTCTGACCGCCATGGAAGATGAGTAAAATTATGACTTTTGCTATGGGACCCCTTAGTTCTATGTATGCCTCTGACTATGGTAGGTCATGATTAGGCCCTGAACCACCTGTGCATTTATGAAGGTGTCAGTGATCAGTGCCCCAATATCTGGGGTGTCTGTGGCTGGAGCTTCATTACAGGACCATCGCTAGCTGGTGTACAATACAGGAGGCATTGTAGCTTGGACCTTAGTACAAGGGCTCCTCGGCCACAATATGAGAAGGGTAACGGCCAGTTGTCGGTTTATTCTTACATTTTGAGGTAGAATAACAGGTTAAACCATAAACTGTGACATGCCACGCCCCTTAACCACGCCCATAAAACATTCCCTTTTATCTTGTCTTGCTGACAAAGGTGGCAACTCTACTGCTCATTAATTATTCTATCACTTCAAAAGGTTTTTCTGCCATATGGCCAATGACTGACTTGTGCAGAAGCATTCCAGAATTTGTTGGGATACTTTCAACTAGAATAAAAGAAATATCTGCTGATGAGTCCTCCCCCCAAACCAAGATGCCTTTCATCCACTTTTATCTGCCTTATGCCAATGCAAAACCCGTTGTGTGAAGCAGTTGCAGGAATTTGGAATCAGCAGAATCATTGCTCCTGAGGATATCTATTAGGCTCGCTTCTCAGACTTGCCTGCCTCCTGCTATTCCTGGCAGATGCCGGTGTCATCCTGTCTTCTCTGTAACTCGAACTGCTGCACACTTCTCTCCAGCAATGCAGGGATTCTTTTCTCCAGTGCTCCAAGCTCAGCTGTAAGGCATGGGCAATAGCCTCCCTATTTAGCTGAGCTGAGAATCCTCCCTCATTGCCTCAGTGTTAGTGTGGGTTATGTCAGTCACCCAAGTTGGTCTCTGTGCCTGATAGTACTGCATGTTCTTTGCCTTGTGCTTTTGTTTGTGCTCGTTTTTTCATTTCCTATCAGTCCTTGCATCATTCCCGCCTCTGTGGTAAGTCAGTCCTGTTCTGTGTTTAGTGTGTACTTCGGTTTGTCCTGTGTTTAGTACAGCTTTCCTGTGTCCCAACAGGAAAAGTTAGTCTAAAGGTGAAGACCTACTGTCAAAACTGCATCGCACAGCACAAAAATCGTGTTTTTGTGCGATCCAATGCAACAGAGAGAAAGGCTCCATAGGGAAACATAGGCTACAAAACCTCACGAGTCACGCGCATATCACAAGACCCGCAAGGTTTTTGTGTCAGGATATCACATGCCATAAAACATCGCACATGTGAATTAACCCGTAGGAAAGAATGGGTTTCTCGCCCGTGTGAAGGGGGCCTAAATGGGCAATTTTTCTCTTGCAGCGATACGGCGAGCTGGAAAAATCACAATGTGTCTTATTTTCATGACAGTCATGCCCAAAAATAGTACCTGCAAATGTGAAGTACCCCACACATTGCACAGAATCCAGATGAGGTGTCCACCGTGTTCTGTGTGCTGCAAGTCGCACCTGAGGATCTCAGGCTCAACTCGCTATCAACTGTGTGAATATAACCTCAATAGTTTAAAACATGTAGACTTATTTTTCAAATGAAAGGGTGAAATCTGTGCAGAATCCAAAACAAAACCCGCTGCAAATTCATAGCCGGATTTTGCCACTGATTCATTGCGAACTAAAAAGTTCTCATCCAGACCTAAAAGGGAATAAGCTAGGAGAATGAAACTTTAAGGCTGGGTCCACATGGAGGCTGATTTGCAATGGATGGTCCACAGCAGGCATTTCGCTGCAGATGAGAAGGGAAAGCCTACATCCAAACCCAGGTTTGAAACGGGTTTTATCATGTATTTCAGTGCAGAATTCACCTCCTTATTGAGAAGAGGGCAAATCCTCCGCAGAAACTGAGATAAAATTGACCTGAACTTCCACACAGGTTTTGTGCTGATTATTTTTGCAGCTTATTGATGAGATTTTCAAAATCTCATCCACTTTGCTGCTACTATAAATGCTGCAGAATTTCTGTGCAGAATGTCCTAATGGAAATTCTGCAGCAAAACCATCCCGTCTGAAAAATGCTATTCAATATATTCCCTTTGAAGGTCAGTACACTTATTACATAGTTTCTGAAGTTTAACTCTTCCAAAAAGAATTCGGATGTTTGGTCATTGAAAAACTGCTTTTTGCTGCTATCATCTGTGAATCATTCCAAAAATTTGCATTTTTTCACAATTTTTCTTTTTAACATTTGGAAATAGGTACCGTATCTACTCGAGTATTAGCCGACCCGAGTATAAGCCGAGTCAATAGGGTTTACCACAAAAAAACTAATAAAACTTACTACCTTGAGTATAAGCCTAGCTATACTAGTATATACTAGGTAAAGAAAAAATGCAATACTCGACTCCCAGCTGGCGTCTGTGTCCCCGACACGATGGTCTCCCCAGAGGTGCCGCAAGCTGCTTGAGAATTCTCCTCGCTGTCATCTCCCTGCTAGGCTTTGAATTCCCCCACTGTCAGCGCTGTGTAAGTAAGCGCTGTGATTGGATCGAGCGCCAGCCAATCCCAGCCAGTGCTCAATAAACCAATCACAGCCATTCAGTGATGTCATCCACTGAATGGCTGTGAATGATCGAGCGCCGGCTATGATTGGCTGGCGCTCGATCCAATCACAGCGCTTACTTACACAGCACTGACAACGGGGTAATTTAAAGCCGAGCAGGGAGATGACAGTGGGGAGAATGCTCAAGCAGCTGGCTGCACTGCTGGGAAGACCATCGTGGGGGGTTGTTGTTTTTTTTTACCTCACTCGAGTATAGGCCGAGGGGGGCTTTTTCAGCATAAAAAAATGTGCTGAAAAACTAGGCTTATACTCGAGTATATATGGTAATAGTTTGTTGGAGCAAGATCTGGTGAGTAGGGTGGATGGTATATGCACTGAATCCCCAAATCCTTCAAAAGCCACCTTTGAAGAAGCATTGTCCTGAAGATGAAACACACATTTTTGAAGCTTTCCACATTTTTAAAATAAATGTAGCCTTTAATATGCTCAGCAAGTGATAATAGGACTCTGCATTGACGATTTGGCCCAGCTGAAGATATTCTGCTAATAAAATACCTGTGTTATCCCAAAAGATGGTGGCCATGACCTTGCCTGCTGAACTCTGTGTCTTGACTTTTTGACTTTCTTTGGCCACTGAGATCCAGAGTGCCGCCACTGTGAACATTGTTGTTTGGTCTGAGGATCTCACTGGTGTAACCAAGTTTCGTCACCAGCTGTTCCAAAAAATTTGCACTGGATTCCTCAAAATGCTTCAAAATCACCTTGTTGGGCGCTTCTGGTCAGCATTCAGACATTTTAACACCCACTTGACTGAAAGCTTGTGCATCACTAATTGTACTCTAACTTCACCCCAAACACTCTCCTTGGATATCTGAAGTGCCTCAGCTAGTGTTTCAGTGAGACTCGCTTATCTTCCAAGACCATATCATGAACACATTCAACAATATCAGGTCCTGGAATGGGTCTCTTGGGTGAAAAAATCATGCCGCTAAAAGTTGGCCCACCATTTCTTCACAGTTGACCATGACCGATGATCACCCGATATTTCCATCATGCACTCATGAATTTTCTTTGGCATTTTTTTCTGCAAGAACAGGAACTTCTTGATGTCTCGCAGTTCAATTCTCTAGAATTCCACTTTTTCCCACCATGCTTCTTCTAGTGATATGTAAAAAAAGCAAAATGAGTCTTATTATGTTGGAAATTGGCAGGTAATCCTATAAATGTACACACCTTATAGCAACAATGACAAAATTTTGCATACATTTCAGGAAGGGGGTCAGAGTGGGGACTTTTCAGTCCCTTGTATGGACATACATACATACACGTTAAGGCCGATATTTACACATATATACATTTCATATACATACACAGGGTAATACTTGTAAGATACGCACTGAATGCAACCTTTCCTTCAATGGTTTCGTTCACATGAACTCATTTTGCAGTTTGGACACGTATTAGTGCACCAAAGGTCCCCTTAGAAGTCAACGGGGGCTATGCAAATGTGCACGCGATACGCAAGCAGATATTAGAAACACTGCATAATTGCACTGGAAAAGGGACATATCTGGAACTCATTAGCCATTTCAACCGTTGAGTCTGTTTGCTGCATGCAAATGAACGCGCTCTGGGGTCAGAAAAATTACAGTAAAATATGCATTCAATAAAGCCTCATTCGTAGCGCAAAAAAGTTGCGATAGGGCGTGCGCAATTGGGCATATGTCCATGTGAAGCCGGCCTTAGTACAGCCAACCACAGAGGAGCTGTGTCCAAGAGGTTTGAAATCCATAGGTGGTTTCGGTGGACATGCTTCATTATTTGTAAGCCAAAACCAGGAGTGGGTCCAGCCAACAGAAGAGATTGCAGATCTGTCCATTGTACTTTTTTCTCTGTCCGTTCCACTCCTGGTTTTGGCTTCCAAATACTTATGAAGGATACTGATGAAAATACTGCCTAAAGGGTTAAAATACAAAGTCCTCTATAGGGCAACATTATGGAATGGTTTACATTGCAACAGAGCCTGACTATAGGGACTACTTTTCTAATCATTGTGTAAAAACTCATCGGTTTCAATCTCGATGGACTGAAAACCAATTTTATGGTCTTAAGATATTAGAAAAGACTGAAGTAAGGATTAAATGGAAATACTAATCGCAATATACACATCCAATCTTCTGGTCATGAGAATTCTCCATGGACTGTGGTAGAGAACAGCTGATGTTCTCAGAGTTAATTACATTCAAGTGGGAACAGATGGATTTCCTTATAGTATGATTATTGACAATTTACCATGTTTTATGATGAAATACACAAAATGAAGATGTGATTGTAGACATCTGTGGGGACTTTGTCTTGGCCGTAATTGTGTATTTACTGTCAATTATAGTTGGAGTAGAATCAATGACCTATTTTGTGGCGTGAACTGATAGCCTATGAATTCACCTGACATCAGTGATATAATTGAGGGAAGACATTTGGATCCATCATAATGTTCTGCTATGTTACCTACAGTACTGTGCAAAAGCTTTAGGCAGGTGTGGAAAAAATGCTGCAAAGTAAGAATCTTCAGAAATAGAAGGCATCCGATTGAATCCTATTTTGTTTTCTGCAGCAGAATAACAACCCCAGGGATACAGCCAATGTCATTAATAACTATCTTCAGCCTAAAGAAGAGCAAGGAATCCTGGAAGTGATGATATAACATAGTAACATAGTATGCTAGGCTGCAGGGAGACAATGTCCATCCAGTTCAGCCTGTTTCCACCCGCCTTCCCTCCTGTTGATCCAGAGGAAGGCAAAATAAAACCAATGAGGCAGAGGCCAGTTAGCCCATTTGGGGAAAAAAATTCCTTCCCAACTCCATAATGGCAGTCAGCATAATCCCTGGATCAACATTTGAAAGTTCCTACCTGACTCCAAGACCCGGATCAGCAACCCCACTGATCACCTAATGTCTATATGCTGTAATATCATAGCGCTCTAAAAAGACGTCTAGTCCCTCTTAAACTCCTCTATGGATTTTGTCATTACCACATCCTCAGGCAGAGAGTTCCACAGTCTCACTGCACTTACAGTAAAGAACGCTCTTCTATGTTGGTGATGAAACCTGCTTTCATCTAGATTTAGCGGATGCCCTCTTGTAACCGTCGCAGTCCTGGGTATAAGTAGATCATGGGAGAGATCCTTGTATTGTCCCCTCATGTATTTATACATAGTTATTTGATTCCCCCTTAGCCGTCTTTTTTCCATGGTAAATAATCCCAATTTTGATGCCTCTCTGGGTATTCCAGTCCCTTCATTCCATGTATTAGTTTAGTTGCCCTTCTTTGAAGCCCCTCAAGCACTGCTTGAGTATAATATCTTTCCTGAGCACCGGTGTCCAGAACGGTAGGCTTGCACATGTGGGGCCTGACAAGTGTCTTATATAGTGGGAGAATAATGTTCTCGCCCTTCGCCCCTATGCCTCTTTTAATACACCCCTAAACTTTATTTGCTTTTGCAGTAGCTGACTGACATTGATTGCTCCAGTTAAGTCTACAGTCCACTAGTACCCCAGGTCTTTTTCCATATCACTTTTCCCTAGCAGTACCCCATTTAGTGTATATTGGTGACATCCGTTTCTCCTGCCCATGTGCAGAACCTTACATCTATCAATATTGAACTTCATTTGCCATTTATCTATCCAAGCACATAGCTTATCCAGGTCCATTTGTAGCCGCACATTGTCCTCCTTTATATTAATAACCTTGTATAATTTCCTATCAATTGCAAATATTGATATTTTGCTGTGCAGCCCCTCTATCAGGTCATTGATAAATATATTGAACAGAATAGGGCCTTAAACTGAACCCTGTGGCACGCCACTAGTAACGTGTTATGTTTGTGTGGGCAAATAAGCAACGAGGCCCACACAAATGTGACCCGAAGACAGGGGTTATGGGAAACTGACCCTGTGCTGCAGGGAAGATGACTTGGCCCTAACTAAAAGCAGAGCAATCGCCTCTATAAAGGTGACCCCACGCTGGAACCTCGGGCCTGCTCTCCCTGAAAGGGTGATAGTCGCAACCAGGCGGAACTGACAAAATGCACAAACTCAGCACAACCCAACACAATAGTGGCCCAATCAGAGTACAATCCATTTATTACCACCCTCAGTTTTCTATCTCTGAGCCAGTTCTTTACCCACATACTTACGTTTTCGCCCAGACTGAGCTGTCTCATTTTATATATCAGCCTATTATGCGACACTGTGTCAAATGCTTTTAAAAATCCCGATATATGAGAACAATAGATTGTCCCAGGTCCAGCCTAGAGCTTACTTCATTGTAGAAGCTGATCAGATTGGTCTGACATGATCGACCCCTCATGAACCCATGCTGGTGAGGAGTTATACCGTTGTTTACCTGAAGATATTTCAGGATGGCATCTCTCGTAAAGTCCTCAAATATTTTTCCAATTATTAGACGCTTAGTTCCCTTAGAACCCTTGGGTGTATTCCATCTGGGATCGGTGATTTGTTGATTTTAATCTTTTTTAGTCGGCTCTGCACTTCCTCCTGTGTTAGACAGGTGATATTTTGTGGGGGGTTCGTTTTATTCCCATGCATCTCGTGTGATATTTCTTTTTCCTTCATGAATACACTTGAGAAAAAACTATTTAATAGATTCACGTTCCCCGCATTGTCTTCTGTGGTTTCTCCTGCTTTATTTGTTAGAGGGCCAGTGCTCTCAGAGCAAATACTTTCACTGTTTATGTAATTGAAAAATAGTTTAGAGTTATCTTTGCTCTCTTTGGTTCTCGCTGCCTTCTTGTTTTAGGAGTTTAAACGCTTTCTTTTTTTCATTTATTGTGCCCCTTACAGTCTTGTCGAGCCACATTGGTTTCCTTCTACTTGTAGTTCTTTTATTTTTAAAGGGAATGAACAGCTCACATGAGGTGATTAGGATGTTTTTAAACTTCTCCCATTTGTCGTCTGCACTATTATTTTTTAAGGATGATGTCCTAATTAATGTTACCGATAGAAGTTCTAAGCTGATCAAATTTTACTTTACTAAAGTTTCGTTTTTTTGTCGCTCCCTGATAGGGCTTCTTTTTGAATGACAGCTGGAAATTAACTATATTACGGTCACTATTTCCCAAGTGTCCCTCAACCTTCACCTCCATGTTTCTGTCCAGTTTGCTAGTTAATAATAAGTCCAGAGTGCCCCCCCCCCTCTAGTTGGCTCCTGCACAAGTTGGGTAAGGTAGTTATTGTTAATTGTTCTCAAGAACTTATCACCCTTGTGAGATTCACAGGTTTCGTTCTCCCATATTATATCTGGATAATTAAAGTCTCCAATATTAATTACTTCATTGCGGTTTGACACCTCTTCTATTTGCCTTATTAATACATTTCCAGTTTCTTCTTTTATTTTTGGTTGCCTATAGAAAACCCCTATCAGGATTTTGTTATTCTTCCCTCCCTGTATTTCTACCCACAGAGATTCCATGTGTTGATCTCCTGCCCCTATATCTTCCTGTAGTCTCGGCATTAAGTAGTATTTAACGTACAAACATACCCCTCCCCCTTTCTGTTCCCCATGGTCTCTTCTGAAGAGATTGTAACCCTGTAAATTCACCGCCCAGTTGCACTTATCATCAAGCCATCTTTTAGATATTTCTACTATGTCGTAACTTTCTTCAGACATTCTTGCTTCAAGCTCACCCACTTTACTGATCAGACTTCTTGCATTTGCTGCAATACAATTCATTTGTTGTTCATGCCAATGTGCACCATGACTGCTGGATCCTCACCAGCCTCTCCCTAGTAATCTGTCAACCTAATCCAAGATGTGTCAAACTTGAGCGCCAGGAAGACAACAGACCGTTCAACGATTCCGGTCTTTGTGGTAGATTGCCCCATCTGCCCCTCTTATAATTGAGTCCTACTAGGGGGCTCCAAAGAGACCTGATCTTAACATCACGCAGTATGTATTGGATTACATGAAGAGACAGAAGGATTTGAGCTAGCCAACATCCACAGAAGATCTGTGCTTAGTTCTCCAAGATGTTTGGAACATCCTCTTTGCCAAGTTTCTTTTAAAAACTGTGTATAAGTGTACCTAGAAGAATCAATGCTGTTTTGAAGGCAAATGGCGGTCACACCAAACATTGATGTAGTATAGAGTTCTCTTTTGTTCATTCACTTTGCATTTTAATTGACCAAAAAACTATTACCAGTTCTATTTTTGATAGCGTTTTGACTTTGCAGCATGTTTTCCACATCCGCATAAAACTTTAGCACAATACTGTATGTCTCCAACATATTTTGCTCTATGCAATCAGTGCTACTGCTTTTTGGAAGCATTGTAATAGGAAATATCTAGGTGCTACCCTACCAGGACCTTTCTCCTGAATTCCATTATTCTAGAACTACAGTTTCTTGGGGTGGCCATTCTTGCACAGTGTGGGTTTTGCTTCTCCCTAATTGGAAGCAGAAGTGGTGTGACAATGTCCTAGTATTTACACTGTCATGAGAAACAATGATAAAGACATGATGAGAGACGATATAATGGAGGAGAGAAGGAAGACCGAGAGACAAGGATTGCATTTCTATCCGCAAGATACACCAGCAACTGAGCATAGCTTGCTATATAATATATCCTAGTCAACTATAACTACGTTCTGCATGTGACATAGATTTTATTTTCTGCAGTATTATGGTTGGATACAAATTGCCAGACTGGGATACTGTGTGCAGATAGGAAAGGATTAGCTGGTTGTAACCTGCAGAGACACAACTTTTGGTGCCCAAAGCCTTACCTGTTGCTATACTCACCTTATAATATAGAATAGTATCAGCACAAACATGTAATTACCTTGCTTAGTCCTGCAGTCATTCAGTTTTTGGTGCCATAATCCCAACTGAACTAGGATTTACCCTGCTGGAGCCTGTAGGCATTTAGCCTTTGGTAACCTAAGATTCTCCATGTTGCGTCTTGCCGATGCTGAATTGGAGCTGCAGGTGAAGTAGCTGAGATGGTCACTAGAGAGTAGTCAGAATAGCTTGGAGTCGTTATCAGGAAGTCACAGTATGCAGTACAAATGGGATGAGATGGAAGTGTAGTCAATGGAAGCAAAAGGTCAGCAGCAGGAGGTATTGGTATGCTGGTAAAGGGGCAAGAGGAAGAGGAGCTTGATCTAGGTGGTGGAACACAATAATCACACAACTGAATGAGTGGCAAGGCTAGGCTTATATAGAAAATGCAATCATGAACGGGGCAGGGTCAAGACCAGGAGGCAGGAACTAAGTAACTGAAAAATACAGAACAAGGCTAGGTTGCGGCAAGGAAAGTGTCCAAGTCCTGGATAGCCTAGCGGACAGAGCTGCCAACTGGAATACAACATGTTGTGGGTTCAAGCCCTGACACTCTAGTAGCTGTACCTTACACTGGACATTACAATACTTTGAAAATAGTGTGAGGCAGTGATACCATCCTATAGATTTCATCACATTTTAGCTTGTGTATGGGGCACCCCAGCTCAGGCTCCACCATTCCTATTTAACTGGGTGTTGAAAACCTTTGCTGGCATTCCACTCCAGGGGCACTACCATTGTAGCAATGGATACAAGCATCTACGACTGAATAACCGTGCTGCTTATCTGGGCTCATTTGGGAAGAAAAAGGGGACAAAAAAGTTCAGGCTCTCATGTTGCACAAGGATATTGGTGATGGGGAGGGTTGACAGTAACTAACCATTCCTATGTGAAAAACTGAATGATCAGTGTTGAAACAGCACAATAAGTGCTGAGCCGATGCTAGTTTTTAAGCCTGTTGAATCTGCATAACAAGCAAGAACCTTGCGATTCCTGCTCATTGTTTGCCCACATTTAAACTGAACGATTATCATGCAGTTTTGTTCATTTGAACAACTTTCTGAACAATAATCGTTGTTTAAATGGTCCTTATTAGAGATGAGCGAGCGTACTCGCTAAGGGCAAATACTTGAGCGAGTATTGCCTTTTGCGAGTACCTGCCCGCTCGTCTCAAAAGATTCGGGTGCCGGCGGGGGTGAGCGGTGAGTTGCGTCAGTGAGCAGGGGGGAGAGAGGGAGATCCTCCGCCCCCCCCCCCCTGTTCCTCCCCGCTCTCCCCCGCCACTCCCCGCTGGCACCCGAATCTTTTGAGATGAGCGGGCAGGTACTCGCAAAAGGCAATACTCGCTCAAGTATTTGCCCTTAGCGAGTACGCTCGCTCATCTCTAGTCCTTATGAAAAGAATGAGACTACGAACAAGATAGAAATGCTTGTAGAATAAAAAAAAATCAATCATAAACATTTCTGGAAATGTAATGATCTCCCTGGGTATTACATCCACCCCGTAACTAATTAATTTCACCTATGATCTGCATCATCTGAGCGCCGTCAAAAAATTACAAATATTTGTGGCAGTAATAAAACTTCGACTCGGCAGCTCGTACATAAATAGACTACTGAGGGATGGTGCTTGGCTTTATTGCACAATTTACTTCCTTAATGTTTAATACATACCCTCAATGTCTGGGATGTAATGTGTTGTGTATATCTTGTTAATATTGCAGCGAGAGCTTGTCAAATGCTCATGTCTTCACCTGAGCTTTTAAATTATCTAACTGAATTTCCTAAATCTTTGATAAGACAAGGAGCTAAAGGCAACTGCAGGTAATTTCACCCAAAACTCTAAAGGAAAGTAATGGTTGGAATGTCTATCAGTATTGACCGTTCCATAGCCAAAGGAGGGATTTAAGAGGTTCAGGTATATAGATGCAGAATGCAACATTTTTGCAAATTATGTGGGTTGATTGACAGGTCAAGGATCAATGTTATCTCCACACAGGCAGGATCAATATGAAGTGTCAAAAGCTGCCAGTGGAATAGATAGAAATTGACTCCACCATTAGGCCTCAATGCTTGTCTATCTCTCTATGCATGTCTATAGTATCTGATGTGTAGAGAGAGAGTCGGGAGGGACAGCCCAAGGAACATGCTGATATAAATCAAGTGCTAACGACCACTTGTCCATCAGTCCGTGTGTGCTGTGTGAGTTACATGCAGAGGGTGCGGGCAGACGAGCGCATAAACGGCGCGTTTTTGCGACCAAACGTATATACGTGACCATCTGAGGCAATGGTTTCGAATGTATTCGTTCACATGGGCGATTTTACGGCGCGTAAAAACGGCAATTCGAAAAAAAACGGAACATATGCGACCGAAATACGCACCAACGCATATTCGATCGCCGAAAAGACCGTTTGCAAAGTAGGAACAAACGAAAATACGCTTTCTAGCTCTGGTCGTGATCGGTGAAAAACGATCGCTCGGGCGATTATACGTTGCGCTCGTGCGAACGTAAATACGCCTACGCTCGTCTGCCCGCACCCAGAGCCTGACAGCACCTGTGATGTCAGTTAACGGCTCTTAGCTCCGCCCTGTGATCACATAACGGTGACGTCATCACTTTATTCTCCTTCTGCACTGAATGGAGGATTATGGGCGGACTACATCCCCCACAAACCCCATGTGGCCTCGGTTACTATGGATACAGCAGAACTCAGTTTGGAAGTTTGTATCTGGTTGTGAGACTGCTGAGTACCTGTGTGGAGACTCCAATAAATGACACCTCACAAATGTACACATACATAGCTCGTGTGCTGACAGGACCTGTGATGAGGTCACTGTCATGTGATCAGTCATACGGTCTCTAAGCTGAATGAGGGATTGCAGTCAGACTACATCCCCCACAAACCCCCATGGCCCCAGTTGCTATGGATACAACAGTACTCAATCTGGCAGTTTGTAGCTGGACACCTGTGTGGAGACTCCAATAAATTACACCTCACAAATGTGTACATACATAGCTGGCAGTGCATATTGACCAGCAACAATGAAGCATAGTCCTTCACCACTATCTTCACATCTCCTGAACATGATATCATGTCATCTCAAGTGCTAATGCCACCGTCAACCGTTGTCCAGTGTTGAAACAAACCATCACTGCCATGCAAACATGTCACCACAAAGGGTTCAACGCCATCGTGAAGCTAATGCAGCTTATATGACACAGCGACAAGCCACGGATTTACCTCAGCGAGCAGCTGAAGTTTGTAAATCTCGTGCAGTAGATATGCTAAAGCTATGAATGAACATGTCTCCTCAGTGAGCTGCTGAACTTCATAAATCACATGCAGTTCATATGGGAAAGCAACGTAGCAGAGCTGCATGGGATGTGCATGTAGCAGAGCTGTGTGTGTGTGACGTGCATGTAGCAGAACTCTGTGGCGCATTGCGCCACCAGAAACACTGGTGCTATAATTTCCTAATAATTGCTAATCATTTAATAAAGATGCTCAGGAGACTATGCCCAAGTATCTGCAGAAACAGAAAATAGTAGATGACGATCTAGATCTGAAGGTGATATGAGTGCCAACACAGCAGCTGGGGATCAGCTACATACTGCTCATCCTCACTATAGAGAGGAGTGTCAGATTGGTTATCCTCTCTTTAAACACTTTTCGTTTTTGTGGTGTGGTTGATAGCTGTGACAACGTTTTCTGTTCAGTATTTCTTGTTCTAGTTCCAAGTACCTAATTCCAGTCTTGTCTAGTCTGTCCAGTCAGTTCATCTCGCTCCTCAGTTTTCTATTCCAGTCTGAGTTTCCTAGTTTCTGGTTTCTCTAATCTTTCCTTATTTGTTTCTGACTGCAATAGGACATTCCAGCATTTGCTTCTTTAGCCTCTTTTCTGGGCCCTAGTGCCCTCCGGTTCTCAAGGATAGTGTTTTAGACAGGATCATCCAAAGGGACAACTTAGGGCTGTTTAGGTACAGTGGGGTCTGATGTCAAGGGACAGTTTCTGGGAAAGATTGGGAAGAAACGTAGGTAGAGCCAGTATTAGTTCAGCACTTCTCCGTTTGTTATTTCGGTTCCATACCATCTGTTCTAGTTTCCACTATTATATTCATCATTATCTTTATCACCTCATTACCATTAACCTTTGCCCCATGTCATCTAATGGTTAGTCCCTAATTGTATTTGTGTTTTCACTGTGTTGATACATGCTTCATATTATTATTTCTGGCAATGTCTGCTTGTTATACTATTTGGCTCTACTTTAAGTCTTAGGGGTATCTGAGTGCTTAGAGACCCTGTTGGTACCCAGGAAAGGCAACTGCTAATGGTGAAGCTGAGTTCTGCTGTTTAACATCCTGTCGGCATCGTTACATAGTCATTTACTTTGCACGGAGCTTTCATTAGCTGCAAAGGAACATTGGCATTTACAGGGCCCGGCTGCTTTACATTTAGGTCAGAAACACATTTCAGATGGAAAACCCCATACTGTGTTATTGATAACCGAACAAATGAAAGCAGCATTTTAATTAATAGAATACATAACACAGAAACCTCCAATAAACGCTCCTAAACATCACTATTTCCAGGCCTGGAAATTACTTTTGTTTGTAGGTTTTGTGTGATTTAAGCAGCTTTCTCTAACAATTCTCAACAACATTTAGGAAAGACATAGAATTGACTACAGGTTAGAATGTACTGAACTTTTTCTGCAAACACAGGTTTGGGTTCAAAGGGATGATTCCCAAACTAGGGAAAAGCCTAACAACCATTTTAAGAGTTTGTTCACATTTCGCAAACATCCTCAGTGGAGTTAGCTGCAGGAAATCCTCAGCTCAGTACAAGTCATGTGGATGAGGTTTCAAGAAATTGACCTGTGGTGTGGATTTTAAATCTGCAGCATGTGAATGTATGCTGTGGATTTTCACAGTAGATCTCATCTGTTCAAATAAATGGGTGAAATCCACAATGAATCAGCTTTATAATCAACATGTAACACAAGTGAATCTTGACATGGATTTTGATGCAGATCCATATCAAAATCCATAGTGGATTTTCCACTTCAGAAATTCTTTTACATGTGGACATAGACCTAAAGGGTTTTTCCAGGCAGTGCTGGCTGTCAGTGCCGGGCCACACCAGGGTCAGAGCGGAAGCTGATGTTCTGACCCCTGTGCAGTGGCCAGCACTTGTAATTGCAGGCGCAGCTCTCATTGAAATCAATGGGACCCCAGCCTGCTATTACAAGTGTAAATTCCATTGATTTCAATGGGAGCTGCGTCTGCAATTATAAGCACCGACCACTACACGGGAGTCAAAGAACCGGCTTCTGCTCTGATCCCAGAGTAGCCCAGCATTGACAGCTGACACTGCCTGGAAAACCCCTTTAAAATGCCTTCATGTGGCATGTTCACTTAAAATTGAGTCAACAAAAATATTGTTTTGCACTGTGGTCACCCCTATTAACCCAGGGTTCTGTCTGAATTGCAGAAAATGGCATCCAAATGGACCCTGGCAAGAGCTGGTCATGGCCACTAGTCATGGTCTGTGGCATCCAATACCTCCTTCTGCCATAGGGTGTGGCTAATGCTATGTTCCCCGTGTTGTCTATGGCAGACACAACATCTTTGGACAGTTTACTGCTTCCCATGGAGAGTGAGCATTCACCCAGTCCACTTCTTAAAGGGCCAGTGTGCGCACCCAGCTTTCCAGTCCCCACTACTCTGCCCATCATCAGATGCCAGAGCAATTAGTCTCTATACTGTGTGAGGGTGCAAGTGTGTTTCTATCTGACCTCTTGGTATTCGATCTATGCCTGAATTATCCAGCCTTTCTGACTTTTCTAAACCTGACCTTAGCTCTTTACTTGAATACGCTTTCCTTGTCAGCTACCTGCCTTGACCCTTGGCTTGGTCTATAATGTGAAAGTATTCTACCTGTACAGAGTCTGATTCTTTCTACGACATCTCTGTCTACACCCTACGCTATGGTATTAACAAAAACCTGTCCAAGTGTGTCAGCTGCCTCTTAACTGAAGCTATTTCTAGGGTAAGGGTCTGGGGTTTCTCACATTGAAAACTAGATCCTTTTTGGTGGGGGTAAAAAGGTAGAAAACTGGGGAACCGCAGGTGCTGCCCCTGGATCTGGCCCCGCATCAGATCTGTTCTGAGGCACAGTGGATCCATATCCACTGCCGTTACAGAACTATTGGCTTTCATTACTAAAATGGAGATCAAAGCTGCAGGTTTTCATTCCATTCCGGCATTTGTTCCAGACAAAATAATATCATCAACTATGCTATTCTTCTCGACACAAATGCTGAAAAGGAACAGAAACTGCTCCAAAAGAAACCAAAGCTTTTGGATTTAGTCTCCGGTTTAGTAATGAAAGCCTATAGTTCCGTTTAGTGTTCCATCCTGTGTTGCACTCATCGATCCAGGCAGAACCCTGGGATGGAAACATAGTGCAAAATGCTATGGGAATCTCACCCTAATAATGAAGGGGTTCCATCGACCCAACCTGAGAGTCTATTAGCCAATGTCAATACTGCAAGTGCCAAAGGTCTGATTCCTTACAAAAAGTTTCTCCCATTTTTTGGATGGCAATGGGGAGCAATACTGCAGTTTTATTAGTACCACACAGTCCCCACATAATACTGACATGCAATACAGTTCCATAAAGGTCACTGCTCTTCACTATTGTTGAGGACCAGTATGTTTGTCATTTGTGATACTCATTTACTGTACTTGACAGACTGACCACCAAGCATGCTATCCACCTATATATATGTCTTACCTGCTCAAGATTTTGGCTATTCAATTACCTCATTAACGTACGAGCTAAGCACAGTCTTCGGTAAAACAAATATAAAACACGAGTTTATTCACTCTTTAGTATATGAATGTAAGTGAAACAGTTAATTAACATATAGGCATTGAGATCACATGGGTAACAAAGATAAGCATCAATACATCACCGGATATTGTAGCATCACTCCGCAATCGGGGGATCTCCAGGTACGATTGTCAAGAGGATCCGGGAGAATGCTGACAGATGTCAGCCACAACACGAGTCCCAAAATCCTTCTGAAGATCACCCTTATTTATACTACTGTTTGGTTATGTAACATATTCGCTTCTGCGCAGTATGATAAAACACGTCATTCTTAGGTAAATAAAGCGGTGCACGTGTTTTGGCAATATATATATACTACTGCATAGTTTCTCTATGAAGATATCCATATCTGGACAATATTACTGTGCAACATCCCGTAACTATGAGTCACAGTAACTGGTCTTTTACTAAACCATATATGTCTGTAGAATACCTCAAGCAAGTTAAAAATAGTAGACTAGTAATAGAGATAGGTAAGCGCACATACAGCAATTAGTTATGATTACCTTTTACCTACACCTTTTGACACAATCTCTCAATCAATCATGTCTCAAACGTATCACAATCGGTCCTTAATCATTCACTATTTGCCGTATGATACCATTAAAATTTGGGGTTTTCTACAGAATACCTTATATGCCATGAAACAATTCCATAGCGATAAAAGTATTACAACTATGGCCAATGCCAAAACAGGATGTATTAGCCAATTAAGAGTGGTTTGTGCAGATGATGAATATCCCATAAAGATGTCATACCAATGGTGTGACGTGGCATCAGCAATAGCCGATCCCATCTTTACAATTTTGCCAGCTATTACAGTAGTACTTAAAATATGCGTTGCCAAAGATTTATTAAGCAATTTAATATGTTGCTGTACTTCTTCTGTGTCTTCTAACAACTTTTTGAATTTGGTCAAATTTAGATCCCAATTTGACACATTTAAAGGCAGTGGTTGCCAATTGACAGCCACTGTCTTGTCTCGTTCAGGTAATAACACAAAGGTCTCATTTTCCCAAACAAGTGCCGATACGTTTCGCAAGCATCCTGAAAATGGGACAACCATCCCAGGTACAACAGGATGATTACTTGCCAAACATACCTCCTGTGGGGCTATTTCAACCATCATTTTAAAAGTGAGTGGCAACACGGTCCATTCACATACATTGATCGTATTTTGTAATAAACATGGTTCATAAACAGCCGATTGGACCTTGCATATGGTCCCCTCTAATGTATCATCACACAATGATAAATCATGAGTTCTATTTTGGTCATCAATGTAAATCCCGTTAAATCTAGGTACCCAGAAATGCATATCTTCTGGAACACCTATAAGTAAGGGGAGAACTACAAACTTACACATCACACTCTTTTTAGTAACATTGTATATGAATACGGTCCCTTTACATAATGTATCATTGCAAACCATTTTCTGCGCCTCCAACTGTATCCAATCAGTCTCAGTTATAGTCTGATTGAACACGGTCCTCCACACCTGCTCATTGCCAGTCATGAGCATAGTTTGAAGTGTGTTCTTTTGTTGTTGCTGATAAATGGTCTGCAAGGTACATATTGACCAATTAACATAGTTAGATATGTTAGAATTTATTTCATATGAAAACTTATTAGATGCATCTTGCAAATCAAGCATTATTGTGTCCACATCCGCTTGCATACTAAAGGGCTGCCATATAGTGGGCATCCAGTTAGCCTGCAATGTGAGCACATCTTTAATACCACTTCCCGCGTTATGCATTCGATTAGCTAAAGTCTCTATATCAAAGCCATTAATAGTCCCAGAAAGCGCTCCGTAGCCTCCGAGTAAGGTATCATACCAAGCTCGACGGGAACGCTTGGTAGAACAAGTCCTTGAGGGTGGAAACTGCACGGAGGCTTGTATAACAGTCTTTTGAGCATCTCGTCCCACCAGGCGACAGGTGGATGGAACCCTTTTTATATGTCCAGGATCTATTTTAGAAGCATTAATGTTCACGAATACCAGGAACTGGCCCCACATGGCCCGATTCTCGATCTCCGTTGCATTCCCACACGTAATTACTTCTGTCTCATTTAAGGGAAATGAAAACTGCACTCCCGTATTTGTACAATTCTGAACATATTGTATCACCAGGGAGTAATTGAGATATGGCAACTCTTTTGGTCTCTGACAGCAGGACACTTTCACAAGTGACGTAATGTTTATTTGTCCCGTTGCCTTATGCAGTGCATATGAAGGACGGTAGGTCGAACTTATATGCGATAATGGATTTCCACTCCAGATAGTCCCATCAAAGGTAATATTCACGATATAACATTTCTGGTTGGCTTCACAAGTGAAGTTGTCTTGCTTCCTGGTTCGGGTTGAATTCCTCCAGCCCCACGAATAGTCATTCCTTCCGGTGTCATTGACGCGGATCCCTGGCGTCCACGCATCACCTACTGCGAACACCGAACACATGACGCCAAGGATTCCAAAAATGATTATGTGATTCTAGAGAAGGCAAGGAAACAAGCATTATTCCCGCAAATAGCACTTTTCTTGTGGGACATATTCCCATTTCTCTACTCCGGGTCGCATAATAAGCAAAGTTCGATCTTTCCCCACAGCAATAACTTCTGCTGGGGAGGGCGGTCCTTGGTGATTCTGAACCCATATTTTGGCCCCTACATTAGTAACATTAGTTGAGCCAAAGCCTTTATCTCCTCTTACTGTAAGTTCAGTGGGAGCCGCCCCTTCTTCCACTTGTGTCAGATACACTGGTATCAATAGCAGCTGTGCCATGCGCTCCTTTTTTCCTATTATCAGAGGATCTGTTCCTAAATTTATCATGATTACTTTAATTTCCCCCTGATAATCTGCATCTATGACTCCCCCTAGGACTACTGCACCTCTCAGAGCAAAACTTGATCTAGTAGCTATCTGCCCGAAGTGATTCTCCGGGATCTTGCATCCTAGCCCTGTGGGAATAGTACTCACCTTTCCTGGGGCTATCACCACCGTATCAAGAGCGTATAGATCCAACCCTGCAGCGGCAGGAGTGGCTCTATAAGGTGCCTGCGCATCTGGATTAATTTTCCAGTACAAGATTGTCTCTACCTTAGCTACATCTATACTGAGATTGGGTGTTAGCATGCGCATTAAGGGTGTCATAGAATCAGTGATGGGCCTGTTGTTGATAATCTGTAAAGCAGCAGTCAGATTATCTCTCCATTGACCATATTTATCGGTCTCAGTGAGCTTCTTCAGGGTAGATTTTAATAACCCATTCATTCGTTCCACCAGGCCCGCGGCCTGTGGATAGTAGGGCATATGATATACCCACTCTATGTTGTTTTTACTGGCATACTCTTTTACCTGATTTCCGGTAAAATGTGAACCATTGTCTGTCTGGATCTGCAGGGGAGTCCCATAATACTGGGTAATAACTTCCAGAGTACGTAAAGTACTCCATTGTGTTGCTGTTTTACACGGGAATCCCACCATCAGACCTGAGAAGGTATCTACTGCTGTACAAATATACTTACATCCTCTGCTCTCAGGGAGGGGCCCTACAAAATCCATCTGCCAAATCTGCGCTGGCAACTGGCCTCTCCCTATGTGTCCCATTACTGTATGAGGCACTTCTCGTTTTTGAACATGTTGACATACTGGACATTGCGCGATTACTTGTTTGATCATGTCCACTGTCAATGGGATACCTCTTTCTTGTGCCCACCTGTAAGTGGCCTTCTCTCCCAAGTGTCCACTTTTTTGGTGAGCCCAAACAGCTGTACCTTGAAGCCATGCTTCCTTTTCCTTGTCAGGTTCTTGTACGGCAACAGAAATCGATGCTGCCGCATCTGCTTGAGAATTAAATAAACGTTCCAATGAGTCAAGAGGGACATGAGCATCAACATGAAACACAGTACTTTTGGTACTCCTAATGAATTCCTCTATATCTTGCCAAAGCTCCTTCCCCCACAATTCCTTACCATGAATGTTCCAATCGTTCTTCTTCCATCCCATGATCCAAGTGGCCAAACCATTGGCAACTGACCATGAGTCCGTATACAAGTGACATTCTTGCCCTTGTTCCTGCTTCAGAGCTAAGAATACCGCACAAAGTTCTGCATATTGACTACTCTTACCCTCTCCTTCCATGACCAACGTCTTGTCTAATTTTGGATTAAAGGCTACACTTTTCCATCTACGCCTTCCACTGATATACTTGGCCGAACCATCCGTGAACCAAGCATGCTCTTTTTGGGAGTCTGTCAACTCAGAGTAAGGTATTCCCCACTTTACTGGGGATTCCTCCATTTGTGCTACTGGTGTAACCTGACCATCTGGAGGGATATCAGCTATCTTTTCATGCAGGGCAGCTATCCCCCCTTCACCTTTTTTCGCTCTTTCTGAGATGTACCATTTCCACTTAATGATACTCTGCTCCTGGGCATGTCCTATCCGATTGGACTTTGGATTAGATAATACCCAACTCATGATGGGTATTTGCGGCCTTAGAAGGACTATGTGTCCTGTTGTCAATTGTTCAGTATCCACCAGGGCCCAATAACATGCCAACAGCTGTTGCTCCAGTGGAGTGTATTTTTCTCCTGCATCTGGTAATTTTCGATTCCAGAAGCCTAGTGGCACTCTTTTGCCCCCTTGCTTCTGCCACAATGACCAGTTTGCATACATATGCTGAACTGATACATGAAGTTCTATCTCACCATCTTGTAAGGGCCATAAATCTACGGCCTGTTGTATGGCTTCTTTTACTGCTTCAAATGCAACCTGTTGCTCTTCTCCCCACGTGAACTCGTACTTCTTGCGAGTCACCTTGTAAAGAGGAGCAAGAAGCTGCCCCAGATGCGGAATGTGTTGTCTCCAGAATCCAAACAATCCTATGTAGGATTGTGTTTCCTTCTTGTCTTTTGGAGTGGGAAAATGTAAGATTTTCTGCCTTGCCTTAGGGAGAATCTCCCTATGGCCCTTATTCCATTGAATTCCTAAGAATTTCACCGTCTGAGAGGGGCCTTGCACCTTGCTATCATTTATTTCCCATCCTTTTTCTCGCAGATGATGTAACAATCCGTCCAATTGTTTCTTTACAGATTGTTCATCCGGTCCCTGAATCATTATATCATCGATATAATGTGAAAACTGCATTTCTGATGGTAAATCAAACTCATCCAAATGTTCTGCCACCGTCCGGTGACAGATGGTTGGACTATGTATCCAACCTTGTGGCAATCGAGTGAACGTATATTGACGTCCTTGCCACGTAAAGGCAAACTGATCTTGCGCCTTTTCTTCTATTGGAATTGTGAAGAAGGCTTGTGCGATATCAATCACAGCGTACCATTGTCCACTGTGACTTTGGATCTGCTCCACAATTGTAATGGTGTCTGGGACAGCTGCCGTCAAGGGAGGTGTTTGTTTATTCAACTCCCTGTAATCGACAGTCATCCTCCAAGACCCATCACTCTTCTTCACAGGCCATACCGGATTGTTCCATGCTGTGGTTGCAGGCCTCACAACCCCAGCATCGACCAAATCCTTAATGGTTTCTCCTATTTCCTTGTGACCTTCAGGAATTCTGTATTGCTTCATAGCAACCAGCTTTCCTGCAGGAGGGATATGTACGGGTGGCATTTTGACCTTTCCCACCGTAACTGGACAAGCTTTTATCCCTATTTTCCTTACGCCAAAGGCAAACTTACCATCTTCGAGGTGTAGTGTCAATCCTTTCAGAATATCTATGCCAATTATATATTCCGGAATAGGTACTACTAACACCGTTTATTTACGTAAGGGCAAATTGCCCAATTTCAAAGTTACCTGTGTCTGTACTCCTTCGGTAACTTTTCCTCCCAATCCTGAAATATTAACTTTTGGACCTTTAAACTTTTTGGGATTTCCATAAATCAGAGTAGCCTCCGCCCCTGTATCTACTAAAGCTGGGACCCTTTGGACATTACCCCCTTTCCAATGTATGGCTAGCGGGACGTAGGGTCTGTCATCCCGCCTAACCCAGACAGGGGCTTGGCTTGCTACCTATGCGGAATCAGAATCTGATTCCTCCAGGAGCGGAGCAGATGGCTTCAAATGGTCCTGCACTTGGGTAGCTACCATTGCAGCCATCTCCTTCCATGGATAGATCTTTTGAAAGTCCTCCCATTCTAATTTCCTAGGCTCTGAATTAGTGACCTGCTTCTCTCTCTTTTTAGAAGCTTTTGGGGCCACTGAATCTTCCCTTTTATCCACCTTTTTGTTGGATAATACCTTCTGTTTATAAAGACGCCACAAATCACCTGTATCTTTTCCATCAATGGCGTCCTTGGAGACTCCAGCTTTCAGGAGAGCCTGAAACATATCTCTACGAGATACCCTTGGCACTCCTGAATCACCAGTCCCCTGGGAACTAGGATTCCTAGACCTATCACGATCTGTTCGCTTTTCCTCTCTATCCCAGTTTCCCATATCTTGCAATTCCCGCATTCTAGCCACGACCGCAGACATTGGCTCATTAGTCATGGATAGAAGTAGGGTCATCATCACGGCTTTATAAGCCGGAGGTGCAGTCTTAATTAAACGATTTCTAACTCCTGCTGTCAGCCGAGTCTCCAAATAATCTTCCATATGCTCGATGATAATTAATGAGACCCTCATAGCTTCCTCCTTCAACCTTTCAATGCCATCCCTGATAGTGTACCAAGGTTTGTCATTGATTGGAATGTCTGCCTCTGTCGGGAACTTATTAAGAAACCCATTGGTTACTATATTAAACAGGGAAATAGCACTTTCTCCTTGATGATTAGGAAAGTATTCTCTAAAATTTCTACTGATTACTGGATCTCTGGTTAGAGTAACAAATCTCATTGCATCTTTTGGATCCAACATTATCCCAGTCGCCCCGTGCTCAAATAGACGGACCAACCATGGTATGTCAGATTCCCCAGGCTTTTGCCTAAATCTACTCAGTATATCATCAACTTCTGACTGAGAGAAATCCTCTAGGGTAAGCCTGGTGCGCCTATGTGGCACCAATTCTTCTTGCACCAACAGTCTCCCATCGGCATCGTATATATAGTTTCCCTGATCGTCATACTTGGGCAACCTTTGCCCATCATGACCTACGATAGGCTGGGTATCGGGTCCATATTCAGTAGTTTCCTTCCTTCTGCTAATGGGCTGGGCACGTTTTAAAGCAGGTGGATCAATTATTGGATTGGGTGGGTCTTCCCAATCCCCCTTATGCCAGTCCTCCTCCCCCGAAGAAGATGAGGAATCCCATAAGTCTCCATCCCACTTATCTGGGTCCCAGTTCACAGAAGCAGAAGCTATAGCTTTCGATACCTTTCGCTTATCAACTTTACCTTTACGTTTCTTATATTTATTCTGAGCAACTTTTACAACAGCCTTTTCTGCAATATTCTGATAATGTTCTATTTTTTCCTTTATCAGCCTTTGGTTACATTCCAACACCACTCTCTTTCCTTCAGATTCTGCTAACTTTTGTTCCGCCTGATTAAGTTTTCTTATTAGTTGGGACTTCTTTTTATGGATATTCCTATAGGCTGAGGCCAATACCCAATTTCTCCTACCCAACTGAACTGCATCACCTGCCTTGGCAGGGGTCTCCTCGAGTACCTTAACAACATCGAGGGGCTCTGAATCTTTTAGCTTACTATCCCATGATTCTGCAAGCCCACTATGCATCAACTCCTGAGCTAATATATCATAGGGACCCTCGGACCAGCCGGGGATGTCTATTTTCTGTTCAGATTTAACCTTTTTGGTTCTTTTTGTAAACATATTGTTGTCTTATTGGCAAAGTGCCAATTGGTGAAAATTTTTTGCACAGAGGTCCCCCTCACCGCGAGAAACCACCCTGCAAATTGGCACCAATTTCCCAAGTCCTGTCTCAAAGTTACAGAACTCCGAAAGTTTTGGCAACGTGCCAATTTGGTGAAATTTTGCACAGAGGTCCCCCTTACGGCGAGGCACCACCCTGCAAACTGGCACCAATTTCCCAAGTCCTGTCTCAAAGTTACAGAACTCTGAAAGTTTTGGCAACGTGCCAATTTGGTGAAACTCTGCACAGAGTTCCCCTTTACAAAATTTTGGCAACGTGCCAATCTGGTGAAACTTTGCACAGAGGTCCCCCTTACGGCGAGGCACCACCCTGCAAACTGGCACCGATTTCCCGAGTCCTGTCTCAAAGTTACAGAACTCCGAAAGTTTTGGCAACGTGCCAATTGGTGAAATTTTGCACAAAGGTCCCGCTTATTGCTAGACACCACCGTGCAAACTGGCACCAATCTCCCAAGTCCAGTCTCAAAGTTACAGAACTTATAAAATTTTGGCAGTATGCCAATGGGTTCAACAGGGACTATTTACTGCGACTATCAATGTGTATTTACTATTATTACTCTATCATTTATCAAAGCAAAGTTATAACCATTTGAACCCCTTGGCAATGGGCCAAAAATCTAATATGGTGACAGCAGCCCCCCGTGCACTGAGAAGCACTGTCACAATACCAAATTATACAGTAATATAACCTTACCAAAGACAACAATATATATATATATCCTGCCAGACTACGCCAATTTATGTCTTACCTGCTCAAGATTTTGGCTATTCAATTACCTCATTAACGTACGAGCTAAGCACAGTCTTCGGTAAAACAAATATAAAACACGAGTTTATTCACTCTTTAGTATATGAATGTAAGTGAAACAGTTAATTAACATATAGGCATTGAGATCACATGGGTAACAAAGATAAGCATCAATACATCACCGGATATTGTAGCATCACTCCGCAATCGGGGGATCTCCAGGTACGATTGTCAAGAGGATCCGGGAGAATGCTGACAGATGTCAGCCACAACACGAGTCCCAAAATCCTTCTGAAGATCACCCTTATTTATACTACTGTTTGGTTATGTAACATATTCGCTTCTGCGCAGTATGATAAAACACGTCATTCTTAGGTAAATAAAGCGGTGCACGTGTTTTGGCAATATATATATACTACTGCATAGTTTCTCTATGAAGATATCCATATCTGGACAATATTACTGTGCAACATCCCGTAACTATGAGTCACAGTAACTGGTCTTTTACTAAACCATATATGTCTGTAGAATACCTCAAGCAAGTTAAAAATAGTAGACTAGTAATAGAGATAGGTAAGCGCACATACAGCAATTAGTTATGATTACCTTTTACCTACACCTTTTGACACAATCTCTCAATCAATCATGTCTCAAACGTATCACAATATATCAACTGGCTTCACCTAGTGTGGAGCCCTTGCAGCACTATGATATTGCATCCCCACACGACCAAAGCCCCAGACAAGTGGTATACTGTCACTTACATTGCAACGCAGTATTAAAAACAGTTCCGTGGATGCAGTGTAACACAGGAGCGGTATCTGAGTTATCAGGGCAAAGCAACAGTCTCATTTTCTAACTTTGACTCTCCTTGTTTCCTGGTTTTTACTGCGTGTTAAAGTGAAATGGGAGTGCATCCAGACAGAGGCGTAACTTGAAGCTCCTGGGCCCCAATGCAAAACCGGTAACAGGATCCCCAACTATAATGCTTTATTCATAGTACTGAGCTCCCTATATGGAGAAGAGAGGCCTTATGGGCCCCCTAAGGCTCCTGGGCCCGGGTGCAACCGCATCCCCTGCATCCCCTATAGTTACGCCAGTGCATCCAGAAGTACTGTCGCCATCTCTGATCTCGTGTAGGGTGTATCCCATTGAAGACCAGAAGACAGGAGAGAAGATGCGTTAATCACATTTACTTGTACAACTCTTGTTGGTTTCACATCTACATAACTAAGGCAGCATACTTAATCGGTTACTTTCTTTTAGTAGCTGTGGCACTATCTCTCTCGTGTTTACTCAGAATTGCTGGCCTCTCCTTCCTATTGGTCATTGTTGATTATGCTCTCTCACGGACTACAGATATCCTATCTCTCCTTACTTCACTGAGGTTGCCTCCCACTTGGTCTTTCTTGCAGCATCACTCCTACTATGAACCATCATGCGGAATCTCTCTCAAGTTGGTTACCAGCTTTGGCAATAGAGACACCACCCTTTACATTATTAAGGCTGCTTTCACATCTGCATCAGGGGTTCTATTTCCTTGCTCCATTCGGGGAGCAGGGAAGAGGAATCCTCTGGTGAACAGGTCTGTCTTATGATGGAACTGAACAGCGCCGAATACACCCCATTGACTGTAATTGGTTCGTTCAGTTTCTGCTCAGTCGCCTGTCCTTTAACCTGAAGAAAAAGCATTGCATACAGCACCATTTCTTCCGGAATTTTGTGCCGAATCAGCGATGGAACCTACGAACGTAGGTTCTAGCGTAGAATTTGAGCCCAGCCTAACAGACATATAAATCAGCATAAACCCATGACATTTGATCTTACTACAGAAGAACAATCAGTTCAAACCAGCTGACTTAGTGATTAGAAAGTAGGTATATACAAACACTATTAATATGCCAGATAAACATTAAAGCTTTGAGTTGAAATATTTGCTGAGAACAACCAATCAGAATGTGTATGGGTTAATACTAATTGGTTATATGCCAATAGATTAGATGCGGAATAGATCAATATGAATACAAGTTGCAACTAATTGTATGTCGTCACAAAGCTTGCTGTTCCTGTGGTTGGCCCTCTCTTTGTGGTTGTTTTTCTCCTCAAAATAATATTTAAACTGTTGAACAAAATATTAAAAACAATGACAGCTTATGCAACAACTTTTCATGATGTGTTACATCTGTTGGTTTTTTCCAAGCTCGTACCCACTGCATCTAATATGGCACCCACAGTATATCTCACCGCGTAATTGCACTAACAGAAATTGGTGCCAAAATCCCAGGACACAGATGCCGTTTTCGCTTTTTTCGGATCTCAAGGGGACTTCTATTCAGAAATGTACTGGTTATGAGGAGCTCCAACAAGGTAAGAAGTTTTATTCTTACATCTATGTGATCTGTCCCTCTCTGGAATGATCCCCCGTCGTGTGAGTTGAAATATTACAAGTCTGTGTCAAAGAGCTATGAAATAGATATACGGTGTGGTTTTCTATGTTGGCTGTGAAGTAATGTCCTGACTATTTGTGTAAGTGTTGACTTAGGACTAAGAAATAGAGAATTGTTTTTACATAAAGTACCTAATTATTATGTAGCCCCCAGTTAGTAACCTGTACTGTCCTGACTGTTCGCCAATAGCGGATAAAGATGGAGGGTTTTATGAGAGTTGAGAATGAATTGAAAACTTGAATGTGAAATTGCACTT
Organism: Eleutherodactylus coqui; assembly: GCF_035609145.1. NCBI lineage: Eukaryota > Metazoa > Chordata > Amphibia > Anura > Eleutherodactylidae > Eleutherodactylus > Eleutherodactylus coqui. Next base: position 95,617,021 of record NC_089849.1, read on the forward strand.
TTGATTGTATCAGGACTAGAGATGAGCGAGCACCAAAATGCTTGGGTGCTCGTTACTCGAGACGAACTTTTCGCGATGCTCGAGGGTTCGTTTCGAGTAACGAACCCCATTGAAGTCAATGGGCGACCCGAGCATTTTTGTATATCGCCGATGCTTGCTAAGGTTTTCGTTTGTGAAAATCTGGGCAATTCAAGAAAGTGATGGGAACGACACAGCAACGGATAGGGCAGGCGAGGGGCTACATGTTGGGCTGCATCTCAAGTTCACAGGTCCCACTATTAAGCCACAATAGCGGCAAGAGTGGGCCCCCCACTCCCAACAACTTTTACTACTGAAAAGCCCTCATTAGCAATGCATAACTTTGCTAAGCACCACACTACCTCCAACAAAGCACAATCACTGCCTGCATGACACTCCGCTGCCACTTCTCCTGGGTTACATGCTGCCCAACCCCCCCCCCCACGACCCAGTGTCCACAGCGCACACCAAACTGTCCCTGCCCAGCCTTCAGCTGCCCTCATGCCACGCCACCCTCATGTCTATTTATAAGTGCGTCTGCCAGAGGAACCGCAGGCACACACTGCAGAGGGTTGGCACGGCTAGGCAGCGACCCTCTTTAAAAGGGGTGGGCCGATAGCCCACAATGCTGTACAGAAGCAATGAGAAATCCAATCCTGTGCCACCTCCATCTGGAGCTGCACACGTGGGCATAGCAATGGGGAACCTATGTGCCACACACTATTCATTCTGTCAAGGTGTCTGCATGCCCCAGTCAGACCGCGTTTTTTTATAAATAGTCACAGGCAGGTACAACTCCGCAATGGGAATTCCGTGTGCACCCACAGCATGGGTGGCTCCCTGGAACCCACCGGCGGTACATAAATGTATCCCATTGCATTGCCCATCACAGCTGAGGTAATGTCGTGCCTAATGCAGGTGGGCTTCGGCCCACACTGCATGCCCCAGTCAGACTGGGGTTCTTTAGAAGTGGACACATGCAGTTACAACTCCGTGTGGACCGACAGCATGGGTGGGTGCCAGGAAGCCACCGGCGGTACATAAATATATCCCATTGCATTGCCCATCACAGCTGAGGTAATGTCATGTTTAATGCAGGTGGGCTTCGGCCCACACTGCATGCCCCAGTCAGACCGGGGTTCTTTAGAAGTGGACAGATGCATTTACAACTCCCTGTGGACCCACAGCATGGGTGGCTCCCTGGAACCCACCGGCGGTACATAAATATATCCCACTGCAGTGCCCAACACAGCTGATGTTACGTCAGCTGTAATGCAGGTGGGCAAAAAATTAATTGGATTACACTGTAGGCGAGGGCCCCCAAAAATTGGTGTACCAACAGTACTAATGTACCTGAGAAAAATTGCCCATGCCCAACCAAGAGGGCAGGTGAAACCCATTAATCGCTTTGGTTAATGTGGCTTAATTGGTAACTAGGCCTGGAGGCAGCCCAGTTAAAATAAAAATTGGTTGAGGTGAAAGTTTCAACGCTTTAATGAGCATTGAAACGTATAAAAATTGTTTAGAAAAATTATATGACTGAGCCTTGTGGGCCTAAGAAAAATTGCCCGTTCGGCGTGATTATGTGAGGTTTCAGGAGGAGGAGCAGGCGGAGGAGGAGGAGGAATATTATACACAGATAGATGAAGCAAAAAGGTCCCCGTTTTGGATGGTGATAGAGAACGATGCTTCCATCCGCGGGTGCAGCCTACGTATTGTTTAGGTATCGCTGCTGTCCGCTGTTGGAGAAGAGAAGTCTGGGGAAATCCAGGCTTTGTTCATCTTTATGAGTGTAAGCCTGTCGGCACTATCGGTTGACAGGTGGGTACGCTTATCCGTGATGATTCCCCCAGCCACACTAAACACACTCTCTGATAAGACGCTAACCGCAGGACAAGCAAGCACCTCCAGGGCATACAGCGCGAGTTCAGGCCACGTGTCCAGCTTCGACACCCAGTAGTTGTAGGGGGCAGAGGCGTCACTGAGGACGGTCGTGTGATCGGCTACGTACTCCCTCACCATCCTTTTACAGTGCTCCCGCCAACTAAGCTTTGACTGGGGACCGGTGACACAGTCTTGCTGGGGAGCCATAAAGCTGGCAAAGGCCTTGGATAATGTTCCCCTGTACATGCTGCCTGATCTCTGCGCCTCCCTTGCTCCCTGGGCCGTGGAAATGCGCCTTCGGCCACTAGCGCTGTCGAATGGGAAGTTTACCATCAGTTTGTCCACCAGCGCCCCGTGGTATAGCATCATTCTCGAACCCCTTTCCTCTTCGGGAATGAGAGTGGAAAGGCTCCCCTTATACCGTGGGTTGAGCAGTGTGTACACCCAGTAATCCGTAGTGGCCAGAATGCGTGTAACGCGAGAGTCACGAGAAAGGCATCCTAACATTAAGTCAGCCATGTGTGCCAGGGTACCTGTACGCAACACATGGCTGTCCTCACTTTCAGGATCCTCCTCCTCCTCCTCTGGCCATACACGCTGAAAGGATGACAGGCAAGCTGCATCTGTACCCTCAGCAGTGGGCCAAGCTGTCTCTTCCTCCTCCTCCTCCTCCTCCTCTAGCCATACACGCTGAAAGGATGACAGGCAAGCAGCATCTGTCCCCTCAGCAGTGGGCCAAGCTGTCTCTTCCCCCTACTCCTCAACGCGCTGAGATATAGACATGAGGGTGCTCTGACTATCCAGCGACATACTGTCTTCCCCCGCCTCCGTTTCCGATTCCAAAGCGCCTGCCTTTATGCTTTGCAGGGAACTTCTCAAGAGGCATAGCAGAGGAATGGTGACGCTAATGATTGCAGCATCCCCGCTCACCATCTCGGTAGACTCCTCAAAGTTTCCAAGGACCTGGCAGATGGCTGCCAACCAGGCCCACTCTTCTGTAAATAATTGAGGAGGCTGACTCCCACTACGCCGCCCATGTTGGAGTTGGTATTCCGCAATAGCTCTACGCTGCTCATAGAGCCTGGCCAACATGTGGAGTGTAGAGTTCCACTGTGTGGGCACGTCGCACAGCAGTCGGTGCACTGGCAGATTAAACCGATGTTGCAGTGTCCGCAGGGTGGCAGTGTGCGTGTGGGATTTGCGGAAATGTGCGCAGAGCTGGCGCACCTTTCCGAGCAGGTATGACAAGCGTGGGTAGCTTTTCAGAAAGCGCTGAACCACCAAATTAAACACATGGGCCAGGCATGGCACGTGCGTGAGGCTGCCGAGCTGCAGAGCCGCCACCAGGTTACGGCCGTTGTCACACACGACCATGCCCGGTTGGAGGCTCAGCGGCGCAAGCCAGCGGTCGGTCTGCTCTGTCAGACCCTGCAGCAGTTCGTGGGCCGTGTGCCTCTTCTCTCCTAAGCTGAGTAGCTTCAGCACGGCCTGCTGTCGCTTGCCCACCGCTGAGCTGCCATGCCGCGCGACACCGACTGCTGGCAACGTGCTGCTGCTGCTGACACATCTTGATTGCGAGACAGAGGTTGCATAGGAGGAGGAGGAGGAGGAGGAGGGTGGTTTAGGGGAGGAAGCATACACGGCCGCAGATACCACCACCGAGCTGGGGCACGCAATTCGGGGGGTGGGTAGGACGTGAGCGGTCCCAGGCTCTGACTCTGTCCCAGCCTCCACTAAATTCACCCAATGTGCCGTCAGGGAGATATAGTGGCCCTGCCCGCCTGTGATTGTCCACGTGTCTGTAGTTAAGTGGACCTTGGTAGTAACCGCGTTGGTGAGGGCGCGTACAATGTTGCGGGAGACGTGGTCGTGCTGGGCTGGGACAGCACATCGGGAAAAGTAGTGGCGACTGGGACCTGAGTAGCGCGGGGCCGCTGCCGCCATCATGCTTTTGAAAGCCTCCGTTTCCACAAGCCTATAAGGCAGCATCTCCAGGCTGATCAATTTGGCAATGTGCACGTTTATTGCTTGAGCGTGCGGGTGCGTGGCGGCGTACTTGCGCTTGCGCTCAAACAGTAGCGCTAGCGACGTCTGGACGCTGCGCTGAGAGACATTGCTGGATGGGGCCGAGGACAGCGGAGGTGAGGGTGTGGGTGCAGGCCAGGAGACGGTAGTGCCTGTGCCCTGAGAGGGGGGTTGGATCTCAGTGGCAGGTTGGGGCACAGGGGGAGAGGCAGTGGTGCAAACCGGAGGTGGTGAACGGCCTTCGTTCTACCTTGTGGGGTGCTTGGCCATCATATGCCTGCGCATGCTGTTGGTGGTGCCTCCCCAGCTGATCTTGGCGTGACAAAGGTTGCACACCACTGTTCGTCGGTCGTCAGGCGTCTCTGTGAAAAACTGCAACACCGTAGAGCACCTTGACCTCTGCAGGGTGGCATGGCGCGAGGGGGCGCTTTGGGAAACAGTTGGTGGATTATTCGGTCTGGCCCTGCCTCTACCCCTGGCCACCGCACTGGCTCGGCCTGTACCCACACCCTGACTTGGGCCTCCGCGTCCTCGGCCGCGTCCACGTCCTCTAGGCCTACCCCTACCCCTCAGTATGCTGTATTACCAGTAATGCAGAAACAGAACGCTGTAATTAAATGTGCCGCTTATTGGCCTGTGGTTGGCGGCTGACTTCGCTTACGGAACACCAGGAAATAATTTGGCGCAAGCCTGCTGTAACACTTAGCTGGCTGCGTATGATTTTGTAGAACTACTACACCCAGCACAGACAGACCCAGAACACTGAGCACAGTCACAGGCAGGCCAAATAGATTTCTTGCCCCAAATTTTTTAGCAAAGACCCACTGCCTATATTCAATCAATATGTCTTCTGTCCCTGCCTACGCACTTCTGTCCCTGGAGTATGTCACAGAACTGCAGAGTGTTGCACTGTGGACTGCAATACAGCAGTGATTTCACAGCCCAGACAGAGCCAGGAAATAATTTGGCGCAAGCCTGCTGTAACACTTAGCTGGCTGCGTATGATTTTGTAGAACTACTACACCCAGCACAGACAGACCCAGAACACTGAGCACAGTCACAGGCAGGTCAAATAGATTTTTTGCCCCAAATTTTTTAGCAAAGGCCCACTGCCTATATTCAATCAATATGTCTTCTGTCCCTGCCTACGCACTTCTGTCCCTGGAGTATTACTGCAGGGCGCAATGCTCTGCACGGCCAATATACCAAAAAAAAAAAAAGTGCAACACTGCACAAAGCAGCCTCCACAGCACTGCACACGGTTAGATGTGGCCCTAAGAAGGACCGTTGGGGTTCTTGAAGCCTAAAATACTCCTAACACTCTCCCTATAGCAGCTCCACCAAGATACCACTTTCCCTGATCTATGTCAGAGCGCATCTGTGGCGAGCCGCGGGAGGGGCCGATTTTTATACTCGGGTGACACCTGATCTCGCCAGCCACTCACAGCAGGGGGGTGGTATAGGGCTTGAATGTCGCAGGGGGAAGTTGTAATGCCTTCCCTGTCTTTCAATTGGCCAGAAAAGCGCGCTAACGTCTCAGAGATGAAAGTGAAAGTAACCCGAACATCGCGTTGTACTCGTTACGAGTAACGAGCATCTTGAACACGCTAATACTCGAACGAGTATCAAGCTCGGACGAGTACGTTCGCTCATCTCTAATCAGGACTGTTGTTTTGTACATTCTTTGTATGGTTGATGATACAAGTGGTGTGAAACCAGAGAAAGGGATACCCGAATGCTCATTTCCCATAGGTTATACCAGGATTCTGTGTAGGGTCAATGAATCAGATGGACTGTAGCATGCTCCAAAGGTGGATTGAGTAAGTGAATATGAAGGTGTAGAGAAATGAAGGAAATTCAAAAGTGAAGCAAGTTTGAGAAAGTGAATTTGCAGGGTGGATATCAGATGATGATGACAAAAAGAAAAGTGGATAGGTGAATTAAAATGTCACAGAAAGTGTGAGCAGGTTACAAAAAAGTTGAATTAAAATGATGTTCATGTACAGTGATTTAAAGTGTCTGTGCAAGATATGTGAATAAAAAATCTGTGTTATTTGCTGCACCAAAGAATTAGGATGTAATACTTGTTGGTTCTGATCATAAATAATGTGGATCTGTTATTTTTGTGAATTTGTGTGTGCGTGAAAGTTCCATGTATAAGTTATACATGGTATGTGTACTGTTGGACTGCTGGACATGAAGTGTGAGAGAGATGCTCAGGCAATTAGCCAGACCACAAGAGGTGGAGCTATGTGATGTAATGAGAAGAAGGAAAGAAGAGTAGTAAATGTTCTTCCTCTCCACAACATAGACTAGCCTAGCAGAGAAGTGTATCACCATGGGTGTGAAGTGTGTGTATAGGTATATGTGTATATGTACATGTGTGTTTGTGTGTGTGTATATATATATATACTTGATACATGCACAACCTAGGTATGTGGTGTATTCCAAATATTTGGTTCTACTTGACAGGCCTGATGAGTACATTACAAACAGTGTCTAATTAATAGAATGGAAAAGGATGTGAAAAGAACTGGTATGGAGGCGCAACACTCTAAGCTACTAGAAGATGTAGATCAAAGTCCAATGTGTGATGGTGAAAGCACTTCTTTTTTATTATTTTTTCAGAAATTAAAAACCAGCAATGGAATACGCGTTTCGGGGAAGAACCCCTTCGTCAGTTCGGCTGGATAGGACTGTGTGATAAGTACAAATAGATAATGGAGGAGTGATTAACAAAGAAAGGGGAGGAGAGGGGAAAAAAAAAAAGAACAAAATTCATATACATAATGAAGTCTCACAAATGTGTCAATAAGAACAATAAATATACGATGAAAACATCGATCTGAACAGTGATAAAATATATATGAGACAAAAAACATAAAAGAATATGAGCATCCGTACATGTAAATTAACATGAGATTTATACAAAACAAATATCTGTTAAAATAGGATGAAGACAATCCTGAGTAAAATACCAATCTTAAAAGTACCAATATGAGAGCGGATGGACTCAAAATCGTGTGGTTGCTTTCAGCTGAATGGGATGACTACAGAATTAAAATGCATGTACAGCCTATTGGGAAATATGAAATGATTGCTACACCCAAGGGGGTGCATAAATAAATGTGTATATGTATGTAAAAAATGAGAAGAAAAAAAAAAAAAAAAATCTATTGGAAAGCTACTTCAGAATGGTGTGCATTGACAGCATTGGGTTCATGGTGTGGGATAAAGTTAGGAAGAGAAAAAAAAAAAAAAAAAAGGGGGGGGGGGAGAAGGGACACCTTTATGTAACCAACAAAAATGAGAATAAAACTAATTAGAAATTGAGATAAGGGGCTCACCAACAGGATGCCTAGGGGTGACACGATTCCAAAGATGTATAGAATGTGTCGGAGGTCCTGAAAATGAAGAATTGTCAGATTAGGGAAGATGTATGGATAATATATGGCAGAGGGTTCTAGCAGGGTAATTAAGTGCAGGGGGACAGTTAGAATGAACTGAGCACTGGAGGGATTTTTTTGCTCCTGATAAAGTCATACTAGGAAGGAAGGGGAAGGGGGGAGGGGGAGGGAAGGGGAACCCTCTGCCATATATTCCCCCCCCCCCTTTTTTTTTTTTTTTTTTTTCTCTTCCTAACTTTATCCCACACCATGAACCCAATGCTGTCAATGCACACCATTCTGAAGTAGCTTTCCAATAGATTTTTTTTTTTTTTTTTTTTCTTCTCATTTTTTACATACATATACACATTTATTTATGCACCCCCTTGGGTGTAGCAATCATTTCATATTTCCCAATAGGCTGTACATGCATTTTAATTCTGTAGTCATCCCATTCAGCTGAAAGCAACCACACGATTTTGAGTCCATCCGCTCTCATATTGGTACTTTTAAGATTGGTATTTTACTCAGGATTGTCTTCATCCTATTTTAACAGATATTTGTTTTGTATAAATCTCATGTTAATTTACATGTACGGATGCTCATATTCTTTTATGTTTTTTGTCTCATATATATTTTATCACTGTTCAGATCGATGTTTTCATCGTATATTTATTGTTCTTATTGACACATTTGTGAGACTTCATTATGTATATGAATTTTGTTCTTTTTTTTTTCCCCCTCTCCTCCCCTTTCTTTGTTAATCACTCCTCCATTATCTATTTGTACTTATCACACAGTCCTATCCAGCCGAACTGACGAAGGGGTTCTTCCCCGAAACGCGTATTCCATTGCTGGTTTTTAATTTCTGAAAAAATAATAAAAAAGAAGTGCTTTCACCATCACACATTGGACTTTGATCTACATATTCTAGTAGCTTAGAGTGTTGCGCCTCCATACCAGTTCTTTTCACATCCTTTTCGCTACACTTACGCCCACACTGGTGGAGCGTCATCTGGTTGGCAGCACCTCCACCATTCAAAATACTCAATCATTGAAAACTCTTTGTACTCCATAAATATTCCACTACCCTCACTGGGTCTTGCTCCACCCTCCTTTTTCATTTCTTTTACTCTAATTAATAGAAGGGATTTACTTAAAGAGTATCTCATTTTCAATTGATAACAAGGATTTTGCTGAAAGTATGTTACATTAAAAATGTGGGCATATTTTTGATGTCAGAGACCTGCCCAGTCAACTTATTAGGGACAGACATGCATAATGTAATATAAGCAGCAATTGAATATACCCCAAACAGTATTAGGGTTACTAGACCCTTAACAAACCAGCAATTAACCACCATTTGTGCAGTTATTACAGTTGCATATTGCAATAACAATTCTTCCTCCAATTTGCAACAAGTTTTTGTGCATGGCCCCCTTACTGTCATGGTCCCTCATGTGGTAATGGAAATACTGCATAGAGCACAAACTAAACATCTTTCAGCTGCCAAACTCACTAAATATGAGAATGCCCTATTCGTACACTCATATATTACAATCAAGAGGTGTATAGTTCTAAATACAGCTTCATTACTTCTTCCCACAGAGGACGTAGTCTTTCACAAGTCCAAAAAATGTGTAGTAGACTAGCACATAATTAGACGATTAGACTAGCACATAACGTAGATTTGTTGGTCTATGTAAAAGCTCGGCACCATTGTTCTGTAGAGTGAGGTGTTTAGATCACTCTCCCAATTGAGGATATGGGCCTTCTTGAAGCTCCCTACTCTGTCATCTGCCTCTTTGTTGAAAATCCTGTATACGTAATTCAAGCTAAGATTGAATGGGGGGGTGTGGGTAATATTAATAATTATGAATATATGTAGGTAGGTGAAGCTTTAGTGTTTTGGATTTTGTAATAATGTTTTTGTTTTTAAGTATTTAAAGACTTTGTTCTCTGGTAGTTTGAATTCCTCTCTTAGGCCCTGGAAGGACTTCGTTTTAGAGTTCTCTAAGAGGTTGGAGAGGAGCGTCACTCCTATTTCCCTTCATGAGGCAACTGTTAGGCATTCTGAATAAAACTCCAGAATCTCTATAGGTATTGGCACTTTTTCCTGGGTACATGTGTCCTAGCAAACTACAGGAGTTGAATCCAGGCTATAACTGATGCTTTAGAAGGGCAATATGGGATAGGGAAAGAGAGAGCCAGAGACACCGCTATGAGTAGGTTTCTCATGGATTTGCCCTTTGTTAGGTGTTGTTCTAATTGTAGCCAGCTAATACCTTCAGTTAGGAAAAAACGGAGTCTAAGTTGCTTAGTTAGGTTTGCTTGGTAGTAGGCCTGCAAGTTTGGTATTTCTCTCCCCCTTGAGCCGTACATTATGGAGGCTGCTACTCTAGGTCTTTTATTCATCCATATAAAAGCCAACATTTGTCTTTGTACGGATCTTATGAATTTTTATGATATGGAAAGTGGGAGAGTGCACAGAGTGTATAATATTTTAGGGAAGATCATCATCTTGTATAGGACAATCCTTCCCAACCAGGAAGGCTCTGTCTTAGCAGAAGGAATTTAGTTCTGAGTAGTGTCGTGGAGATTATTAATGTTTTTATCTGATATTTCCTCAAGGGGAAAAGAGAATCCAATGCCTAGGTAAGGGACTGCTGATTCATTCCACTCATAGGGAAATTTTATTTTTGATTAGGTCTCTTAATCGGCCAGAGATATTTATGGCCAGTATTTGGGGTTTAGAATCAATTTTATAATAAGATACATTACTGAAAGCCTCTATTGTTTTGGAAATTACTTGCAGTGAGTTCAGTGAGTAATATAATGTTGTCCGCAAAGAGACTGATTTTATGCTACCTGAGGGCGAGCACCCACTGGCGTTTGCGTTCTCCGCGGGGAAAAAACGCAGCGTTTTTCGCGGCGTTTTTCGCGGCGTTTTCGCGGCGTTTTGCGTTAATTTCCATTGACATTCATGGGTGCATTAGGAGAAAAATAGGGACACATATGCAACTGACAGTTCCTATGTTAAAAACGCAAACGCAACGCAAAAAAAACGCCAGTGGACAGGAACACATGTTATCTCTATGCCTGTGCAGGAAAAACGCAAAACGCAAAACGCAGGTAAAAAAACGCCAGTGGGTGCTCGCCCTGAATGACATTGGTATGCCACTTATGCTAATGTTTCCCCTGATTGCTTCCGCGAATGGTTGTATTGTAAGAATGAATAACAATAGGGATAAGGGGCATCCCTGGTGGGTCCCGTTAGTTATTTCGAATGGGTTTGATAGGACCCCATTGAGGACTCTTGCAGACAGTGTTGAGTACAGTGCCTTAATTGCATTTGTGATGTCACCTTCAAAGCTAAATTTTTGCAGTACTGAGAATGCGCATCCCCAATAAATTCTATCGTACTCCTTCCCTGCCTCCAATGTAATGAGCAGAGAAGCTGTTTGGAGTTCATTAGTTTTATGCATTAAGTCCACTGCTCTCCTGGTGGCATCAGAAGTCTGCTTAGCTTTCACAAACCCTGTGTGGTTGCTGTGTATTAGATGTGGGATTAATGCCAATAGACGGTGAACAATTATTTTAATGTACAATTTTATATAGCTGCTTAAGAGGGATATAGGCCTGAAATTTGATGCGAATGCCATAGCCAAACTCTTGGCTTGGTAGAATCCGTTCTATCAAAATGTCATGGCTTCCAAAAATTCTTTACCTCTTTCGTGCTTTGCCCATTCCGATCCCTGCAGTAGATTTGAAATGCCTACAATCTACACTATCCAGCATTCTACCCTGTACGCGCCTCGGAGTGTGGGAGATGTGGAGGTTCCTAATATCAGAAAATATCATGCAGCTCAATTAGCAGAATTACTTCCATTTTCTCCCGTTGTGATAAACCCTACTGGGTATTGATTAGGGCACAGGCAGTCTCTCCCTCAGCCACTTGAAGACAACTTTTGGCACAGAACAGAACATAAAAAAGCAATCATAAACCTCACCCTGTCTTCCTCCCTGACTCTCTGGGATAGACTCTCTAGAAGCTATAACCTGATATTTAGACACCTCCTTATATCCAGTATATTTGCTAATCCTGCCTTCTCCCCAGGTATGAACACAAATGAGTTTGGATGGTTGATAGCCAGGGACCTTACCAAAATAGTTGATTTTGTGGATAAACTTGGCTTCAGACAATTTGAGTTTTTCCGGGCTGTCCACTCCATTCCAAACTTAGAGATGTTTCGTCTTCAACAAATTAAGCATTATGTACTAGAACTTACTGAAAACCTTGCTGAGTTAACTATTTTGAAAAGCCAATGCAATACAAATGCCAGGGGTTCTGGAACAATTGCCAAAGTGTACTCCTACTTTACAACACCCATGGATAAACTCCCATATTTGCAGAGATAGGAAGATTTGCTGGGCAAGGAATTGCCAATTTTGGACTGGCATAAAATAGCCATTACAATCGCAAAACTTTCCATTAACATAGCAATCACAGAGGCAGGTTATAAACTTTTAATGCAATGGTATTCGGTTTCCGAAAAGAATCGCCAGTATGTTCCCAGGGATGTCAGGCTTATGTTTTAGAGAATGTGGAGGTGAGGGATCCTACCTACACATTTGGTGGAATTGCCCAAGGCTTCGTAGAAATCTGGATCCAGGTATATACTCTTATATTCTCTATCACAAACAAATCACTACAAAAATCGCCCTGAAAAGCCCTACTGGGCAAATGAATCCCTAACATCCCCAAATATACACACCAATGGATATTCTATTGCTTCCTAGCTGTGTGTATAGCAGCTGCTTGGTCCTGGAGGAAAACATCAGTTAGCATTGACTTTGTGAAAACAAATTATCGTGGATTATAGTCAATGAGAAGTTGGCAGATATCTTGATGGATCGTGGAATGTTATACAAAAACACTTGGTCATCCTGGTGCCAATATTCGCAGACCATGCATCTATAGAACCCAACAGCCAGAGCATTGACCCTTCCAGGGCAATCTAGTTTACCATCAAGCATTTCATCTACTCCCCAGCAAATTTATGAGGAACATAATTTCCGACCAGGCCATCTGATTAGCCAAATTACAGCCTTATCCCTTCCATCCCTCCCTTCCTTGTGTGTTCCAGCTACCTTTTTTGTCTTCACCCATTTGTTACTCTTGTGTATGGTCTTCTTATGTTTATACTAATTTATTTTATTAGGAGTTGCAGTTATTGAAGAAGTGGAATTTGATACTTCCTTTTATTTCATTATTTTAACAAGAAGTAATAGTTGGCAATGTAACTCTTGATTTACTTGTTCAATTTTGTTACCTCCTGACTTTATATATGAATGTAAGGGCTTATTCACACATCCGTATATCATCTGGGTTTTCAAGCCCCGCATATATACGGTGTCCCTTTCTGCAGGGGGAGGAGGTGGGCCAGGCCGGGAGCAGTGCACTGAGCTCCCACCCACTCCCCGCCCATCGCCACTGTTTACAATGGGAGGGTGGGACGGGACAGAGCTAAGTTCTGCCACAGCCCTCCCATTGCAAATAGTGGCGAAGGGCGGAGAGGGGGCGGAGAGAGAGCAGTGAGGGGGTGGGGGCTCAGTGCACTACAGAAAGGGACACTGTATATTGGCCAGGCATGAAAACCCAGCCAGTATATGGACGTGTGAATAAGCCCTAATGTTGTAAGTCTTGATATGTTTTGACCAGTACAAAATGTAATAAATATTTTGTTAATAGGCACTACAGGACAAAAGAAATGAGCTCTCGCACAACTATATTGACGGAAAAATAAAAAAGTTATGGCTGTCAGAAAATGGTGGCAAAAAATAATTTGAAAAATTAAGTATCTTTGAAAAAAAATAAAAATAGTACAGCAATAAAAAAAACTACAAGTTTGGTATCGTTATAATCATACTGACCCATAGAATAAAGTTATCATGTCATTTTGTTGCAATGTGTACACCATAGAAAAAAGACTGGCGAAATTTCATTTTTTTCTCCATTTCACTCCACTTTTTTAAAAGGTTTTTCAGCACATTATATGGTACATTAAATAGTATCATTGAAAAATACAACTTGTCCCGCAAAACACAAGCCATCAGACATATCGTCGAAGAATAAATAAAAGAGTTATGACTTTTTAAATGGGGGGGAGGAAAAAACGAAAACAAAAAAGGACATGTCCTTAGTGGGTTAAAGTTTCGTTCAGATACATAGAGAAATACTTTTATGAGTTGGAATGCTCTGCAGAAAATATCCACAACAGCCTGTTACTAAGAATGCATTTTTTTGTTCCTTATTAGAGATGCGCGAGCACCAAAATGCTCGGGTGCTCGTTACCCGAGACGAACTTTTCGCGATGCTCGAGGGTTCGTTTCGAGTAACGAACCCCATTGAAGTCAATGGGCGACCCGAACATTTTTGTATATATCGCCGATGCTCGCTGAGGTTTTCATTTGTGAAAATCTGGGCAATTCAAGAAAGTGAAGGGAACGACACAGAAACGGATAGGGCAGGCGAGGGGCTACATGTTGGGCTGCATCTCAAGTTCCCAGGTCCCACTATTAAGCCACAATAGCGGCAAGAGTGGGCCCCCCCCTCCCAACAATTTTTACTTCTGAAAAACCCTCATTAGCAAGGCATACCTTAGCTAAGCACCACACTACCTCCAACAAAGCACAATCACTGCCTGCATGACACTCCGCTGCCACTTCTCCTGGGTAACATGCTGCCCAACCCCCCCGCACGACCCAGTGTCCACAGCGCACACCAAAGTGTCCCTGCGCAGCCTTCAGCTGCACTCATGCCACATGCTGGCCTCATAGCCATGGTCTTCGGCCCACACTGCATGCCCCAGTCTGACCGGGATTTTTAATACATAGACACTGGCAGGTACAACTCCCTAATGTGAAGTCCCTGTGGACCCACGGCATGGGTGGCTCCCTGGAACCCACCGGCGGTACATAAATATATCCCATTGCATTGTCCATCACAGCTGAGGTAACGTCAGGTTTAATGCAGGTGGGCTTCGGCCCACACTGCATGCCCTAGTCAGACTGGGGTTCTTTATAAGTAGACACATGCAGTTACAACTCCGTGTGGACCGACAGCATGGGTGGGTCCCAGGAAGCCACCGGCGGTACATAAATATATCCCATTGCAGTGCCCTGGACAGCAAAGCTAACGTCAGATTAAATGCCGGTGGGCTTCGGCCCACACTGCATGCCCCAGTCAGACTGGGTTTTTTTATAAGTAGACACAGGCAGGTACAACTCCCTATTGTGAAGTCTGTGTGGACCGACAGCATGGGTCGGTCCCAGGAAGCCACCGGCGGTACATAAATATATCCCATTGCAGTGCCCTGGAAAGCAAAGCTAACGTCAGATTAAATGCAAGTGGGCTTCGGCGGTACATAAATGTAGCCCATTGCAGTGCCCTGCTCAGCAGAGCTAACGTCACATACAATACAGGTGTGCTTCGGCCCACAGTGCATGCCCCAGTCAGAGTGGTAATATGTACCTAAACAGTAACCGCGTTGGTGGGAATGTGGTGGCGAATGCGGACCTAGTAGCGCGGTTTTATTTAGTTGGTTTTCGGAATGTGGCCAGGATTAAGTGGGCCGTGGTGGGGGGATGGTGGGGGGGGCTCTCTTGTTGTGTCGGTAAAGGTGAAATTCTTGGACTGCCACCAGACGGACCAATGCAAAGGTATTTGCCAAGAATGTTTTCATTCTTGGAGGAGGAGGTGGATGTTTTTGAGGCACTACGTGTCCTCTCCATGTGTCCATGGTTATATGCACCTTAACAGTAACCGCGTTGGTGGGAAATGGCCTCGCCACCATCAAGTCTTTGGGAAGCCTCCGTTTCCACACCCCAGTGACATAGCATTAGCAGCGGTATAGGCAGAGCCCAAAATTAGTAACAGTCCCCAGTAACATATCACTAGCAGCATTATAGGGGGAGCACAGTATTAGTTCCATTTCACTAGTAGTAGCAGTCCAGACAGGCCCCAGTAACAATTCCGAAGCAGCAGTATAGGGGGAGCACAGTCTTAGTTCCATTTCAGTAATAGTAGCACTCAAGACAGGCCCTGGTAACAATTCCGAAGCAGCAGTATAGGGGGAGCACAGTCTTAGTTCCATTTCAGTAATAGTAGCACTCAAGACAGGCCCTGGTAACAATTCTGAAGCAGCAGTATAGGGGGAGCGCAGTCTTAGTTCCATTTCAGTAGTAGTAGCAGTCAAGACAGGCCCCAGTAACAATTCCGAAGCAGCAGTATATGGGGAGCACAGTATTAGTTCCATTTCAGTAGTAGTAGCAGTCTAGACAGGCCCCAGTAACATATCACTAGCAGCAGTATAGGGGGAGCACAGTATTAGTTCCATTTCAGTAGTAGTAGCAGTCTAGACAGGCCCCAGTAACATATCACTAGCAGCAGTATAGGGGGAGCACAGTATTAGTTCTATTTCAGTAGTAGAAACAGTCTAGACAGACCCCAGTAACAATTACGAAGCAGCAGTATAGGGGGAGCACAGTATTAGTTCCATTTCAGTAGTAGTAGCAGTCAAGACAGGCCCCAGTAACATTCCCATTGCAGTAGTTTATGGAGATAACAGTCTCTTGCACATTTCAGTAGTTGCAGTATAGACAAGGCCCCAGTTACATTTATGTAGCAAAAGTGTAGGCCAACCCCACACGCCTTGCTGTACCATGAGTGCAGGCGAAGCCCATAAAAATTACTAGGATTACAATGTAGGCGATGGCCCAAACAAATTGGTGTACCAACAGTACTAATGTACCTCAGAAAAATTGCCCATGCCCAACCAAGAGGGCAGGTGAAACCCATTAATCGCTTTGGTTAATGTGGCTTAATTTGTAACTAGGCCTGTAGGCAGCCCAGTTAAAGTAAAAATTGGTTCAGGTGCAAGTTTCAACGCTTTAATGAGAATTGAAACATATACACATTGTTTACTAAAGTCATATGACTGAGCCTTGTGGGCCTAAGAAAAATTGCCCGTTCGGCGTGATTATGTGAGGTTTCAGGAGGAGGAACAGGAGGAGGAGGATGAATATAATACACAGATTGATGAAGCTAAAAGGTCCCCGTTTTTGATGGTGATAGAGAACGATGCTTCCATCCGCGGGTGCAGCCTACGTATTGTTTAGGTACCGCTGCTGTCCGCTGGTGGAGAAGAGAAGTCTGGGGAAATCCAGGCTTTGTTCATATTTATGAGTGTAAGCCTGTCGGCAATGTCAGTTGACAGGCGGGTACGCTTATCTGTGATGATTCCCCCAGCCGCACTAAACACCCTCTCTGACAAGACGCTAGCCGCAGGACAAGCAAGCACCTCCAGGGCATAGAGCGTGAGTTCAGGCCACGTGTCTAGCTTCAACACCCAGTAGTTGTAGGGGGCAGAGGCGTCATGGAGGACGGTCGTGCGATCGGCTACGTACTCCCTCACCATCCTTTTCACAGTGCTCCCGCCGACTCAGCCTTGACTGGGGAGCGGTGACACAGTCTTACTGGGGAGCCATAAAGCTGGCAAAGGCCTTGGAGAGTGTTCCCCTGCCTGCGCTTTACATGCTGCCTGATCTCCGCGCCTCCCCTGCTACCTGGCCCTCGGAACTGCGCCTTCTGCCACTAGCGCTGTCGGATGGGAATTTTACCATCAGTTTGTCCGCCAGGGTCCTGTGGTATAGCATCACTCTCGAACCCCTTTCCTCTTCGGGTATGAGAGTGGAAAGGTTCTCCTTATACCGTGGGTCGAGCAGTGTACACCCAGTAATCCTTAGTGGCCAGAATGCGTGTAATGAGAGGGTCACAAGAAAGGCATCCTAACATGAAGTCCGACATGTGTGCCAGGGTACCTGTACGCAACACATGGCTGTCCTCACTAGGAAGATCACTTTTAGGATCCTCCTCCTCCTCAGGCCATACACGCTGAAAGGATGACAGGTAAGCAGCATGGGTACCCTCAGCAGTGGGCCAAGCTGTCTCTTCCCCCTCCTCCTCATGCTCCTCCTCCTCCTCCTCCTCCTCCTCAACGCGCTGAGATATAGACATGAGGGTGCTCTGACTATCCAGCAATATACTGTCTTCCCCTGCCTCCATTTCCGAGCGCAAAGCGTCTGCCTTTATGCTTTGCAGGGAACTTCTCAAGAGGCATAGCAGAGGAATGGTGACGCTAATGATTGCAGCATCGCCGCTCACCATCTGGGTGGACTCCTCAAAGTTTCCAAGGACCTGGCAGATGTCTGCCAACCAGGCCCACTCTTCTGTAAAGAATTGAGGAGGCTGACTCCCACTATGCCGCCCATGTTGGAGTTGGTATTCCACTATAGCTCTACGCTGCTCATAGAGCCTGGCCAACATGTGGAGCATAGAGTTCCACCGTGTGGGCACGTCGCACAGCAGTCGGTGCACTGGCAGATTAAACCGATGTTGCAGGGTCCGCAGGGTGGCAGCGTCCAGCTTGGACTTGCGGAAATGTGCGCTGAGCCGGCGCACCTTTCCGAGCAGGTCTGACAAGCATGGGTAGCTTTTCAGAAAGCGCTGAACCACCAAATTAAAGTTGTGGGCCAGGCATGGCACGTGCGTGAGGCTGCCGAGCTGCAGAGCTGCCACCAGGTTACGGCCGTTGTCACACAAGACCATGCCCGGTTGGAGGCTCAGCGGCGAAAGCCAGCGGTCGGTCTGCTCTATCAGACCCTGCAGCAGTTCGTGGGCCATGTGCCTCTTCTCTCCTAAGCAGAGTAGTTTCAGCACGGCCTCCTGGCGTTTGCCCACCGCTGTGCTGCCACCCCGCGCGACACCGACTGGTGGCGACGTGCTGCTGACACCTCTTGATTGCGAGACAGAGGTTGCGTAGGAGGAGGAGGAGGGTAGTTTAGTGGAGGAAGCATACACTGCCGCAGATACCACCACCGAGCTGGGGCCCGCAATTCTGGGGGTGGGTAGGACGTGAGCGGTCCCAGGCTCTGACTCGGTCCCAGCCTGCACTAAATTCACCCAATGTGCCGTCAGGGAGATATAGTGGCCCTGCCCGCCTGTGCTTGTCCACGTGTCCGTTGTTAAGTGGACCTTGTTGGTAACCACGTTGGTGAGGGCGCGTACAATGTTGCGGGAGACGTGGTCGTGCAGGGCTGGGACGGCACATCGGGAAAAGTAGTGGCGACTGGGAACCGAGTAGCGCTGGGCCGCCACCACCATCATGTTTTTGAAAGCCTCCGTTTCCACAAGCCTATACGGCAGCATCTCCAGGCTGATCAATTTGGCTATGCGCACGTTTAACGCTTGAGCGTGCGGGTGCGTGGCGGCGTACTTGCGCTTGCGCTCAAACAGTTGCGCTAGCAACGCCTGGACGCTGCGCTGAGAGACATTGCTGGATGGGGCCAAGGACAGCGGAGGTGAGGGTGTGGGTGCAGGCCGGGAGACGGTCATGCCTGTGTCCTGAGAGGGGGGTTGGATCTCAGTGGCAGATTGGGGCACAGGGGGAGAGGCAGCGGTGCAAACCGGAGGCGGGGAACGGCCTTCGTCCTACCTTGTGGGGTGCTTGGCCATCATATGCCTGCGCATGCTTGTGGTGGTGAGGCTGGTGGTGGTGGCTCCCCGGCTGATCTTGGCGCGACAAAGGTTGCACACCACTGTTCGTCGGTCGTCTGCACTCTCAGTGAAAAACTGCCAGACCTTTGAGCACCTCGGCCTCTGCAGGGTGGCATGGCGCGAGGGGGCGCTTTGGGAAACAGTTGGTGGATTATTCGGTCTGGCCCAGCCTCTACCCCTGGCCACCGCACTGCCTCTTCCAACCTGCCCTGCTGCTGCACTTGCCTCCCCCTCTGAAGACCTGTCCTCATTAGGCTTAGCAAACCAGGTGGGGTCAGTCACCTCATCGTCCAGCTGCTCTTCCTCCGAATCCTCTGTGCGCTCCTCCCTCGGACTTACTGCAATTACTACTACCTGAGTGATAGACAACTGTGTCTCATCGTCATCGTCCTCCTCACCCACTGAAAGCTCTTGAGACCGTTGCCGGAAGTCCCCAGCCTCATCCCCCGGACCCCGAGAACTTTCCAAAGGTTGGGCATTGGTCACGACAAACTCCTCCAGTGGGAGAGGAACCGTTGCTGCCCATTCTGGGCAGGGGTCCGAGAACAGTTCCTGGGAGTCTGCCTGCTCCTCAGAATGTGTCATTTTCAGGGAGCGAGGAGGCTGGGAGGAAGGAGGAGCAGCAGCCAGAGGATTCAGAGTTGCAGCAGTGGACGGCGTAGAAGTCTGGGTGGTCGATAGATTGCTGGATGCACTTTCTGCCATCCACGACAGGACCTGCTCACAGTGCTCATTTTCTAATAAAGGTCTACAGCGTGGACCCATTAATTGTGAGATGAATCTGGGGACCCCTGAAACTTGCCTCTCTCCTAATCCCACAGCAGTCGGCTGCGTACACCTGGATCAGGAGCTCGGCCTGTGCCCACACCCTGACTTGGGCCTCCGCGTCCTCGCCCACGTCCATGTCCTCTAGGCCTACCCCTACCCCTCAGCATGGTGTATTACGAGTAGAGCAGAAACAGAACGCTGTAATTAAATGTGCTGCTTATTGGCCTGTGGTTGGAGGCTGACTTCGCTTATGGAACGCACAGCAGAGCCAGGAAACAATTTTGCGCACGCCTGTAGTGAGACGTAGGTGCGTATGACTGAGCTAGTGGAATTCACAGCACAGAAGCAGTCAAGTCGCCAAAGGGAAGTGGTACGCCTTAAGTATTTGGCTTCCCTATTTTTAAATGGTGAGCTGAAACAGCAGATACTGTATGCAGCATATAATATGTTTACTGTTTCCCTCTGGCGCTATGACGGCGGTGATGTAACAGAGACAGCAGAGCCAGGAAACAAGTTTACGCACGCCTGTAGTGAGACCTAGGTGCGTAGGACTGAGCTAGTGGAATTCACAGCGCAGAAGCAGTCAAGTCGCCAAAGGGCAGTGGTACGCCTATGACGGCGGTGATGTAACAGGCACAGCAGAGCCAGGAAACAATTTTGCCCACGCCTGCTGTAACGCTTAGCTTCGTATTAATTAAGACTACTACCCCCAGCAGACACGCAGTACACTGAAGACGGTCACAGGCAGCCCAAAGATAGTATTTTTCCCCAATTTTTTTGAAAAAGCGCACTGCCTATATAGACAGTATATCTCTTTCACCTTTCCCTCTTTCCCTGCCTCACCAGTACTGCCCCTATACTCTGTACAATGACTGCAGACTGAGGACCCAATGGTCTGCACGCCCGATATACAAAAAAAAAATAATTGTGCAACACTGCTAAAAGCAGCCTCAACAGTACTGTACACGGTCAGATGTGGCCCTAAGAAGGACCGTTGGGGTTCTTGAAGACTAATATAACAGCTAACGCTCTCCCTATAGCAGCTACAGCAAGACAGCACTTTCCCTGATCTATGTCACCATGCATCTGTGGCGAGCCGCGGGTGGGGCAGATTTAAATACTCGGGTGACACCTGATCTCCCCAGCCACTCACTGCAGGGGGGTGGTATAGGGCTTGAACGTCGCAGGGGGAAGTTGTAATGCCTTCCATGTCTTTCAATTGGCCAGAAAAGCGCGCTAATGTCTCAGAGATGAAAGTGAAAGTAACTCGAACATCGCGTGGTACTCGTCTCGAGTAACGAGCATCTCGAACACCCTAATACTCGAACGAGCATCAAGCTCGGACGAGTACGTTCGCTCATCTTTATTCCTTATCTAATGAGAGCAGAATTAAGTTTTAACATAAAACTGGAAATACCCGACCTTGGACAATGGTTTTACCTCTAGAAGATGACTTATCTTCAGGATTTGATCTTTGTACAGAAGAAGAATCAGTTCAAACCAGCTTACATAGTGATTATGCAAAAACACTGTAATGTATATGTCTATTAACATAACAGATGCCAGATAAACATGAAAGCTTTGAGTTGAAATATTTTCAGAGAACAACCAAGCAAAATATGTATAGGTTAATGCTAGAGATGAGCGAGCATACTCGCTAAGGGCAATTACTCGATCGAGCATTGCCCTTAGCGAGTACCTGCCCGCTCGGAAGAAAAGGTTCGGCGGGCGGGGAGCGGCGGGGGAGGGCGGGGAGGAACAGAGGGGAGATCTCTCTCTCCCTCTCTCACCCCCGCTCCCCCCTGCTCACTGCCACAACTCACCTCTCACCCCCGCCGGCAGCCGAACCTTTTCTTCCGAGCAGGCAGGTACTGGCTAAGGACAATGCTCGATCGAGTAATTGTCCTTAGCGAGTATGCTCGCTCATCTCTAGTTAATGCTAATTGGTTATATGCTAATAGGTTAAATGCTAAATAGATTGATATGAATACAAGTTACAACTGGTTGTATGTTACCACAAAGCTTGCTGTTCCTGTAGTTGGCCCTCTCTTTGGGGTTGTTTTCTCCCTAAAATAATATTTAAACTGTTGAACGAAATATTAAACACAGAGTCAGCTAATCTTTCATGATGTTACATGTGCTTTATTCTTCGAGCTCGTACCAACCGCACTTAATATGGCACCCACAATATATCTAACAGCGCAACTGTGCTAACAATGCTCCAATTTTCAAGCCCTAGACTAGGCATAACACAGGGTATTAGTTTTGCCTGGAGTCCTTTTTTTTAAAATGAAGATTAGTACAAGCATCCATGACCAACATGAGTGATATAAAAGGTCATTGATTGGTGTTTCCCTCGTTCCTGGTCCGTCTCAGACCAACCGTTCCAATGACAAATAATAGAGTGTATTTCCTTCAAATAAACCAATTTTATATTCTACTTTTTCATGAATGGGATTGCATAAATTTCCCTCTTTATCATTCCATTGAGTTAATTGGATGTCTTTTTGTCAATGGAAGACTTGTCCCTAACCTACATCAGTCACCGGAGATGGAAAACCTTGTCATTTGACTTTTAACTTTTAAAGCTCAGATCAGTTTGCTAGAAGACATCTGTCACTTGTAGCTCCTAGTTGGCTGTAAAAATGAAGAATTGCATAATTAATAACTCTCCCAGGCTTTTTCAAGCATAAAATTAAGGCCTGATTTTACTATCTTTTTTGTGTGTTCCGTATTTGAAATTGGCTTCTGTGCTGCTGCTTAGCAACCTGCAAAACACCAACAGATTGCAAAAGTAGTGATGTTCTGTCTAATTGATATTTTACCTGTGTGCATAGCAATTTGTAACACTTCGTAATGAGCAAGGTTCCAAAAATATTCTGTAACTCGTTCTGGAATTTAATTAAACAGCTGGAACTTAAGTTCATGTTGCAAGAAGAAATGTGGCCTAAATGGACCTTCTTTAGGATACTTACAAGGAATGTGCTTGGCTTGGGGGCCACTTGGTAGATTAGATGAGTTTTATGGCACTAATTATAGCCGATAGTGATGAAGTCAGGCGAGTATAGTGAGTGGCATTCTATTGAAGCAGGTGGTGGGGCGTTATGGTGTGGCGGTGACAGGCGGAGGCAGCATTCTTTTTTCTTGGACCAATAAACTTTTACTTAAAGAACATAATAGTTAAATTACTGCACTACAAGAAGGCACTTGTACTTGAAGGGGTTTCCAGGCAGCGCTGACTGACAGTAACTGGCTACACCAGGGGCGGAGGGGAAGACACTGCCCTGACCCCTGTGTAGTGGCCAGTGCCGATAATTGCCAGTGCAGCTCTCATTGAAATCAATAGGAGCTGAACCCACAATTACAAATGCTGGCCCCTACATAGAGGTCAAAGCAGCGGCTTCTTTTCCAAGCCCTGTGTAGCCTGGCATTGACGGCCGATGCTGCCTGAAAAACCCTTTTAAACCTTACATGACAACATCATGGCACAATATGGGTACATAGCCTTTACACTTCTCCCAAACTGCCTTAACAAGTCACTTGCTAAGTTTCTGTACTTCAACTGCCCTCTACCTACATAAGTGTAAATGCATTTGTCTTGTGTCTATGTGTTGTCAGTGTCTTCTATGTTGCATGAATTTAATGTGTGTTGCATAGCTGCAGCACTAAATGGATTAACTTCTGGGTTATGTCTGGAAAATGTATCTTGTTGTGTGTCATGTGATCATGTTTCATATATGTGTATGCAAGGATGAAAGAGTGAGCAGTTGATTCCAGTCTAAGAGAGAGTCTAGTCTAGGCCTGCAAGAGAGACGAAAGGAGGAGAGTGCTGTTCTGCAAGAGAGCCACACAGACACTGTCTTCTCTGTGTGGTCCAGAATGGATGAGGCTCAGAGACTCATATCAGCTCATCCTAGGCCCAATTCACCCAGGCCTTTCTGCTGTTGACCTGGAGGACTGAGAGTGTGAGAGGAGCCGCCATGCAGCGTTGAGTGCCCATCTTCCAAGTTTGAGTGTTGACCGGTAGAGAGCTGGAGAGAGTGAAGTGGAGTGGCCGGGAACAGAACCCTACAGATAACTTGGCTTGTGGATTTGTCTGTCATCCTGTGAATCCCCTCTGTCACACCACTTTATGTTCTGCACCATTGTCCTTCTGGCGTGTGTATACTACTGTTGGACTGCAGGTAGTTTCTTCAAGTAAGCAAGCACTGCCGATCATTCCCAGCTTTGCATTGAAACATTACCCTGTGCGTGTGTACTACGTATATCAACCTTCTGGAATTCACCACAGAGGAAGGAACAGTGGCGTCACAAGTGACAAGAACTTTAAGGTAAACCACGTATTGGGTACCTCCGTGAAACTTCCCCAGCAGTAACTTGGACAGACCCCGAGCTACCCCAGGGGAGGAGATGGCAGAGCCCTGTGACAAGGCCTCAATTTACCCTGCTATCTCCTCGGCTGTGGGCCTGCTCCTCAGATGCTGCACTGCCTCATAGTAGCTGCATCTTTACTTACAAATTACATAACATCAGTTTACATAAAGTTTATTCCCAGCTTCAGCACTCTTTCTTCATACGCTTACAGCATCAGATGCCTTGTTGTACCCCCACATCCATCATACAGTATCAATAATACAACTCATTCTTTCCCATAGGTTAATGAAAGAGCAATTTGTGGCTTACTTTGCCCAGTTGACATTAAAGAAATACTCCTCCACTGACTGCAGACTCTGGAACCTAATTTGCATAACCTCAATTAACACTTATCCATAATTGTCCTGGCTCAACTTCCAATACAGTCTCAATAATAATTCACTCCTAGCTGTCAGACCCTAGTTAGATTGCTATTGTCTGTGTAAATAATGTTCGGATCCTTGCTAATGTGCAACAGGCCTGCTGACTAACTCACAAGTCAGGCTGGCTGTTAAGTGTGTAGGGACTGTTCCAAGGCTTTTCCCCAGTGGGAAAACTGATTCTGTCCTCAGGTGCTAGATGATGATCTGCTCACTGAGGCTGATAAATACTGCAATATATCACTTCCTCTGGAAGTCTCCTGTTTTCCTGCATCTTCTTTCAGCATCTATCAGGAATTTCCAGTGTACAGGGAGACTGTCTCAGCTGCTCATCCAATGGACCTTCCTGTGTAAGCATCTCACAGAATCTCCAATCTACTACCAGTACATGTAAGAGAAGTTATTTCCGAAGTGGTGGGCTTCCTCTAGTGATGAAATCTATCATTGCAGTCCCATAATAGTACACTGAACACTAGTAGCTTCAGACAAGGCCTGCTCCTCAGCCCTTGGTCGTCAGGGCCCTTTTGATCATCTGCTTCACTGCTCCCTGCTTGTTATTGTGCCCCAGCATTGTCCGGGTGTTCCACAGCACTTCTGCAACAATAAAGTCCCTGCACTCTTATCAGCAAATCATGGGGGCATGGCTGGACAATGGCCTTCGCCACTTCAGCTGTGCTATGTACTTCCCACACACACGCACTGCTCACTAGTGCCACTGTTGCACCCTGAGAGCTGTGATGCAACTCAAAATTCCTTTTTATAGTATCTGCAGATCATCTGGAAAACCTTCTGGACTGGTGGCGGGCTTAGCGCTACACCTTCTCCTATTGGAGGCTGTATTCAGGGTGGTAACACGGTGGTTCCATCTCTGCTGCATCATGAAGGGAGTATAGTGCTTCCAGGCTCCTGCTTCTTGGCATTTTGAGCACCTGTATAACTCACTGCTGCCTTCCGCTTCACTGGCACAGGAGCATGGCCTTTTACCAGTGTCTGAAGTGCCTCTGATAGTTCTCCCTTCTGCCCAGGTGAGTCTTAGGCCGGAGGTGGCAGAGCCTAGTGACCCAGATTGTGCCACTTATACAAGCAGCTGATCCACTTCTAACAGTAAGGAGGACATGGGGCAGGGCTTCCCCCTTGCAGTATAGAACTGGAATAGATTATATATTGAAATTCAGAAGACCAAGCATGTAATCAAATGCCATGCCATATATCCTTAACATCATCCACCTCTCAGCAGATGACCAAGCTGACAAGAATTAGTCAGGTGTTCATGAGTAATTGAGAGAATCAAACTTCGAGCAGATGTAGGGGAAAATAGCTTAGGAAACCATAAGTCAATCTGACTAATACCAAAGACCAGGACAAGAAGCAAATAAGTCCAACAGAAAATCATAACTAAGATAAGTAGGAAGATTTTACCACGCGTTATGCAGAACCCAATAATGTCAGCATTGTTGTTCAGGGAAACAATAGTGGTCAACCATTAATTTTGGAATAGATTTTTGGACAAAACCCTCCAGATCTCTTCGCAGTTTTGTTAGTTCTTTTAGTAACGTTAGAGACCAGTTGACCAACCTTATGCTTTCTTGATAGTTCTAATTATGTAACCTATCTCCATTTTGAGTCTGAAGTTCATTGTTGAGTTTATTAGCTTTTGCCGACTTGAGTGAAATTATGTGTTATACTTTGGTCACAATCAGAACTGCACTATCATTTCTGCTTGCTGGTGCTTACAATCTGCGAACAGCACAAAGACAACTAGAGATGAGCGAGTATACTCGCTAAGGCTAACTACTCGAACGAGTAGTGCCTTAGTCGAGTGTCCGCCCACTCGTCTCTAAAGATTCGGCGGCGGGCGGGGAGGAACGGAGGGGAGATCCCTCTCTCCCTCTCTCCCCCCAGCTCCCCCCTGCTCACTCCCACAACTCACCTGTCACCCGCGCCGGCAGCCGAATCTTTAGAGACGAGCGGGCAGATACTCGGCTAAGGCACTACTCGCTCGAGTAGTTAGCCTTAGTGAGTATGCTTGCTCATATCTAGAGACAACCTAACTGCTTAGCTGAGTTCTTAAAGCAATGCATCATTGTGTTACTACTTCACACACAATGATCCACACCACAGCAAGATGTGTATTCACTGAACCAGCAGGGACCAGCACTCAGATATAAAAGCCTGAAGTCTAAGGGTCTTTTTATGTCTAGACGATGCCTCTTTATTAGATTCACATAAATTCACTAACATCTTCATGTGGATCTAATACAGAAGTATCCTTTGGATGTGAACAATTTTTCTTGCACCTATATGCTACTCAATGATTCTTCTATAGCCTACTTTGACATTTGAGCCTTGGTCTGGATTCTGGATTGAGCATGCAGTCTTGTCAAGCTTCCCGTACAAGGTGTGCCATTGTGTGCTGCTGACTACTTCATTTACTGTTGAAGTCTTTTTACGTCTGATGGTCTTTTTACACAGGCCAACTTCTTAGCCCCATGTTACGCTAATCTATTGCTATTACAATTCTACATCCCCAAAAGCCAGCTGTACATGTCCCTGTTAACTCAAAGATATGTACTGCGATCAGCGAGAATTTCCTCATTCATCAACTGATTGTTTGTCCCTTTACAAAGCCCAATTGCCAGGCAAACGAGTGTTCAGAGGAAAACGTGGGCCCAATTATCTGCCAATTTAAAAGGTCCATAAGACCACATTACTGTACTCGGAAATCAGCAGAATTGTGGTTGTGACTGGAGTACTCAAGATCAATGCAAACTTTTTGTAAGGCCATGTATCATATACTGAACAGATCTACCGATTGTATCAAGGGTGCATCGACACAAAAAAACTAATGGTTTACCACACCACTATGTAGCTGACTGTGGTCCAATGATTAAGTGCCAAAACCTAAAATGTTTCCATGTCCTCTTTCTCGTTATCACATAACCTATCCGCCAGTCATTGCATTTGCGCAAGTGACAGCAGGCGTCTGTTCTACATTGTTACATTTAATGACATTTTGTCCTTCCGAATGTGTCCTGTTCCAGTGATTTGATTCTTTCTGTGAAATTTGCACAGTTTTCCGCCTGCCTGCTGTTCAGCTTTTAAATATTCTTTAGCTTTGGGCATTTTCAACGACCTTCGTTTCCTCTGAGCTCAGATACTGTTAGGGTTGTGTGGTGTTTAGTTACAGAGTAGGAGAAGTGTTAAGCTGCTCAATAAATGCAGATGAGCTGATGTTGCTGGGAACGGAGCAGTAGTTAAGAGCAGTTGCTACAGGACTGTGCAGATGAGGTTGTTTTTGGGAATTGAGAATGGCTCTCACATCAAAAATGATGTAGATGCAGAATGACCACATTCGGGGGCCAAGGTTAAATGCAACAGTCGTACCCTTCTCGCACCCAGTTGTCTATATATTTGGCAGTGCATTGCTATTTATGAGCAGCTCCAGGCAGGGATGACAACTGCTGTCTTTTCTGCCAACTAACTCCATAACTATAGAAATCATATAGTATAAGACGTAATGTAACTCGGAATCAATTAAAAAAACGTGGATCTATAAGCTTCAGGTGTAGGTGCGATGGCAGTCACCCTCCTAGGATAGCTACGGAGATATCAGCAACATGGAAACAGAAGGGTTAACTCTTTACTGAAAATACATACAGAACATAACCTGGCCACACTAGGAAAGTCTTTAGGCCTTCCATTCGTACTAACAGACAGTCATTAGTGTGAAAGTATTCAATTACATTGTGGAAGTATTGAATTATATTTTATGCAGTAGTGTCATGTGCATAATCTTTCTGCCGTATGCATAGCAAGAAGTAAATGTACAAAAAACACGCATTGTAGTGAAAAGTTCACTAATAGAGTCTCAGATGCTGAACATGCAGCTTTGTCACAATTAACCTTTGTCATGTTTTACTAAGAGAGAAGTATCACACTTGCTGTAAACTTTGTGTTTACTATTGGGGATGCCACACTATATATAATGTCTTGCATGGGAAAAATAAAACAGAAGAGATTTGAAACATCATTTGAGTGTTTTTCATTGTCTTCTCTGATGCTTCGAATAATAATTAGGCATAGCTGATTGATAGGGCTGAGATACCTCTTGAGTATCACCTATATTAAGTGGTTATTTTAACATTAAGTTCTGTAGTAATAGGTCTCTAAGGCACTGTCTCTGTTACAAATAACTTTCAATGGAATAAACTGATCTCTTCTCCCTAGGACCTCTACTGGGAACCATTATATTAGTGAAAACAGGTCCCCATCACATAACCACTGCAATGGGTGGAATACACATACTAAAAACAGATAACTTAAATAACATAACACGATCAAATATATTTTTTAGAAATACTTATATTTGATTGCTGGAATCCTTTTCTTATACAATCATATATACAGTTACTGTAAGCTCACACAATAAGCAATGGGGGTCCTCCACGCCCATACAGACCCATCACAAAGACAAAGCAGTCCCTACTGTTCAGCATTACAGGGGTGTAAGTTGCCCATGTGCTACAGTATAGCATATTCTCTCTCATATTCTCCGTAGAAGCAACATTTGTAGGGGAGAATACGTATATAATATCGTGGCATGCAGACAATACCTCTGCTTCCATATTAATAACAATCTATCATCTCTGTATTACAGTTTCATACAGCACAAAACCATAATACAGATGTGTGCTTGGGTCCTTAAGTAAAGTATTTCCCAAACTACTCAATGTTACATATAGATTAGATCTGTAAAATGATATGACACTGCTATCTTTAAATTTATAGGTTTACAATTACGCACTGATTAAAGGGGTACAAGAGAGGCCTTTGAGCACCGAGAAACCCATTTCAACATTAAGGAGTTAAAGGCCTGCTCCTAGAAGCCATACACCTGTGGACAGGACCAGAGGAGGTGAGAGAAAGTACCCGGGGTGATGCTTAGGACATTCATATAAGTAATTGGGCCAAAATCTACTAAGCTGAGTGATGTAATAGTAAGCCCTATGTAAAATATACAGCTAAATAGATCTTTTATTGTATTTTAACCCTTTCCAATCCACTGTCTGACGTCTTAAGACATTATGATTTAAGGCTGTACAGCTCCGATGTTGGAAGACGTCCGTCAGGGTTCTCTTATTCTATATTGCCAGCCTCTCTTCGGTCGGAGCCTATCAAACAAGTCACCTCATGCAGTACTGGCTTTAGCCAGCAGATAGCGCCATTTTATAATGGCAGAAAAAAAGTAAGCCCCCTAGGAAAACCAGGATACAAATTGGATTGGAAAGGGTTAAGACGCCTCCGTAGGGAACGCGATGGCCCTGTCCCAGTCCTTATTGGACACAGCACCCATATCCCCCTCCTATCTGAGATGAAGAGGAGCAAGAGCCCATTTTCTTGTCTTTTGAGAGAGGGGAGCATAGAAACTGAATATCAGATCGTCCCTATGGGGTGCTAAAATCTAGGACAGGGAAATGAAATAGGGAAACCCATTTTGATGCAGAAACATTTCGAGAGCGTGCTTAACTTGCTGGCTATGGTTCCAGACAGAATGCGCTTATATTTGTCTCTATGTCTCTTGTCCTGTCTCCGCAGAGCATGCAGCTATCCTTCTGCACAGAGGCTTCCTGGTGGGTATGTATGGACAGATGGACACCAGCCCTCAGATCTCTGAGCTTTGACGCTCCTTCACATGGAGGCCAGGGTGTAAAATCACTTCTAGGACTTTTTTCAAGATGGGGAAGAATAGTGCAACGTGAAAACATCTTATTGACATGCACTTTTTTATATTAAAAAAGCTTAATTTCATCATGAGTGTTAACTCACATTTATATAACTACTAGTAATTATTAGGAAATTATAGTACCAGTGTTGCTGGTGGCGCAATGTGCCACACAGCTGTGCTACATGGTACATCCATTATGATCCTCACACATCACACACACAGCTCTACTACATCCATCCTGATTCACACACATCACACACATAGCTGTAGTACATCCATGCTGATTTCCAGGCATCACCAGCTCAGTAGACACCTGGATACAGTGATCAGCCCCTCGTCATTTGATCCCTGACTCCACCCTCACAGGTTATCACATGATGGTGACATCATCACAGGTCCTGGTAGCTGCTGTTGGCTTATCAAGTATACAATATTTTCTACCCAACTGCACAATGGCTCCTCCAACAGCAGTAACGTCACCACAGGTTCTTCAGCCCACCGGATCTATTTTACGAAACTACACAATAGCTTCTCCCAAAACAGTGACATCACCGCAGGTCCACCAGATCTCTGTGGTGGTAGTATGGTGTCTTCTGTCAGAACCGCTGAGTTGTGTCTGAGATAATAACGCTTTGGCTGTATTCTCATTTTGTTATTTTTGTCCTTCCCTTCCAAGAGCCCTAACAGTGTTGATCTTGTGTTGGTCAGGCTTTGTGTTTTATATATGTTGTAGGACCTGCGATGACGTCACCAGGTGCGGAGTGATGACATCACTAGGGGCGTAGCATGAGAAGCACTCACACACAAACATACATGTAATGGACAAGTGGTCGATGGTAGTTTGACTTCCATTTTGAATTGTTATGGCTCTTTCTTAGGATATACCATAACATTATTACTACCGAGGGACTGACTTCTGGACCATTGTTCTTAACAAAGGTCCATTCAGCTTATGAACTGCAATACAGCATCATTTAAGCGGAGATATATTATAGTTTACTGCACAGTGGCTGATTGGGGGGCGACACTTCTCAGCTATTTTTTTTTTTAATCCAAGAATTTTTATTGGGTTTTCAAAATAGAGAATACAAAGTCTTACAAAGTCAAACAGTGTATACGACCTTCCATCCTGTATGCCAGTGTATTGTAATTATACAGATGTTAACATTGAGTACAAATCTTGATTGATTTTGGCTCCATTAGGAATCTATTTTGCAAAGAAAAAAACACCTTAAATAGAGAATTTATAACAGTTAAACCAGTTAACAAGAACGGGACCGTGACGGCTTGTGATCTGCTACAGCATAAGTAATTAAGTGAAAATATAGGAACTGTTCATCCACGTTTCCCACAATATGCAAAACCGTAGCTACATCTTTTCAATGACGCAAGTGGTATTAACATGGGTAAGGACACCCTGAATGTGTGGTTGTTGGGAGTGTTTCCAGTGCTTGGAGATCACAGAGGATGGCTTCACATTTGCATTGAAACATCCAGTTGGAGTTTTTTCCGCAGATCCGGTGCAAAATACTGGAGGAAAAAGACGTAGGAGGTATGAATCAACAAGGGGCAATGAGATAGTAGTCACAGTGGCTCTGCTGCTCTTCTGGACCGAGTAGAAAAATGTCGGTTTTAGGGTCAAGCTAGACCAGTGGTAAACGTATAATAAAATGAAATAAACTGTAGGCAGCTGTTATGGCCTGCTACTCGCGGAGTCAGATGGGGAAAAATTTTAGTTGTCATGACGTCAGTCCGTATATGGGTAAGAACTAGAGATGAGCGAGCACCAAAATGCTCGGGTGCTCGTTACTCGGGACGAAATTTAAGCGATGCTCGAGGGTTCGTTTCGAGTAATGAACCCCATTGAAGTCAATGGGCGACTCGAGCATTTTTGTATATCGCCGATGCTCGCTAAGGTTTCCATTTGTGAAAATCTGGGCAATTCAAGAAAGTGATGGGAACGACACAGCAACGGAAAGGGCAGGCGAGGGGCTACATGTTGGGCTGCATCTCAAGTTCCCAGGTCCCACTATTAAGCCACAATAGCGGCAAGAGTGGGCCCCCCCCCCTCCCAACAACTTTTACTTCTGAAAAGCCCTCATTAGCAATGCATACCTTAGCTAAGCACCACACTACCTCCAACAAAGCACAATCACTGCCTGCATGACACTCCGCTGCCACTTCTCCTGGGTTACATGCTGCCCAACCCCCCCCCCCCCCCCCGCACGACGCAGTGTCCACAGCGCACACCAAAGTGTCCCTGCGCAGCCTTCAGCTGCTCTCATGCCACGCCACCCTCATGTCTATTTATAAGTGCGTCTGCCATGACGAGGAACCGCAGGCACACACTGCAGAGGGTTGGCACGGCTAGGCAGCGACCCTCTTTAAAAGGGGCGGGGCGATAGCCCACAATGCTGTACAGAAGCAATGAGAAATATAATCCTGTGCCACCGCCATCAGGAGCTGCACACGTGGGCATAGCAATGGGGAACCTATGTGCCTCACACTATTCATTCTGTCAAGGTGTCTGCATGCCCCAGTCAGACCACGTTTTTTTATAAATAGTCACAGGCAGGTACAACTCCGCAATGGGAATTCCGTGTGCACCCACAGCATGGGTGGCTCCCTGGAACCCACCGGCTGTACATAAATGTATCCCATTGCAGTGCCCATCACAGCTGAGGTAACGTCCGATTAAATGCAGGTGGGCTTCGGCCCACACTGCATGCCCCAGTCAGACTGGGGTTCTTTAGAAGTGGACACATGCAGTTACAACTCTGTGTGGACCGACAGCATGGGTGGGTGCCAGGAAGCCACCGGCGGTACATAAATATATCCCATTGCATTGCCCATCACAGCTGAGGTAATGTCATGTTAAATGCAGGTGGGCTTCGGCCCACACTGCATGCCCCAGTCAGACTGGGGTTCTTTAGAAGTGGACACATGCAGTTACAACTCCGTGTGGACCGACAGCATGGGTGGGTGCCAGGAAGCCACCGGCGGTACATAAATATATCCCATTGCAGTGCCCATCACAGCTGAGGTAACGTCCGATTAAATGCAGGTGGGCTTCGGCCCACACTGCATGTCCCAGTCAGACTGGGGTTCTTTAGAAGTAGACACATGCAGTTACAACTCCCTGTGGACCCACAGCATGGGTGGCTCCCTGGAACCCACCGGCTGTACATAAATGTATCCCATTGCAGTGTCCATCACAGCTGAGGTAACGTCCGATTAAATGCAGGTGAGCTTTGGCCCACACTGCATGCCCCAGTCAGACTGGGGTTCTTTAGAAGTAGACACATGCAGTTACAACACCCTGTGGACCCACAGCATGGGTGGCTCCCTGGAACCCACCGGCGGTACATAAATATATCCCATTGCAGTGCCCAGCACAGCTGATGTAACGTCAGCTTTAATGCAGGTGGGCAAAAAAATAATTGGATTACACTGTAGGCGAGGGCCCCAAAAAATTGGTGTACCAACAGTACTAATGTACGTCAGAAAAATTGCCCATGGCCAACCAAAAGGGCAGGTGAAAACCATTAATCGCTTTGGTTAATGTGGCTTAATTTGTAACTAGGCCTGGAGGCAGCCCAGTTAAAATAAAAATTGGTTCAGGTGAAAGTTTCAACGCTTTAATGAGCATTGAAACGTATAAAAATAGTTTACAAAAATTATATGACTGAGCCTTGTGGGCCTAAGAAAAATTACCCGTTCGGCGTGATTACGTCAGGTTTCAGGAGGAGGAGCAGGAGGAGGAATATTATACACAGATTGATGAAGCTAAAAGGTCCACGTTTTTGATGGTGATAGAGAACAATGCTTCCATCCGCGGGTGCAGCCTACGTATTGCTTAGGTATCGCTGCTGTCCTCTGGTGGAGAAGAAAAGTCTGGGGAAATCCAGGCTTTGTTCATCTTGATGAGTGTAAGCCTGTCGGCACTATCGGTTGACAGGCAGGTACGCTTATCTGTGATGATTCCCCCAGCCGCACTAAACACCCTCTCTGACAATACGCTAGCCGCAGGACAAGCAAGCACCTCCAGGGCATACAGCGCGAGTTCAGGCCACGTGTCCAGCTTCGACACCCAGTAGTTGTAGGGGGCAGAGGCGTCACCGAGGACGGTCGTGCGATCGGCTACGTACTCCCTCACCATCCTTTTCACAGTGCTCCCGCCGACTCAGCCTTGACTGGGAAGCCGTAACACAGTCTTGCTGGGGAGCCAGAAAGCTGTCAAAGGCCTTAGAGAGTGTTCCCCTGCCTGTGCTGTACATGCTGCCTGATCTCTGCGCCTCCTCTGCTACCTGGCCCTCGGAACTGCGCCTTCAGCCACTAGCGCTGTCGGATGGGAATTTTACCATCAGTTTGTCAGCCAGGGTCCTGTGGTATAGCATCACTCTCGAACCCCTTTCCTGTTCGGGTATGAGAGTGGAAAGGTTCTCCTTATACCGTGGGTCGAGCAGTGTGTACACCCAGTAATCCGTAGTGGCCAGAATGCGTGTAACGCGAGGGTCACGAGAAAGGCATCCTAACATGAAGTCAGCCATGTGTGCCAGGGTACCTGTACGCAACACATGGCTTTCCGCACTAGAAAGATCACTTTCAGGATCCTCCTCCTCCTCCTCAGGCCATACACGCTGAAAGGATGACAGGCAAGCAGCATGGGTACCCTCAGCATTGGGCCAAGCTGTCTCTTCCCCCTCCTCCTCATCCTCCTCATGCTCCTCCTCCTCCTCCTCAACGCGCTGAGATATAGACAGTAGGGTGCTCTGACTATCCAGCGACATACTGTCTTCCCCCGCCTCTGTTTCCGAGCGCAAAGCGTCTGCCTTTATGCTTTGCAGGGAACATCTCAAGAGGCATAGCAGAGGAATGGTGATGCTAATGATTGCAGCATCGCCGCTCACCATCTGGGTAGACTCCTCAAAGTTTCCAAGGACCTGGCAGATGTCTGCCAACCAGGCCCCCTCTTCTGTAAAGAATTGAGGAGGCTGACTCCCACTGCGCCGCCCATGTTGGAGTTAGTATTCCACTATAGCTCTACGCTGCTCATAGAGCCTGGCCAACATGTGGAGCGTAGAGTTCCACCGTGTGGGCACGTCGCACAGCAGTCGGTGCACTGGCAGATGAAACTGATGTTGCAGGGTGCGCAGGGTGGCAGCGTCCGTGTGGGACTTGCGGAAATGTGCGCAGATCCGGCGCACCTTTCCGAGCAGGTCTGACAAGCGTGGGTAGCTTTTCAGAAAGAGCTGAACCACCAAATTAAAGACGTGGGCCAGGCATGGCACGTTCAAGAGGCTGCCGAGCTGCAGAGCCGCCACCAGGTTACGGCCGTTGTCACACACGACCATGCCCGGTTGGAGGCTCAGCGGCGCAAGCCAGCGGTCGGTCTGCTCTGTCAGACCCTGCAGCAGTTCGTGGGCCGTGTGCCTCTTATCTCCTAAGCTGAGTAGTTTCAGCACGGCCTGCTGACGCTTGCCCACCGCTGTGCTGCCACGCCGCGCGATACCGACTGCTGGCGCGTGCTGCTGCTGACACATCTTGATTGCGAGACAGAGGTTGCGTAGGAGGAGGAGGAGGGTGGTTTAGTGGAGGAAGCATACACCGCCGCAGATACCACCACCGAGCTGGGGCCCCCAATTCTGGGGGGTGGGTAGGATGTGAGCGGTCCCAGGCTCTGACTCTGTTCCAGCCTCCACTAAATTCACCCAATGTGCCGTCAGGGAGATATAGTGGCCCTGCCCGCCTGTGCTTGTCCACGTGTCTGTTGTTAAGTGGACCTTGCCAGTAACCGCGTTGGTGAGGGCGCGTACAATGTTGCGGGAGACGTGGTCGTGCAGGGCTGGGACGGCACATCGGGAAAAGTAGTGGCGACTGGGAACTGAGTAGCGCGGGGCCGCCGCCACCATCATACCTTTGAAAGCCTCCGTTTCCACAACCCTATACGGCAGCATCTCCAGGCTGATCAATTTGGCTATGTGCACGTTTAACGCTTGAGTGTGCGGGTGCGTGGCGGCGTACTTGCGCTTGCGCTCCAACACTTGCACTAGCGACGGCTGGACGGTACGCTGAGAGACATTGGTGGATGGGGCCGAGCACAGCGGAGGTGAGGGTGTGGGTGCAGGCCAGGAGACGGTAGTGCCTGTGTCCTGAGAGGGGGGTTGGATCTCAGTGGCAGGTTGGGGCACAGGGGGAGAGGCAGCGGTGCAAACCGAAGGCGGTGAACGGCTTTCGTCCCACCTTGTGGGGTGCTTGGCCATCATATGTCTGCGCATGCTGGTGGTGGTGGCTCCCCGGCTGATCTTGGCACGACAAAGGTTGCACACCACAGTTCGTCGGTCGTCTGCACTCTCAGTGAAAATCTGCCAGACCTTTGAGCACCTCGGCCTCTGCAGGGTGGCATGGCGCGAGGGGGCGCTTTTGGAAACAGTTGGTGGATTACTCGGTCTGGCCCTGCCTCTACCCATGG
Source organism: Eleutherodactylus coqui (assembly GCF_035609145.1). Lineage (NCBI taxonomy): Eukaryota > Metazoa > Chordata > Amphibia > Anura > Eleutherodactylidae > Eleutherodactylus > Eleutherodactylus coqui. The sequence goes on from NC_089849.1 coordinate 95,653,709, forward strand.
CCACCGCACTGCCTCTTCCAACCTGCCCTGCTGCTGCACTTGCCTCCCCCTCTGAAGACCTGTCCTCAGTAGGCGTAGCAAACCAGGTGGGGTCAGTCACCTCATCATCCTGCTGCTCTTCCTCCGAATCCTCTGTGTGCTCCTCCCTCGGACTTACTCCAATTACTACTACCTGAGTGATAGACAACTGTGTCTCATCGTCATCGTCCTCCTCATCCACTGAAAGCTCTTGAGACAGTTGCCGGAAGTCCCCAGCCTCATCCCCCGGACCCCGGGAACTTTCCAAAGGTAGGGCATCGGTCACGACAAACTCCTCCGGTGGGAGAGGAACCATTGCTGGCCATTCTGGGCAGGGACCCAGGAACAGTTCCTGGGAGTCTGCCTGCTCCTCAGAATGTGTCATTGTAATGGAGTGAGGAGGCTGGGAGGAAGGAGGAGCAGCAGCCAGAGGATTCAGAGTTGCAGCAGTGGACGGCGCAGAATTCTGGGTGGACGATAGATTGCTGGATGCACTTTCTGCCATCCACGACAGGACCTGCTCACACTGCTCATTTTCTAATAAAGGTCTACCGCGTGGACCCATTAATTGTGAGATGAATGTGGGGACGCCAGAAACGTGCCTCTCTCCTAATCCCGCAGCAGTCGGCTGCGATACACCTGGATCTGGAGCTCGGCCTGTGCCACACCCTGACTTGGGCCTCCGCGTCCTCACCCGCGTCCACGTCCTCTAGGCCTACCCCTACCCCTCAGCATGCTGTATTACCAGTAGTGCAGAAACAGAACGCTGTAAATAAATGTGCCGCTTATTGGCCTGTGGTTGGAGGCTGACTTCCCTTACGGAACGCACAGCAGAGCCAGGAAACAATTTTGCGCACGCCTGTAGTGAGACGTAGGTGCGTATGACTGAGCTAGTGGAATTCACAGCGCAGAAGCAGTCAAGTGGCCAAAGGCCAGTAGTAGGCCTTAAGTATTTTGCTTCTATTTTTTTAAAATGCTGAGCTGATACAGCAGACAGATACTGTAGGCAGCGTATAATATTATGTATACTCTTTCCCTCTGGCGGGATGACAGCGCTGATGTAACAGAGACAGCAGATCCAGGAAACAATTTTGCGCAAGCCTTCTGTAACGCTTAGCTGCGTATTAATTAGGACTACTACCCCCAGCAGATAGATACTGTAGGCAGCGTATAATATTATGTATACTCTTTCCCTCTGGCGGGATGACGGCGATAATGTAACAGAGACAGCAGATCCAGGAAACAATTTTGCGCAAGCCTGCTGTAACGCTTAGCTGCGTATTAATTACGACTACTACCCCCAGCAGATAGATACTGTAGGCAGCGTATAATATTATGTATACTGTTTCCCTCTGGCGGGATGACGGCGATCATGTAACAGAGACAGCAGATCCAGGAAACAATTTTGCACAAGCCTGCTGTAACGCTTAGCTGCATATTAATTACGACTACTACCCCCAGCAGATAGATACTGTAGGCAGCGTATAATATTATGTATACTCTTTCCTCTGGCGGGATGACGGCGATCATGTAACAGAGACAGCAGATACAGGAAACAATTTTGCGCAAGCCTGCTGTAACGCTTAGCTGCGTATTAATTACGACTGCTACCCCCAGCAGATAGATACTGTAGGCAGCGTATAATATTATGTATACTCTTTCCCTCTGGCGGGATGACGGCGATCATGTAACAGAGACAGCAGATCCAGGAAACAATTTTGCGCAAACCTTCTGTAACGCTTAGCTGCGTATTAATTAGGACTACTACCCCCAGCAGATAGATACTGTAGGCAGCTATAATATTATGTATACTCTTTCCCTCTGGCGGGATGACGGCGATCATGTAACAGAGACAGCAGATCCAGGAAACAATTTTGCGCAAGCCTGCTGTAACGCTTAGCTGCGTATTAATTACGACTGCTACCCCCAGCAGATAGATACTGTAGGCAGCGTATAATATTATGTATACTGTTTCCCTCTGGCGGGATGACGGCGATCATGTAAGAGAGATAGCAGATCCAGGAAACAATTTTGCGCAAGCCTGCTGTAACGCTTAGCTGCATATTAATTAGGACTACTACCCCCAGCAGATAGATACTGCAGGCAGTGTATAATATTATGTATACTCTTTCCCTCTGGCGGGATGACAGCGCTGATGTAACAGAGACAGCAGATCCAGGAAACAATTTTGCGCAAGCCTGCTGTAACGCTTAGCTGCGTATTAATTAGGACTACTACCCCCAGCAGACACGCAGTAAACTGAAGACGGTCACAGGCAGCCCATATAGTATTTTCCCCCAATTTTTTGGAAAAAGCCCACTGCCTATATAGCCTGAATATCTCTTTCCCTGCCTCACCAGTACTGGCCCTATACTCTGTACAATGACTGCAGACTGCGGACGCAATGCTCTGCACGGCCGATATACAAAAACAAAAATTGTGCAACACTGCTAAAAGCAGCCTCAACAGTACTGCACACGGTCAGATGTGGCCCTAAGAAGGACCATTGGGTTTCTTGAAGCCTAAAATAACTCCTAACGCTCTCCCTATAGCAGCTCCGACACCAGCAGCACTTTCCCTGATCTCTGTCAGAATGCATCTGTGGCGAGCCGCGGGAGGGGCCGATTTATATACTCGGGTGACACCTGATCTCGCCAGCCACTCACTGCAGGGGGGTGGTATAGGGCTTGAACGTCGCAGGGGGAAGTTGTAATGCCTTCCCTGTCTTTCTATTGGCCAGAAAAGCGCGCTAACGTCTCAGAGATGAAAGTGAAAGTAACTCGAACATCGCGTGGTACTCGCCTCTAGTAACGAGCATCTCGAACACGCTAATACTCGAACGAGTATCAAGCTCGGACGAGTACGTTCGCTCATCTCTAGTAAGAACCCATTCTGAACAAAAATAATAAATATAAAAAGTGAAGAAATAAACAGAAAATGGGGGCAGTAGTTCTTGCACTCCTGTAGTGTCCTGTGATACATTAATGCAGTTGTTGTAGGTGATGGGAAGCACTTCAGGAAGCAGACTTTAGATGAAAAACAATTCCAAACTTTATTTAGGATAGTTTTTTTGTCCCAATAGCAGTTACCCCATTGCCATTATGTTAATATTATATAGATCACAGAATCCACGTGCACCCTTCACTATAAATTCAATTAGCTGATTTTGACTGTAAAGGGTTATCCGGTGACTTGCTTGCTGGCCTAACACTGCTTGTTTCTGTTTCTCTCTCCTACTGAAACTCCGGCATAAACTTGATTTCGTACTCACACTTTAGGTGTTTCTTCCCACCGCACTGACTTTCCCGTTCTCTCCAGTCTCCTTCAGACTCTTCTGAGCTGGGTAGACTTCTAGATGGAACTCCCTAACCCCGCCCACTCTGCACCTTTTATACTGTCCCTCTACACCTACCCTGAGCTAGGGAAAATCAGTCTACCCAATCCCAGGCTAGCTACGGCTGACTGGCAGGTTTGAGAGCAGGTTAGGGTGTATTCTACAAAATCATACCATGCTAGGTGGCAGGAACACCAAAAGTTAACCCATAATGGACCAATTCAAATAGTACATACACAATTTCACATATTTACAGATATATATATATATATATATATATATATATATATATATATATATATATATATATACACACTTTACATGAGGTAGCAATAGCAATGCTATGGGATCCCAACTCTGGGGTGTTACACTTATCTTTCTGTAATGTGAGAAAGTGGTTTTATGAGCATTTAATATAGATAGTAAATTTTTAGGATAGACTGTATAGTAGTTCTCAGAGGTTCACAGAGATGGTATCCCCCCTTTACATGTTTTTATTGGTAATGACCAGTGACAAACGAATTTCAAAGATCAGCAATTCCATCTTTATATTATCACGGTTACTCCCACAAGCCTTGGTAATGTCTGCTTTATCCCCAATTTCCTGTGTCCCATCACATAGACATAGAATTACATGATAAAATTCAAGCTACTGTACCTGCAATAACCACTAGGGGCTCTTATGAGCTTACTGCATACAGATCCGTTAATAGGTTCTATAAGAACTTGTATTCATCTGTATGCAGTGAGTCTTCTCTAATATTTATGTCGCCTAGCAACATCTCACCACTGGAGTTTTCCATTGTCTTTGTGTTAAGACCCCCGAAATAAGTTATTTTTATACCTAAAGCCTAAAGAAAGGTTTCTAAGAAAATAAAAAAACGAAAAAAAATGGCCGCCACTGTTATTTTGATGTTGGAAAAGCTTTGCATTAATTAATGGTTGCCCCTGAACAGTTTAATTTGTTCCCTCTCAGGTGCAGATCGGGCAGCGGTGAATTAAATGTTACCTCTGTCAATCAATGGAGAAGGTATTAAACACAAGATTTCTTCCCTCTACACATTGTCAGCGGGTGCCGCACAAAGTGAGCGAGTGGGTGGATGTTTAAATGTAGATACTTTTCAAGCTCGGGAACAAAAAGGTCAAATATCCCAAAGAGACGAGGAAGTGTACAATTTAATATAATGGTTCCTTTTCAGAGTGTTATTTCTTGTCCTCTTTCTGTAGAAAAAAAAAGATTAAAAAATAATAATTTTTGGTGACTATGTTGTCTCTGGACGATAGAGAAAATCTAAAAAAAAAAATATGTGGGAACCTGAGAAGAGAGCAGCCATTACTGGGAAAGAGTCTAATAATCTGTGGATCAGGCTTTCTGCGATTACAAAAAAAGGAAAACTAATTTAGATATGCTGATAATCCACTATCAAAGTAACTTAATGAGAAGATGTCGTCACTCCTGACATGTCTGTTTTAGTAAAACGTTGTATTTAGAGATGAGCGAACGTACTAGTTTAGGGCGATTTCGCAATCGAGCATCGCTTTTTTCGAGTAACTGACTACTCAGGCGAAAAGATTCAGGGGGCGATGGGGGTGAGCAGGGGGTTGCAGAAGGGAGTGGGGGGGGGAGAAAGAGAGAGAGCTCCCCACTGCTCCCCACTGCTACCCTCCGCTCCACCACGCTGCCCCCCAGGCGCCCCCTGAATCTTTTCGCCCGAGTAGTCAGTTACTCGAAAAAAGCGATGCTCGATTGCGAAATCGCCCTAAACGAGTACGTTCGCTCATCTCTAGTTGTATTCCCTATAAAATAACGACTCTTGGTAATCATTTCCTAAACTGCCACTTTAAGTCTTTCCTTTGTTATTGCTTCAGGAAATTTATGAATAAATTGTCAACTGGGTGTTACCAGTTTGGGCCCGAATGATAACGCCCAGTTGCCAATTTATTTATAAATTTTCCTGGCAAAGAGACAGCAACTGACTCCTGCGAACCGCCCAACACCGTCAGTGTGCGAGCAATTGTTCTGCAGTCCAAGTCTTAGTTTATCCGAACTTTCACCCCAGATGTCAGTAAGTCGTTGTTCTGTAGCCCAAGTATCAGCCTGTAATTGACTGTCCACCAAGTGTCAGTAAGTCACTGTTCTATGGTCCAAGTGCCATTCTTCTATGTAAATCTTAGAAAATGGGTTCAAACTTATCTAACCCCTTAATAAGCAATAACATACATGTGGGGCAGCGTTAGGTTAGATGGTACCCTGGGCAAAATATTTTTTGGTGCCCCTTCTTTTCCCAGCATAGTTAGACACCCTAGGTCAAACAATTTTGGGATGTCACTTCAGGCAATAGAGGTGGGTGCAGCTCTACCAGCCGAGCACAGCGCCGCACAAGGGCTGGATGGCAAACCTTAGCATAGGCGAAAGCACAAAACACTGGCTCATTAGTAGTTGCCCACCCTTCGGATATGTGAACATCTGGTGGATTCTCTGCAGTGGAAAAAATTGACAGTAAATCTGTATCAAACTTTGCACCATTTTGTGTAGACTTTGACTCTTACTTTGGTGTGATTCCGCAAATGAACAGGTGAAATCTGCTGTGGATCCACACCAAAATCTATCTCAAAATTTGTACCAAAAGGTGCAGATTCTGATACAAATTTTTTGTGCAAGTTTGCTGGAGATTTTCCTACTGTGGAAAATCCATTATGTTCCCTTTAGTAATAATCATAATGTTCTCTGCAGTAGTCATAATATACCCCATAGTAATAAATGGCCATATTGTCCTTCTGTTGTAATAAATGGCCATTCTGACTCCTTTAGAAATAGCCATACTCTCCCCTGTAGTAGCCATTATGTCCCATTTAGTAAAAACCATAATGTGCCCATAGAAGCTGTAATATCCTTTTTAGTAATAGCCATAATGTCCCCTTTAGTGCAAGCCATACTGTTCCCTATAGTAGCCATGGTGTCCCCTGTAGTAATAAACAGCTTTACTATCCTTTTGTAGTAGTACATAGCCATTATTTCCCTTTTTAGTAATAGCAGTACTGACTCTTTAATAATAGTGATATTTTACCCTGTAGTAGTCATACTGCCCCATTTAGTAAAAGCCATAATGTCCCCATAAGTAAAAGCCATAATGTCCTCATAATTAATAGCCATACTGTCCTCTTTAGGAATAGTCATTCTCTCCCCTACAGTAGTCATACTGTCTCATTTAGTAAAAGCCTTAATGTCCTCTGTAGTAGCCATAATGTCTCCCTTAGTACAAGCCATACTGTTCCCTATAGTAGCCATGGTGTCCTCCTATTGTAAAAAAAAAGCCGTACTGTCCTTCTGCAGTAGAAAGTTTCCCCTTAGTTATAGCCATACTGACCATTTAAAGGGATTGTCCCGAGAAAGCAAGTGGGGGTAAGCACTTCTGTATTGCCATATTAATGCACTTTGTAATATACATCGTGCATTAAATATGAGCCATACAGAAGTTATTCACTTACCTGCTCCGTTGCTGGCGTCCCCGTCTCCATGGTGCCGTCTAATTTCAGCGTCTAATCTCCCGATTAGACGCACTTGCGCAGAAGGGTCTTCTCCCTTCTCTTGGGTCTCGGCACGAGCGGCGTTCTGGCTCCGCCCCCTTCTACGTGTCATCGCGTAGCTCCGCCCCATCACGTGTGCCGATTCCAGCCAATCAGGAGGCTGGAATCGGCAATGGACCACACAGAGCCCACGGTGCACCATGGGAGAAGACCCGCGGTGCATCGTGGGTGAAGATCCAGGCGGCCATCTTGGTAAGGTAAGTAAGAAGTCGCCGCAGAGCAGGGATTCGGGTAAGTACTAAACTTTTTTTTTTTTTTAACCCATCCCTTGTGTTTGTCTCGCGCCGAACGGGGGGCCTATTGAAAAAAAAAAAAGCCGTTTCGGCGCGGGACAACCCCTTTAATAATAGCGATACTTTCCCCTGTAGTAGTCATACTGCCCCATTTATTAAGAGCCATAATGTCCCCTTCAGTAATAGCCATATTGTCCCCTTTAGGAATAGCCATACTGTCCCCCATAGTAGTCATACTGTCTTCTTTAATAAAAATCTATAATGTATGCTTCAGTAATAGCCTAATGTTCCCTTTAATAATTGACATAATGTCCACAGTTGCAATAACCATAACATCCCCTGTAATAGCAATAATCTCCCCTATAGTAATAGCCGTAATGCCCGCTCTGGTACCCAGTTTTATTACTACTGAGGGCATAATGTCATAAAAATCCAAATTGTCCTTCTGTTGTAATAAATAGCCATAATGTTCCCTTTAGTATTAGCCATACTGTTCCCTTTAGTAGCCATAATGTTCCCCTGTAGTATTAAATAGCCATATTGTCCTCTTGTCGTAATAAATAGCCATATTGTCTTTTGTAGGAATAAATTGGTATAATGTCGACTTTAGTAATAACCATACTGTCCCCTGTAGTAGCCATAATGCCCCTGTAATATTAAATAGCCATAGTGGTCCTATGTAGTAGCCATAATGTCCTCTATAATAGTAGCCATAATGTCCCTTGTAGGAATAAATTGGCCTAATGTCCCATTAATTAAAATCCATACTGTCTCCTGTTGTAGACATAACTCCCCATCTAATATTAAATAGCTATAGTGTTTCCATGTAGTAGCCATAATGCCCTCTGTAATAATAGCCACAATGTCTTCTGTAGTAGCCACAAAAATTCATTAATAACCGTATTACACTTCTGTAGTAATAAATAACCATAATGTCACTATTAGTAATAGCCATACTATTCCCTGTAGTATCCATAATGTCCCCTTTAGGAATAGCAGTGATTTCTTTTGTAGTACCCATAATATCCTTTTTAGTAGTAACAATGATGTTCCCTGTAGTACTCATAAAGTCCCCTTCAGTACTAGCCATAAGGTTCGCCTGTAGTAATAAATAACCATATTGTCCTCCTCTAGTAATAAATAGCCATTATGTCCCCTTTAGTAATAGCCATATTGTCCCCTGTTGTTGTCATAATATACCCTGTGGGAATAAATTGGCCTAATACCCCGTTAAAAACCACACTTTTACCTATAGTAGTTACAATGTCCCTTCAGTAATAACCACAATGTCTGCTGAAGAATCCATAATGTCCCCCTTAATAATAAAAAGCCATAATGTCCCCTTGTAATAGTAGCTATAATGTCCTCTTTAGTAATTGCCAGAATGTCTCCTTCAGTAATAGCCATAATATCCCCTGTTGTCACCGATGTTGAAATATTAAATTTATGCACCTCCGCCATGGTTCTACAGTGCCTTCTGTCCTCTGATTGGCTTCTTCCGGTCAACATCAAGCAGAACGACACAGGCGATGCAAGGATATTATCATGCTGACTGCATCAGCTTCCTGCACCAGCACTGCTACTGATAATTGTATTTGTAATTGTCTTAAAGACACAGATGCAATTAACTGCAAATTCAACCATAGAGAACTGGCTGCCGGCATCAGCGGCCCACCAATACAAGGTTGGGAGGATTGGCAACCAGGCTCCATTTCAGTAGAGCTTACATGTACATCATTGGTTTGCAGAATGAGTATGGAGCTGGCTTGGGAGCCCAGAATGCTTCATACCCAGCCGCTATTTCATAATCTGCTGAAATGCTTGCGACCGGAGCTAACGCTTATCCAGTAGTTTAACTGCTTAGATGCTACTGTCAATGACTGTGTTGTCTAAGAAGCTGGCCAGAAGGGGGCCCCCTTCAGCACCTCATAGCTCTTCCTCCCACGGAACACAGAATTGAACATTTTTTGGCACCCCGCCACTCAATATCAATAAAAACCTGAAGATGGGCCCTGAAATTGGAGTAACTATAGATAATACATAGGTGTTAAACCCTTATAACTGTACTGAATCTTTTCTGTGATTTTTAAGTGCAGGTACTATACAAACACCAATTCCCAGCATCCTAAAGAAAAAAAACTAAATTTTATACGGCAGCAGTTGCACAGTTGCAAAATATAGGATGAGCAGCCACGCATGCACCTACTATATTCATGAGGGGGTGGCCGATTGGTATTATACTTGCACATAAATAAGGCTTTTATAGGATGCTAGTCACACAGTTACATGTAGTAACCCCAATTGTCAGTGGGTCATTGCCTTGAACCTCAAGTATCTGTTTGTTATACTTCTCTTCCCGAAGTGTCAGTGTGTCATTGTTCTAAATCTTAGGTATCAATTGGTCATTGTCCTTTTACTCTAAGACCCCATTTACACTGAAAGATGAGCGTTCAAACGAGACAGTCTATAGTAGCTAATTAGCTACTAAAGAGCTATGCAGGCAGAGCGGGACACCAACGCTATTGCTTGGAGAACAATACAGCTGTTCTGCATAAGCAAACAGCTGCATTGTTCTCCGTGCTTACAGCTCAGGTCCCGCATTGAACTACCAGCGGGATATGAGCTGAAATAATCTAACTGTGATAACAGCCTGCATAGCTTATAAGAGTTCATCGCTCAATTCTAGAAAACTAGAATTGAGCGAGGAAGGAATGGTGCACGATGTCCGCGCATTCAGACGCAACAGTTATCGCTCAAAAGATGGTGAACCTTGAGCAAGAATCGTTGTATCTAAATGGGCCTTAAGTGTCTATGGGTCATTGCCTTGAACCCCAAGTATCAGTTGGTCATTGTTCTGTTTCCTAAGTATCTGTACGCTATTGTTCAGTCAACCCAAGTGTCAGTGCACCATTGTTCTACACCCCAGGTATAAATAGGTCCTTGTCCCATACTCCAAGTGTCCGTTTGTCATAGCTCTGTTACCACAAGTGTCAGAATGTCATCCAAATAAAAAAAAGACATCCATCATTTTGCTTATTTTACACCCCTGTTGCCGCCTCTCCTACGGTAGTTAGGACAACTGCAGTCAATGTTTTTTCTCAACAACAGTTCCAAACTCACATAAAATACTGTACATAGAAATCAGCAGATCTTTCTTCTACCCAGTAGGTATATATGGTTCACTGCCTAGTAGCAACCTTGAGCCACAAATGGCAAAATCTTTCTGGAATATTCCCCGATTATTAAATTCTTAGTAAGAACCTTTCTTTTTTACTTTCAGGAGGTTTTCATGCCTGTAGGTGACTCAGTCATCAGTAAGAGATGCTATCTTGCCATTCATGAGTTGAGGCTTTGAGTAATGTACCCACTTTCTTGCATTAAAAAATCACATAATTAGCAGAACTTTACACAATATATCAACATGTGGGAAGACTTTTGACGGGTACAGAGTGCTAGTTATAATGAGTGACAACCCTTTGGATGTCAGGAAGTGTTGTCAGATACAGAATAATTACTTTAGAGACCCAGCTCCAAGCGATTTGTGTTAATGTTCCTTCCGGTTTCTGCACTATATAGAACCTGGCTTAATGATGTCACAAATTACGATTCTTTGCGTTGGTGCTCAGTAATTTCCCTAAGCACACTTAAGACTTGGACCCAGGTGAAGGTACCCATAGCTCATCCTTAGTGTCATGTGAGGGGAAGGGATTAATATTCTTTCGAAGCACACATTGGGTTCACTGACCCTCAGACATTATCTTCTGACAAGGCAAGCTGACATTTTAAGAAAAGTTAACGAAGGTGTTCCATTATTTTATTTCTGACAGTAGAAGCAGAAATCAGAACAAGGGATCAATTTTCAGAGTTTCGGTTTCTATGTGAAACATACTGTACTGTAACATTTCTTGTGTCTTGGTTAGTAGATCCTTTAAATGCAAGTGGTTTTGCACTGGCTAAACTGGGGTGCAAAGTCTAAGGGATCCCCTGTCTTTCCTCCTTACTCTTCATGAGGAGGTACGGACTTTGCTGCAGGAGCATTTCCAAGTCACAGTTCTCAGAATAGTCACCAACTGGCAGTCAGTGGAACAGGATTGTGGTAATAGGACTGTAATGTAGACTGAGGACTGGAAAGAGGAAATGGGATAGGGCAGATGTGGATCATGAAACCCAGAACACAGAGACCAGGACAGACCAAAAGCTAGAGCCAGAAACACAGAAACCAGGGGCATGGTCAGAGACAGGAACCTGGAGGAACACAAACAGGAGTGAGCCTCAAAAAGAACCAAGAGACACCAGAAACAGCAACCAGGAACATGCTCCAGACAGAACCACGAGAAAACTGAAACTGTGATCAAGAGCAGGCCAAGAACAGAACCAGGAGATGCCAGGAGTGGCGAGCAGGAGTACGCTTTGGACATAAATACCAGATACCAGGCAAAGCGACCAAGGGCAAGCCTCTGATGGAACCAGGAGATAAGCCTCTGACAGAACCAGGAAATCCCAGGAATAGGTCATGGTCATGGTCAAAACCAGGAGAAGCATCCAGGAATAGGCTAAAGTTGGAACCAGGAAATCCCAAGAGCAACATCTAAGAATAGGTCAAGGTCTGAACCAGGAGCAGGCCAGGACACCACTAGGAACAAGGCAAAGTCAAAATCCAATAGTGTGGTATGGTCAGGAGCAAAGCCAAAGGTGTTAACAAGGATAGAAGTCAGGATGCAAAGGGACGAGACAAGAGAATAGTCAAGAGTCAGGACCAAGGGTTGCATTACAGTTACTAGGAATGGAATGCAAGGGTCTAGGCAGGAAAGTAGTCAGGAAAAACCAAAAGATAGGACATGGGTATTACTACAAATAACAGTGGAATCAAAGTATAGGAGCAAGGAACAATGTGGCTTAAGGCAGAGTCCACAAGGACAGCAAATAGATAGAACAAATTAAAAAACTATCTGGGTTTACATTGCTAGGCCTCGATGAGCTCATCAAAGACATCCCTCTGTGTTGCATGGCAACAGCGCTCATAATTCAGCAACAAATGTAGATTTGAATAGGTTGCCAGGATTAAATGGCATCCAGCCAGTGACATGACTAATACCTGCCGGTTCCCTAGCAATGCAGCACAACTGCATGCGGGAGAAAGCTGGAGTGGAGAGCGGTGCAAACAGGGCTGTTCATGACAAAGGGTTAATTGTTCAAGCATTAAGGTGAGTTAGAGTTACGGTTGTCCATGTTAAGTCTTAATGCTAAAGGGCTTCTCCAGTTTCTAGTGCATCAAACATGCCCTCAGATTAAAGGAGGGGCAGGGACAGAGTCGTGATATTCCATCACTTGGGGCAACGGTTCAGTTAATTGCCCTAGGCTTTTATCTACATACACTGGCTAAACCAAGGTGGCTTGTTAGAGCTCCTATACACACCAGCTTCCAGGGCACATGCCCCATTTGCCACTTTCCCTGCTACAACCCGGGGCAAGGACCGTTTGTTTAAAATAACCATCACTTTGGGACCTCCAGCCGTGTACAGTAGCCTGTGTGCTGGGTTCTTGATGCTAAAGAATTGTACTGCATCACAGTTCTTTCTCCAGATGACCCTTCATCCAATGCTGCTTGGACTCATTAGCAATTAAGGGAGCCCTGATTCAGAATTCTTGTATATCAAGTCACCCGGATTTCTTGGAAAGTGACCAAGTTTCGTGCCCCCTCTCCTGGGCACTTGGTCTCCTCCCCCAGTCATTCATTCTGTAGCATGGCACAGCGTGGTAAGTAAACCTTAGTAATTTTTTTTATTGTATTAAGCCAGCCAAGGGGTGTATTTAGTTTGAGTGTACTAATTACTGTAAGGTCACAATTGGAGGCTAATTGCTGTGGTGACAGGAAGGGGGGCAAATTACTGTGGGGCCACAAAGTGGGACTATTTACTGTGGATCCCTAAAAAGGACTAATAGCTGTGGAACCACAAATGGAGGCTAATAACTGGGTGTATGATAGTTTGTGAGAGTAGGATAAGCAGGCAGCTAGCTGGGTGACAGGAGGAGGGGTAGAGGGAAGAGATCTATGGAGGCTAGCCCTGAACTGGCACACCCCAACAAGTTTGCAAAGTTGGCAGATGAGGGCGATGTTATTACAGGATTAGCACTAATGCAGCACAACATGGTCCCTGACCGCCAGGAGGATGTCTACTCCAGTACGAAGGGAAATAGGAGTGCAAGGCAGGCTAGAAGAGCCTGGTAGTGGGGGACTCAATTATTAGAGGGACAGACAGGGCAATATGTGACAAAGACTGGGATCATTGAGCGGTGTGTTGTCTTCCTGGCGCTAAAATTCGACACATCACGGATCGGGTTGACAGATTACTGGAGATGCTGGTGAGGATCCAGCGGTCATGGTACAAATGACAAAGTTAGAGGTAGGTGAAAGGTCCATAAAAAGGATTTCGCAGACCAAGAATGTAAGCAAAGACCTCCAAAGTACTATTTTCTGAAGTACTAAATATACCACAATCCACACCAGAAAGGCAGCCAGAGATTAGGGAGGTAAACAAGTGGTTTCAGAGTTGGTGCAGGAAGGAGAGGTTTGGGTTCCTAAAGAATTGGGCAGACATTGCTGTTGGCTACAGATTCTATTGCAGGGATCGGCTAAATCTTAGTGCATGTGGGGGGTTTCATCTGTGCTGAGGAGAAGATGGCTAGAAGTGAGAGTGTATAAACTAGGGACTGGGTGGGAGGGCAGATACTCTGTGACACTTGAAAATGAGGACTTATACCCTGGAAAAGAGTTGCTTTATACTTTTACAATAAGTTTAACGGATATTTTATAGAGATATGACATTTTTTGATTGAATAAATATTCTTGCTAATGGAGAACTGTGCTCTTGGGTCAATCTGCATCACACACTCAATTTCCGGACAATTGTTATCCACACAAGATTATTACTTGAGTCTCTGGAGTACATTACACTGGCAGCAATCTCCTTATAGTGATACTAGTGTTATACCTAATTAGACAACACTTGAAGGTAAGCCTTGATATACATGGGTTGTTGTGGTTCACTCCATTAGCCGGGTGTTATTTACTCCAAGTGGCACTCTGTTCTTTTTTTTCCAAGCCAATAAAGCTGAGGAACTAGAAGTAATCAGAGGAGTATTCATCATTGCACTCAGATCATGCTCTGAGTGCAGAATACATGCTCTGACTGTTCATCATTGCCAGGAGCATTTCTGGAACATGTGTTCTGTCTGTTCATCATTACTGGAGCACACTCCACAGAATATACTTGAAGTGGGCTAGCTGTGCTCCATCCAAAAGCTGGGTTGAAAGCATAACATCAAAATGACAGTGCCAATTGGAGAAGCTCTTAGCCAATTTACCCTGGAACGAACAGTTGGGCAACAAAGAGAGTGCAAGGATGTACCAGTCAAGTAAGTATAAAACCAATACTCGGTGTGATGATGATTTAGAAGCATGTGTCAGTTAACTCCTTATAGGTGTTGGCGTACTCCTTTAAATTTAGGATTGGCAATAAGAGTACCAGATCTGAGTTCTCTCATGTGTCCAAATTAATCAACAATGATAATAATCCGAGAAAGAACAAGAGACATCAACTGTATGAAGTCACTCCTGTGCTCTCTCTGATGAGCCCAGCCCAGTGTTAGCTTTATTTATAGTGCAAAGCAGGACAAAGGATAGTATAGTGTCCAATCACAGTGGACCAACATCCCATTGCTGTGAAAAGTAGCAAAGTCTAAGGGACCTTTTACACTGGACGATAAATCATTCAGAATCCTGCATCCAGCGGGAATCTGAACAATTGTCACTCAGAGTAAATGCATGCCCCGACTGAACACTGAATGAGAATTTGTTTGTCTCTCGATCTTCAATCAGTTTCTGCTTGCAGAAAACTGAATGAGGTATCAGCCCATCTAAACAGGCAGCCGTTCACTTATGAACATGACAAGAACATTGTTCTTCCTCTTTACAAGTCACTGGTCAGAGCACACATGGGATATTATGTACAGTTTTGGGCACCGGTACTCAGGAAGGACATATCTGATGTTGAGTGGGTTTAAAGACGGGTAGCTAAGTTAATAAACAGAATAGGTGCACTACAATACCCAGAGAGGTTATCAAAATTGGGGTTATTTAGTTTAGAAAAAAGATGACTGAGGGACGACCTAATAACTATGTATAAATATATCAGGGGACAATACAGAGATCTCTCCCATCGTCTATTTATACCCAGGACTGTGAATGTAACAAGAGGAGCGCACTCTACGTCTAGAGAAAAGAAGGTTTCTACACCAACATAGAAGGGGATTCTTTACTGTAAGAGCAGTGAGACTATGAAACTCTCTGCCTGAGCCTTCATTCACCTGAGTGTATATCATCCCCGTTTTTATAGATGGGAGCCTATGGGAGCTGCCGAAAAAGGGAGATGAGAGGTAGATCAGCAGCATCTCTGCTAAACTCCCTCCCCCTTCCCTCCCTCTCTCTGACGCTTGCTGGCTGGTGGCAAAGGGAGGGGGCAGAACGGAGTGGGAGATTAGCACACTAGCTCCTGCCGCACCCCCTTCCATTGGAGACAGTCGGCAAGGGGCGAAAGGGGGCGGGGATTTAAAAAATTAGCTTCCGCCCCCTCCCATTGCAGACAGGCGGAGAGGGGGAGGGGGTTTAGCAAAGCTAAACTCCCTCCCTTTGCCCGATGGTATTTCGGGTGCGGTATATACACACCACACCCAGTTGTCTGAACAGGTGCATAAATGGAAAATCGCAGCGCCCGTATTAAAGAGCCCTCAGGACATGGTGATGGTGAACTTGATAAAAGAGTTCAAAAGAGGCCTGGATGCCTTTCTTGAGCGCAATAGTATTAAGAGTTATATACTCTAAATTTAGGTTACTTCAGGGATTATTTTGATCAGATTTGAAATCAGAAAGGAAATTTTTCCCTAAAATGAGGAAATTGGCTCCTACCCCATTGAGGTTTTTGTCTTCTTCTCGATCAACGTCGTAGGGTTATATGCTGAATTTGATGAACGTATGTCTTCTTTTCAGCCCTGCACACTATGTTACTATCATGGAGAGTGAAAGACTAAATAAGACTGAGGACAAATTTTTATGTTAGAAGATGAGGAACCTTTGGTACAGATGTGTGACAAAATGAGTCACTGAGGAGAACAGAACTGCAACCGACAGACTTGGCATGAGCGTTATTATCCAGCAGACTGTGATAGACAGTTTGAAATTCGCACATTCTGTCTATTGTTATTGTGAAGCCTTCGTACATCGTTCTTTAAATGAATCATTTGGTAGCAATCGAAAGAAAAGTCTCCCTCTGCACCTCGAGCATTCGGTAGTGGGAATGGCTGGGATTCAGCAAACACATTAATTTGTCATTCATCCCTGACAATGTCCTATTTATTAAGATCAATGGTGTTATGGCATAGGATACAGGCGCTGCTATGTGCTCGGCTACATATGTCAATTTCGCTCAGCCATTAAACTTAATATCGTACAATGAAATAAAGTGTACAAAGTAGATACAAATCTATAGTTCACTCGGGGTTAATATTATCAACGAAAGGACTAAAAGGCAGCGGTGGACGCATGGCAATCAATGATATTGTGTCATCTCATAACATTAAGAGACTCTCAACTGCAATGTCATTTGGCTCTAGTAAGCCATTAACTACTAGTAGAATTATATATTGGAACATGTGCCCCCTGCTAGGAATCATAACATTATTAGACACCAAGGTGTTCTGGAGGTTCTGGAATTTTAGATAATTGCTTTAGGGTGCTAAAATAAAACCACAATGTACAGTTGTAAGAAAAGGCAAGTGAATCCTTTGGAAATACCTGGATTTCTGCATTGATCACTAATAAAATGTGATCTGATTGTTATCACTATTTTAGCCCTTTAGTGCCGGGACTATTTTGTGCCTTAAAAAGAACCCATCATAAATTTTGAGGGCTATAAACTACGTTATAAGTGTCATGGCTTGTCGGTCCCGACAGCGTTGTGGCATGGTGGCCTCGACACAGGCCAAGACCTGTTGCCTTGTTATGCAGAACAAGGGTTAATGCACCATGTGCAGAGACTGCTGTTGCTGTCTTTCTTAGCTGCATGAATGCTTGCTGGATTAGTCATGCCTGGGAGTAGGGTGGAGGTGTGGTTTTCTATTCACAGTTTCCAGGTGCGGAGTGGCCTTATATTCTCACCCCTCATTGTGCTCAGTGCTGCTTATTCTGTTCCATAGTGGAGTTCTTTGAGTTTGGAGCTCTTCCGTGCTGGGTGTATTGCTACTTGCAGATAAGTTGCTGTGGGTGCCTTTTCAGTTGTATTTCTGCTTTTCATTTCTGTTTTGCTTTGCTGTTCGGTTCATCTCTCCAGGGATCCCTACAGGAACAGTCAGGGCCCAGGATGAAGACCGTGGGGCCGTCTCTATTGAGACAATTACTCCGCTTCTAGGCAGGGACCCTTCACCCCCCCTGCTAGGTTAGGGCCAGGCTTCTTTCTCCCTGGAGTGGTGCTACTATTCAGCATAGCATGGTGTGCGGCTAGTTCCTACAGTGTGTACGTTCCCTGTTGCCGTGCTGAGTTTAGTACTCTTGTGTCGCACAGGCTTTACATCCGGGTTACGTATTTCAGTTGTGGTGCACACTGTTCTTCAGTGCATAAGTCTATCTACTACGACAGTATTTGTGAACATCACCCTGCGTCTGTGCTGAGTGTGGTGCTTGTGAGCCGCATGGACATGACAATTAGGCTTAAACATCAACAGGGGGTGAGTCTGGAGAGCTCTAATTTTTTTTTTTTTTTAAATCAGGTTTATTGAGCTTTTGGATTTTAATCATAGTACAGAAACATGAAAAATTCACGACTATTGAGTTATGCTAATAGCTGAAAGACAAAACGTGATTAAACAATCAATTTGCATATTCTTTAGCAACAATACTAACTATGAGATTCTTAGATTATATATTCAGAGCTCCTCCTCCTTCCCTGGCACTGGGTTGCCTGCGGAAACGGGGGAGGGGGCTCCGGGGGGGGGGGGGGGGGGGGTAGGGCTCCGCCCAAACTTGGGTCCTTCACTCTCCAGAAAAACTTTACCAGGTCTGGCTATGACGTAGCCTGAGTGTTGCTTAGGGCGGGGGGGGGGGGGGGGGTAGTAGGGAGAGCTAGGGAAAGGGATGGCAGGGGGGGAAGGGTTGCCGGGCGGTAGGGCTTTAGCGCTGAGTCTCTGCTATGGTATCGCTAGCCGTCACTCTCTCTCTTACCCATGGTTCCGGGGAGTCTTCCACGTCAGCGCAACCTCCCTCTTGCGTCCGGTTTCCAGCGTCCGGGGTCCGATATACTCTCCTAGCCTCCTAAGAAATCGGTGGAAGCTTTTTGGCTTACCACTCCCAGGGCTGTGACCCCCCTCAGGTCCGTTGACCCGGGGAGGTTTGGGGTTGCTGGTTACTTCTTCTCAGCTCCCTCCAGGGATGCCATGTGAGGATGAAGTCCTCCTGAGTGTTCCTAGACCAGCTTGTTAGCTCCTCTAAGTCGCATATTAAATCTACCTTGTCTCTCCATTGGTTTAAGGAGGGAGGGGATTGTTGCAGCCAGTGGAGCGGGATTAATGCTTTTGCGGCATCTAGTAGGTGGGAAACCAGTTTGTGTTTGTAGGGGTGGAAGTTTGTGGAGGGTCTCCACAGGAAGATCATGTCCGGAGTGATTTTGAAATTAGGGGAAAGTGTTCTCAAGTCACTTTCCACTCCTCCCCAGAAGGGTGCTATTTTTGGGCATTCCCACCAGATGTGGAGGTAAGATCCAACTTCGTTGTTGCATCTCCAGCATGTGTTATTGGGTGCTAAATTGTAATCTTTTAGCCATTGGGGGGTTTTATACCACCTTGTGAGAAGCTTATAGTGGCTTTCCTGCATTAGGACACATGGGGATAGGCCGTAAGCTGTTTTCAGAATGAGTTGGGTTTCTTTTGTTGAAAGGGAGATCTTTAATTCTTTTTCCCACGAGCTTATGAAGCTGGGTTTAGATACTCGGGGAGGAGCTATGTAGTTCTTACGAATATAAGAGATTTTTTGTTTTGCACCATTTGTTTCTGTTGTTTTTTCAAAGACAGTTTTTGGTCTAGCTGACCTAAATTTAGCTAGAAACTCTTTTATTACTTTTTTGGTATGCGACACCTGGAGGAAGGAGAGTTTAATATTTGGGGCTAGCGTTGTGACGATGTCTTCAGTGGGTTTATGTGACAGCGACTGTATGTCTTTGATCTTGACTCCTTTGAATTGCTTCCAAATGCTTAGTGAGCCCGGGTCAGGCTTCTTTCCAAGAAGTCTACCCAGACTTCCAATTGGTGTTAAGGGGGACGGGTCCGGGGCCAGTTCACCTTTGAATTTGTCCCATGTTTCGCAGGGTCCCCTTATGAGCGGGTCGAAGTTTTTTGCCCTGTATTGGGACTTCCTGGGGAACCACAGGTCCTCCACCAGGGACTCCCCATATGAGGCAGACGCTATTTCCTGCAGCAAAGGATCCCTGGTAGGGTGCGTTAGCTCCAACCAGTAGTTAATCTGTACTGAGTGGAAGTAGTCCTGGAAGTTTGGTAAGTCTATACCTCCTTCCGTTCTCCTCTTAGTCAATAGGCTATATGCTAGTCTGGGTTTTTTTTGTTTCCAGACAAAACTCGTGCATAAAGAACGCAGAGTTTTGAAGAACGAGATCGGGAGGTGTATTGGGATCATCCGTATTTTGTAAAGTGCCACTGGAAGGATATATGCTTTTAAGATATTCTTTCTCCCGAACCACGAGAGGGAGGGCAGGTCGCATGTTCTCAGCAAGCTTTTGAGTTGGTCAATTAGGGGCTGGAAGTTGCGTGAGTAAAGGTCTCCTGTTCTCTTGGTCAGTTTGACCCCCAGGTAGTCCACTTCTGATTCGGACCATTTGAAGGGTGAGCTGGATCTCAGCGGGAGACACTGTGGTTCCGGGATCGAGATGTTTAAGATTATGGATTTGGCAAAATTCACTTTGAAGTTTGACAAGGAGCCAAAATCCCGCAGTAACGAGGTTAGTCTGGGTATGCTCCTCTCTGGTTTGGTAACCACGAACATCACATCGTCCGCAAATGCTGCCACATGCAATGTGTTCGAGTTTATACGTAGGCCTGCTATATTTGGGTCCTGTCTAACCCACTGCAAGAGGGGTTCCATCGTGAGGATAAAGAGCGTAGGGGATAGAGGGCATCCCTGACGTGTCCCGTTCCGAATCTCGAACGTGGGGGATAGTGTTTCGTTAATTTTTAGCCTGGCGTGGGGTGCTGCGTATAGGGATAGGATGGCCGAGATAAATGTTGGGGGAAATTTAAAACGCACTAGTACTCTTTCCATGAAGATCCAGCTCACCCTATCAAAGGCCTTCTCGGCGTCTGTGCTGACGAGGGCCATCAGTATTTTCCGGTTACGGGCATATTTGGTAGCATGCAGCAGTCTCAGGCAATTTTCTTTCCCCTCCCTGCCCTTCACAAAGCCGGTTTGTTCCGGGTTTATCAGGTTTGGGATGAAGTCCCCTATTCTTCTGGCCAATAATTTGGCCCAGATCTTGACATCTAGGTTAATGAGCGATATTGGCCTGAAGCTACTGCATTGCTCGGGGTCTTTACCCTCTTTCTGAATAAGGGTGATATGTGCCTCTTGCGCCTGTCTGGTTAGGATGGCCCCGTTCAACAGGGCATTAAAGGTCTCTGTTAGCCGGGGTATCAGTTGCGGTTTGAAAGTTTTATAGTAATTTAAAGATAGACCATCAGGGCCTGGGCTTTTCCCCTGCGGGATGGAGTCAATGACTTCCTCCACCTCCCTGCTCGTGATCGGGGACAAAAGTGTGATAGCGTCTGTCTCATTGAGATTTTGCAGATCCAGAGACCTCAGGAATGCATCTATTCTTTCCGGGGTGCTCTGGCTGGAGGAGAAGGGCTCTGAGTCCCCCAGGTTATATAACTGGGAGTAGAATTGGGTAAATTCTTTTGCTATGTCGTTCGTAGCGGACACTCTAGTTCCCTTCCCTGTTTTTATTGAGAGGATTGCGTTGCGGATTTTAGTTTTTTTCAGCATTGCTGTTGTTATTTTACTCCCTCGGTTCCCGTGGGCGTAGAAGGCCTGCTTTAGATACATGTGTTTTTTGATGAATTTTTCAGTGAGGCGTGAACGGAGTTGGTATCTCAAGGAGGTTAATTCTTCGAGATTGTTTTTAGACTGGGAGAGTTTTGTGACACTTTCTAACCTTGCGATCTGCGTTAACAGAGAATCTATTTCTTTTTGTTTTTGTCGCTTTACTCTTGTGCCCAGCGCTATAAGCAGGCCTCTTACGTAGGCCTTGTGTGCCTCCCACACCGTAGGGGCCGCGACGCTACCCTCCATGTTGTTCTTAAAATACTCCTCTAGCGAGTCTCCAA
This sequence comes from Eleutherodactylus coqui, assembly GCF_035609145.1. Classification (NCBI taxonomy): domain Eukaryota; kingdom Metazoa; phylum Chordata; class Amphibia; order Anura; family Eleutherodactylidae; genus Eleutherodactylus; species Eleutherodactylus coqui. The sequence continues at coordinate 95,675,321 of NC_089849.1, forward strand.
GTTTGGTCTTATCCTCTAATGGGGCTAGGAGCGAGTCATTCAACCTCCATCTCCACTCCCCCGGGGTCACCTGTTGTATATGAATGTCTGTATATACCGGGGCGTGGTCCGAAACCGTGACCAGTCCCATGTGTGCTTTTTTCAGGTGGGGCACCAGGCTGGTAGAAACAAAGAGGTAATCTAATCTCTGGTAGGAAGAGTGTATTGTTGAGAAATGGGAGTAATCCTTGACCGCTGGATGAAGGTATCTCCAGGCGTCTAGGACTCCTAGGTCTTGTAGGGACCGCTGTAATTTTTTGAGTTTAGGCTGGGAGGTCTGGGAGCGCCCTGTTGAAGAGTCGAGAAGTGGATTTAAGGTGACATTTAAGTCCCCTCCTAAAATTATAAGCCCTTCCGCAAATTGTTTAATGATCTCCAGCTGTTTGATCAGCCAGGGTACTTGGTCGTTGTTAGGTGCGTACAGGTTCGCGATAGTTAGTTTGGTATTTTCCACTGTGCCTTTAATGACTAGGACCCTTCCCTCTTCGTCTGTGTATTTGGTATCTAATTTGAAAGGGATTGATTTATGTAAGAGGGTGGCTACCCCTTTAGAAGCCGAACTTGGGTGGTTATTGTGGAAGTACTGCTGGAGGCCAAGCCCCGGGAGTGGGAAGTGTCTATCTTTTTTAAAGTGCGTCTCCTGGAGTAGGAGAATCTTAGGTTTGTTTTGTTTTAATAGGTGGGCTATATTGTGCCTCTTACCTGGCGAGTTCAGACCCCGGACGTTGAAGGTCGCAAAGCGCACCGGCGCCATACTCCCACAGGATATTTGCGTGCAGGTTTTGCCTGTTGGAAGAGCGAGAAAACAGAGAGGGTGAGAGCGCCGCCAAGCCTTGGCTTCCAGATGCAGGTGCGTCTGGGTTGTGGGTGAGGGGGCAGGTAGGTGGGGGAGGATGTCAGATGGGTGAGATAAAGAGGGAGGTGTATTGAGGTACCTTTTGTGTACTAAGTAGGCCCCCGTGGACTCACAGGGGTCTCAGTATAGGGACCAGGGATTGATGCAAAGGAATCTTAGGAGATTCTCTGTATCGCTCCCGCAGCAGTGGTGTGGGGTATATGTTTGTGGGAAACAACCTCAGGTGGGGCCTGCCCGGGTATGGGGCCGGCTCCATCGCATCAAAGAGGGTTAGCAGGGGGGGTTGAGAGTGCTAGGAAAAGATATAAAACGATAGAATGTCTCCATTGTTTGAGACAACTTGTGCCAAACCATAAGGTAATCGAACTCAAGATAATCGAGGTGTTGATCCTCTGCGGGTCAGAGGTCGTTTAAGCTTTTCTCCCGGAGGGACAGAGATGTCTTCTTCCTCAGGTGTCTTCTTGGGATGTGCCGTCTTTGCTTTTCTTTCTCTTGCCCCTCGAGGATTTGGAGCTCCCCGTGGGGAGGTCCGTTCCCGAGGGGGCCAGCATGGGGAAAGACGGGAGATCCGGCAGAGGGAGCCAATTTGGTATTTCAATTGGTTCTATTTCTAGAATCTGCCAGCTTCTCTGGAGGTCGTCCGGCGTGCGGATGTTAACTCTGCGTCCTCTGAGGTTAATTCCTAGACCAAATGGAAACAGCCACGAGTATTTTATGTCTCTTGCCCTTAATGCTTCGAGTAAAGGCCTCAATGCGCGGCGTTTAGCCAAAGTAGTTGGTGCTAGATCTTGATAAGGGTGAATTGCTGCCCCCTCGTAGAGCAAGTCTTTCGTATTTCTTGACGCCTCCAGAATTGCTTGCGCGTCCGGGAAGGTCAGGAGCTTGCAGATTGTGTCTCTAGGCGGGTCCGTTCCAGATGGTGGGGGTCTCAGGGACCTATGGATCCTCTCAACCGAAATTCGTGAGGCTCTCTCGCGCCCTAGGAGTAGTTCAAATATTTCCATGGCGACCTTTGGGAGCGCTTCTGCGGCCTATGATTCTGGCAGACCTTTTATTCTTATATTGTTGCGCCTGTTTCGGTTTTCCAGGTCTTCTTGCATAGTAAGGGCCTGATTTAGGTAGTGGTGTTGTTCTATTACTACCTGCGCCAGTTCTGTAGAATGTGTAGCTATGTTGGCTGCAGAAGTCTCCAGTGCCTCTACCCTTCTGCCCATTGATTTTAAGTCCTCTTTAATATCTGAGAGGTCAGACATGATGGGTCTTACTGCACTTGTGATAAGGTCCCTCATGAAGCTTCGTGAGAGTTGTTCGTTTTCCTCACCATCTGAGAAGGCCTCCTCTTCTCTCTCAGTGTTGGGGGGTGATGGTGCTGGGAGGTTTAACGCTTTTTTGCTAGTCGGGTGAGGTGATCTTGAAGTTCTTTCTTTCAGAAATTTTTGCATGTCTGTTTGACTTTTGGATGGACGAGGAGTTCCTAGTGTGTCGCTGCTCCTGTCTCTGTTATTCTTCCCCATACTGCTGTGAGGTTGGCTTATCAGATGTGTTTTTGAGTAATACGATAGAGCTCGCTCCCCCGGCGCGTTCCCTCTAGGTGGTCATTGTTTGCGCGAGTCTTTCGCCGCTGTTTAGGAATAAGCTGTTTGCGGTCTGAAGCTTTGTTTACTGCAAATGGTGCAAGGCCAAGACTTCTTGTAGGGGGGGCCTAGTAGAGGCAAGGTAGCGCTCTGTGGGTAGTTTTGTTCACCCGGGCTCCGGTGGTAGGCGAGTTGGGAAGAGACGTGTTTGTCTCGCGGGAGCAGCGTAGGTGATTTATTCAGCTCTCGGGGGCGCTTTCTCCAGAGGGTCGGGGGGAGAGCTTTGTGCTTTTAATGCTCCGGCTTTCTTGTCGGGGGTGAGATGGTCTTGTAGGCCCTTAAAGGGATTGGCGGCCGGTGTTTAACTATTGAGCTCAGATCACAGGGTTCCTCTGACAATTCAGGCACGGCCTGCTGAGTGGTTGTTTTGCCGCGCTAGTGAGGGGCTGGCCTTCCGAGTTTAGAAGTTTAGAAGGAGAGGGGGGCTGTCCGGCATGCCCGGGATGGACTGTTGGTAGTTAAATGTCCTTTGAGCTAGGTGGTTACACGTATATAGGTTCGTGTGCGCACTGTTCCTTTAACTGTGCTTTGCCAGTGCAGTTGAAGGAATGCCCTTGCAGGGAAATACAGGGGCTCCCTGTAGGGGGCCTGTGTTGGCTTAGCAAGGAGCTGATGTTGCCCCTGCTCAGGCTAACTGTGGCTGTTTCCCCCTCCCTTCAGATCTCTGCTAACGTCCAGGAGGCCAGGGGTTAAGTGGCCCCGTTCTTCCTCTGTTTGTCTGGCTGGGGGGATGGGCGGGCTCGCTCCCTTCTGGTATGGGTGTAGGAGGTCAGCCCCTGGTGGTAGCGTGAAATGGCGGGAGGACCGCGGCGGCGGGGGTTCGGGGGGGGCCGCAGGGCCATGGTGAGATATTCAGTGATACTTGCTGTTTGTAGGATTTCAGCCGGCCCGGGTGTAAGGAGCCGGGCGAGCGCTTTGCGGCTGCTGCTAGATGGCGCCGGCTTCTCCTTGCCTGCGCCCGCTTTCCTTCCTCCTCTGTACCGCTGTTCTGCTTCCCTCGGCAGCCTGCGCCTACCCCCTCCTGTCGGTTCAGGGTTGGTGGGCCTCCCCGGATGGCCTCCTCGGCTGCGCTGCTTGCTGGGGTCCGGTCCGGTTGCGCGGCACGCTTCCGGTACGGTCGTGGAAATCTAGGCCCCGGCTTCAGGCCAAGAACTAGGCCCCGGTGACTAACTTCTCCCGGTGGGGGTCCGGAGGGTCACTTTTTGTTCCCCAGCGCTCAGAGTAGCTGTTGCTGGTGTTGAGCAGGATGTCCGTGGGTTAGGTGAGCCGAAAAGACCCTCTAACTGTCGCGGATTGCAGGAGCAGCGGCTCCGTGCTTCTGCTCTCTCTGCTCGCTAGGCCACGCCCCCCCCCCCGGAGAGAGCTCTAATTTGTACTCATTTGGTGTCCCGTTCCTGCATTGTGTGCCCACGAATTCCACGCAATGTGAACATTTTCAGTCCACACTGTGCTCATGGTCTCCCATTCATCTCTAAGGGAGAGCGTGTGCACAGAGGGGACTGGAAAAAAAAGAGTCACATTGCTGGTGCACGTGGACTTCGGGGGGACACAACGCAGGAGCGGGGCGCCCATGGAGTATAAATTCACGCTCCCAGACCCTTGTTTCCTGTCCTTATGTAGTTTATGGGGCTCAGGGTGGCTTCACAGGAGCGTGTTTTTATGCAAGCATACGCGCGCATAAAACACATGTCTGTTAGAACCAATGCATTCCCTATGTTGTGTTCACATGTCCGTGCTTTACAGGCATACGACTGCAAAGATAGGACATGCGTGCACCATAGTGAATGCACGCATTGTCTTCAATGGAGCCGCGGCTGCTGACAGCAGCTCCATTGAAGACAACGGTCTGCCGGCACCCCTGAGTTGTTTTTCAGGGAAGAGCTTTAAAAATAAGCTCTTCCTTAAAAAACAATCATTTTAGTGTAAACAAAAACCCTAAATATATATATATATACTTACTGTCGGCGCTGCCGTGTATACCACAGGGATGAAGAACACATCTGCTACATGCGGCAGATGTCTTATTCATCCCCGCAGGGAATAAAGAATTCCTTGCTGCACCTGCCACAGATATGACCGATGCAGTGAAGGAATTCTTCATCCCAGTGGTGAATAAAGAATTCCCTACCGCAGCTGTCACAGATGACAGCTGCGGTAGGGGATCCAGCTGCCGGCATCCCGTAATTGTTTTTCAGGGAAGGGCTTTAATTATAAGCCCTTCCCTGTAAAACAAGACAAAGTAGTGTAAAAAAAAAGCATACTCACCTTGCTTCAGCTGCCGGAGCTCAGCTGCGTTTCCTCTGCGCTGTCCCCGGCTCTGTAAGGGCTCCCACCCACTGGCGATATTTTCCTTCTTGCGCTGCGAGAGCACGAGAAAAATCTCGCATCGCAGCACAAGAAAGAGGCCTGTATAGAACCGGCATATCGCAAGTGCTTTCAATGGGGCTAGCGACAGCAGCGCTAGCCCCATTGAAAGCATAGGGAGAATGCCGCGGACTTCTACCACAGCTGTGACAGCTGTGGCAGGAGTTTCCTTCATCCCCACAACTGCCAATCCCATTGAAATCAATGATTTCAGCCAAGCCCCGCAGAATGATTATCGGGGAAGGGCTTGAAATATAAGCCCTTCCCGGATAATTATCAATAAGTGGTAAAAAAAAATTTAAAAAATCATACTGTGCAGATTGGCTGAGGGCTCAGCCAATAGCAGCTACTGCTTAGATATTGGCTGAGCGCTCAGCCAATCACACATAGCTCTTAGCTATTCATGAATGCTCCCTGACTGCTGAAAGAGCTTCATAGTAGTGCCGGGGAGCCAGCAGGAGGATGCGGCTGAGTGCAGGAGAGGTGATTATGATTTTTTTTTATTTTTTTCACACTTTTGGCAGATTATCGGGGAAGGGCTTATATTTCAAGCCCTTCCCCGATAATCATTCCACATGGCTTGCAGAAAGCAGTGCTTTCAATGGGATCGGCAGCAGGGCCGATCCCATTAAAAGCAATGGAATTGAATGCCGGGGACTTCTGCCACAGCTGTGACAGCTGTGGCAGAGGATTCCTTCATCCCCGCGGTCCCCGCGGGGATGAAGGAAACTGCTGCCACATCTGTCACAGCTGTCACAGCTGTGGCAGAAGTCCGTGGCATTCTCCATATCTTTTCAATGAGGCTAGCGCTGCTGCCGCTGGCCCCTATTGAAAAGACTGGCGATATGTCGACTTGATGCCAATTCTTTTCTCGCACTGCGATGAGAAAATATCGCCAGTGGGTGGGAGCCCTAATGCAGTTCTTTTGAGCAGGCAGGGATTTAAAATCCACGCCGGCTGAAAGAGCTGCTTGTGATTGGCTGAGGCGCTCAGCCAATCACAGCAGATTTCCCCTGTCATTCATTCATCTGTACGCGTGTACAGATGAATAAATATCATAATACAGTCACTTTAATGACTAAAATATTTTCCTTGTTTTTTCATCATTGCATTGAAAGGGTCATTTCCCCCCCTTGCTATAGTGAGATGAGGGCTGGTTTCTTTGCAGGACAAATTGTGTTTTTAAATGACTCTACTTTAAGGAATGTATAATCTGCTGTAAAACGTTTATTAATTGTTTTTGAGGGGTGATGAAAAAAAACAAGAAATTACGCCATTGTTTTGGAAGGTTTTGTTTTACTCATGTTCAGCATTTGGTTAAATATAAATATACATCATGGTCTTATTTTTTGGATCAGCACAAGTCTGGTGATAGCTAGTTTATATAGTTACTATTTTTGCACATTAAAAACACAAAATAGGATAAAATAATTTCTGTGTAACCACATTTTTTTGTGGGACCGCTTTTTGGAAGGCAGGATTAGCCTAAAAATAGCAAATCTAGAATTTCTTTTTTTTCTTTTTTTTTTTTGTCCGGCTTAAGTAATCTTCATTCTGAGAGTAATATGAATACAGTGAAACCAAATTAGTGTTTTTTATTTTATTTTTACTACTTTTATACAATAAAAACACTTTTTACATAAAAATATAAATTTGCATTGCTGCATTCCAAGCATTTTTCTTTTCCTACGAAGATTTTGAAGCGGATTTCACCCCTTCATTTCAATTGACTTGAAGGGGGTGGAATCTGCTGTAGATTTAAACCAAAATCCCCACCAAAATTCATGCCAAATAGCACAGATTTTGACGTGAATTTTTGTGCAGATTTTCTGCTGCAGAAATTCCATACCAAAATCGCACCGTAAGGGCCTATCCACACTGCGTACATCCCATCTGTGTGCTGTACGTGTATTTCATGGACTTTGGGGAGTGTATTGTCTCTCTTCTTGTCCCTAGAAGGTGAGTGAGTCGGGTGCAACTAACATGCGACCTTATACAACTCATAAGTTCTGAGTGTTGTCGAAGTTACAATCTTGGACAGAACTTGGGTGAAAAAATCATCTGTGTAAATGGGCCCTTTTAGTAGTAATCATCTAAAGCGACAGGTTCCATCATTAACCATCAGATGTCATGTATGGCAAATGATGTCATCCAATGGCTTATCCCTTTCCAATCCAATTTTGGATTCAGGGTTTCCTAAAAGGCTCATCTTTTTGCTGTTATACAACGGTGCCATCTGCTGGCTAAAGCCAGTGTGTGTGTGCCAGAGAGGCTCCAACAGCCGAGTGGCTGGCAATAGACGGTAATAATACCCTGTCGGACGTCTTCTGACTTTGGAGCTGTACAAGCTTCAATCAGAATGAAGGAAGATGGCAGACAGTGGATTGGAAAGGGTTAATGACCGTGGTCATACAAGGTGCGATCACAACTGGGCCAAGAGTAGAAGAGGGCTCTTCCGAGACTCCAGTCACAAGCTATCCCGCTAATCATTTGGAATTTTTGTAGGGTTTAAAAAGCTAACATGGAATGAACCTATTAAGAAAAAACTTAGACGGGAATTGAACCCTGGTCTACTGGGTATCAAACCGAATTTTACTATTACACTATAGCCAACTCTGATGAAAGGCATTGGGATTTGCTACAGTTAGATATGACCTCTGTGTAAGACAGTTTCATTTGCCATCTGGTGGTGAAAATGGGACATTACACCTTATAAATTATTTTTAAAGGGAACTTGTTCCCATTGATTGGCACATAAAATAAGTAATGGTGCTGTTCAGCGAGGTGACGGGAAGCCAGAGAAGTATTTTTTATACTCCCCCACTCCCCCGTACCTGTGGTGTCCGCTGGTAGAGTCTGAAAATCTGACTCTTTCAGACCGCTGTACATGCACACATGGACTGCACCAGCGGACACCACAGAAATGGGGGAGTATAAAAAATATATCCTCCAGCTCCCCGTTACCTCACTGAACAGCACCAAAACCTTTATGGTACGTTTGGGTGGTGATAGGCTCCCTATAAAGCCCATAATACATTGTGATATCTTTTTCCCTGAAGAAGCCTGTGAAGTTAGCCTGTTATTCCAAGCATGTTAACGTTTGTCCCATCTGTAGCAACAGTCGTACATTTTTTCCATTTGTAGATAATATCTCTAACAATGGATTGATATGGTGGTATATATACTATTTCTTCTTCTATTATCCATCCCTTTTCTTCGAGAGGCATAAACCCAGATTTTGGTCAATTAATAAGTAAGCCTGAGAAGCTTCCAAATGTGTCCATGATTGATATCCCAACTGGTAAAGAGTATCTTGGGTTGGAAAGAAGTAAAATCATGTCATCAGCATATAATCCTATATGGTCTTCCCTGGAACCAATTATTAGACCTTCAGAATCTGGGTCTTGTCTAATTAGTAATGCTAAGGGTTCAATAGCAACGGCAAATAAGAGAAGTGACAAAGGGCTTCCTTGCTGCGTTCCTCTATGAAGATTAAACGAAGGAGAAAATAGTCCATTGAGGAGGATCCCGGCATGAGGGGTTTTATATATGATGGGTATCCAATTAATAAAATACTAGCCAAATCTGAAATAGTGCAACACTTCTTATAGATCGGGCCATTCAATTGAATCAAACGCCTTTGCGACATCTAACATTGTTAGAGCCCAGTTCTTTGTTTCCAACCTTCTTGGGTTATTAGCTGCACACGTCTGGTGTTATCTGATGTAGATATACCAGGGATGAATCCTGTCTGCTCAGAATGGATAATATCGTGGATAGCCAAATTTAGTCTATTTGTTAATAATTCTATAGTCTGTATTGAGGAGGGATATGGATCTGCAATCTTCAGGGTTTTTGTCAGGTTTTAGTAGGATCACAATAGTTACTTCATTAAATGAATCTGGAAATTTACCCTCCTTCATGATTTTGTAGAAAAGAAAGGGTAACCGGGGATTAAGATTTCGCAAAAAGGTAAATAAGCTTCAATAGGAAGGCCATCTGAGCCAGGTGACTTGTTCTAGGCCATGGAAGATAAAGTGTCTGCTATTTCCTGTTGAGTGATGGGTGAATCTAAAAAGGAAGCATGTTCTGGTCTGTTGAAAGTTTAGGGAAATCTATCTTATTCAGAAATGTTCTAAGATCTTGAGTTCATATGTGACTTGGGAATGATATAAATCTTGATAAAACTGAGTAAATCTGTTAAGTAAGCTAGCTGAGTCTGTAAAAATTCAGTTCTTAGGAGTAGGGGAGCATATTTTTGTTAAAGCGTTCTGCTAGGATCTCTTGTTCTACATCTTTTCTCAGCAGCTCAGCTCCACAGGTGGTGGTTGATTGAGCTGGCTGGGTGTGGATATCCCCAGCCAGCCAATCCCCTAGGTCTGCTGCTCATCTATACCAGCTCCTCTGCTAGTGGCTGCTGATCTTTCCCTGTTTGTTTGGTATGTTCAGTGTGAACAGTGTCATGTTCCTGTGTGTCTGTGCAGCTTTCAGTATGTTCAGTGTGAACAGTGTCATGTTCCTGTGTGTCTGTGCAGCTTTCAGTATGTTTAGAGCAAACAGTGTTATGTTCCTGTATGTTTGTACAGCTTTTAGTATGTTCAGTGTGAACAGTGTCATGTTCCTGCATGTCTGTGCATGTGGTCATACATGAGGTGTGAGCGGGCATGTTCAGTGTGTGATTTGATGTGATTAGTGTCATGTTCCTACATGTCTGTGAAGGTTTCTGTATGTGTAGTGTTAACTGTGTCTTGCTGGGGATCCTTTATCATCTAGGACGAAGTAGGTCCCTAGGTTCCACTGCTGGGTCATCCCTCTTGGGATGATCGTCCCGCATGCAGGCAGGTTTTCCTGGGGTTAGTTGTCTCATTAGAGTAGTGACCCGTGAGACAACGGGGACTCTTGAACTTGGCTCGCAGGCTTAAGTATCTTGGCCAAAATATGAATGAATACCTTGTATATCCTATAGTTATTCCATCTGGCTAGATGTGCAGGCATGCAGGTGAGTGTTTTGTGTCCTTATCAGTCTTTGGTTTATGCCTGTCCGTGAGTATGTAGTCCGTCTCTCTGTCCTACAGTTCTGTCTGAGGTTCCATCAGAGTTCTCCGGTCAGTGACTATTAAAGTCTGTCAGTGAAGTCTGATTCTCAGTGTCTGTATTCCATCTGAGTTTCTGAGTTCTGCAATGCTGTCTGAGTTCTGTCCCTGCATCTGAGTTCTGTTTGAATTCCTGAGTTTAGTCATTTGGAAGACATAACAATTTTTAATATTGGGGGAGAGGAAGTTTTTGACGGACCACATAAGCTATAAGTTTCCTGGATTGCTTGCCAAATTCAAACATCGACTGTTTGGTAAAAGTAGTTTACGGTTTGCTTTTTCCTTAAAGATTTGTAGATGTTGTCTTCCAGACATCAGCCATCTAGTTTTATTAGCTTCAGTGGGATCGTATTATTTTTCATTATTTTATTAGTAATGAAAGCAGAACTCTAGGTCATTCCAATAGTTCAGTGACTTTTTTTTTGCAACTGTACTGCCCAAATAATACCGTTGCACATGTTTATATAACACTACCTCTATACAGTGCTATATAGGCGCCCATGTGTTACCAAAACTAAACACTAATGCCACATAGAAAGTGGCTGCTATTACTGCATTGTGGGAGGAAATTCTGGAAGCGAAATTATAACTACTGGATAGCATCTTCTCATTTCAAATTCTTTCTCTGTTTGTTACACAATGATTTAACTTATCACCTCTTAGTACACACGGCTCATAATTTATACACTCGGTCTCCCATGGCGCCTTTCTGCTGGTTTTATGCTAAAGCTGCTAAATGTTATCTTTAATTTTGCTAATCAGGGCTGTAGTTAGACGGGTGCTGAGGTAGCAGTCATATCTGGAGGAAAGGCTCTTCAGCCACAAAAGAAAACCTTCATATTATTTCACAGAACATGGTAGATATGGGGTACTGATACAGATTTGGTATTGGAGTCCAGGGACTCCACATTACGCCTCTGTTGAGTCCTAAGCAGCGTAGAGTATCAGTCTATTCTATACTAGTTAGTAGAATTTCTTGAGGCCACTTCAACGCCTGTAACCTCATATACTCAAAAACTAGTCTCCCAAACAGAAATACAAGTAGTTTCTCAGTGACCTGGACTTTTTAGTTTGGCAGTCTAGCAATGACTTAGGGTTTGGTTGAGTCATGTTGATGGAGGTCATTGTATAATGAGATCTTTTTGCTTGAACGACTAAATTCCACTATATTGTACCATTAATTTTACTCTGCTGCAAATGGAGGGTGAAGTTTAGACTCTTTGTATTTAGTATAAAGAGCATCTTGAGTGTTATAGGATATGTCGGTGCGTGCGGCTGGATAGTCGAAGGAGTTACAACTCTCTAAAGACAAGCACTTTTTGAAACAAGATGAAAGTTTCTGGCTCTTGTAAGCCCTGTACTGTTAAATTCAAAGACTTTTATATCAAAAGGCTTTCGATCTTTTACCGAACATCTTGAGAACACATCCAAGGTCTAAGACGCGACTTCTTCCCTGCAGTTAAGGTTCTGTATCTTTATCTCACAGCAAAATCTTAGCAGGGATATGGTGGTTATCCTATGTGCTCATGTGTTTGGGTATATAAAAAAGAAAAGGTCCTTATCAAAACCTGGACATATGATCTACTAATACCATGTGGGCTGATAATGGCAAATCTCTAAGAATCTTCTATGCAGTCTAATGTTCCAGTCTTTGAGATAACAAACATCAATGCAGAAAATCATAAAGATATATCAGGCGTCAAGCTGCCACTTAATGCCTGGCACCATCTATTACACAATTTATACATTAGAAAAACAGCAAAAAACAGCAGAGACAGAGAAGATCCAAACCCCTCAGGATGATTACACATGGTCATTGGAGTAAAAAATGAAGTTCCCCTTAAATAAGCCCATAAATATAAAATGAAGGCCATCTCTGGGCTTATAAAGAAGAAGCATGTTCCTGGTTTAGGGGTACCCTTTTAGGGCGGTACTGATAATGTTATTGCAATAGCTGAGCGGAAGGCTCCAAAGCAGGGGAGACCACGGGGATCTCAAGATGGTAGTCACAGGTGGCTCTACAATCTCTCCCAACTATGGTGGCAAAGGTATTCCACTCAGAAGTAGCACCCTGACACAGAATGCCCAGCAATTTTACATTGTGCAATAAACAGGGTTTGTCACTGTGACGCCAACACTCCGATTCGGGACTAAGGTAATCAATGGCAGTAAATAACTTGACATGAGTCCTGGATTGGATTTTGCAAATAAACTGGGAGTGTGCAGTTTCTTTAAGTAACTCGATTAGACAGCGTTGTAAACAGCAGAACAATTCTTTGTACAATGGAACTGAAGCAGATGAATAGCACAGATGTAGATATATACTTTTTCTGAGTAACTACAAATTTTCCTCTTCGGTCTTTCTCTGGGAATACTAGAAATGACTTGTGCAGAGAGTGTACTGGAGTTGAGATGGCTGCTTTACTAGCCTTGGCTGAAACTTCACCGGGTGATTTTTGTAACTCACTGCTTTGTCGGATTGCTTCACTTTTCTTGCTCCGCACTGTAAGCAGGACTTGGGGGAATGGAAGATCCTGGCTTCCCAAGTCGTATTGATGCTGGCTCTCAGCTGAAAGTACTGCAGGCTCCCTCCTACATGACTGCTCCCGACGACTCCCCACTGCAGACTGACTAACTCCTCCTTCTCTTCCTGTCTCTTTTCCGCACTTTCTCTACCTCCACTCCCCCTTCACATAGAGGACCATAGGGATATTTCCTGCTCTAGAACAACAGCCAAGCTCCTAGGCAAACAGTGGGGGCATGACACGCAGCCAACCAGAGGCCAGCTGTTTGCCAAGCTTGCAGTTGCAAGGGGAGAAACAGGGTTTCTCTAATATACAGCACCTCCTATGCCTCGGTTAGCACGTAGGACGGTGCTGCAGGACAGGAGTGTGTGATTATTTTCTGGAGGACCCTCAGGCCAATACATTATCTTGGATAAAGCAAACTTTATTTATTTTTTTATCCTGACTGCATCTAAATAAAGCATTGAAGGGCCCCGTGATCGATCGATTTTTGTAGACAATATAATGCTTCACTACACGGCCTATGACTGTGAAGGTACTGAATTATATTTTATGCAATATTGTCGTGTACATGGCAAGAAGTGTGCAAAAGATACATTGTAGTGAAATGTGTACTAACTGGGCATGCAGCTTTCTCATAATTAACCTTTGCAATGTCTTACTATGGCAGCCTGCAGACGGCCGGGTCGGATCCCACTGCGAGAATTCTCACAGCAGGACCCGAACCGAGCCCCTGCAGGGAACGGTTCAGCGTTCACCTCTCCTGCGGCTATGGCTCTCTGATGTGCAGGCTGCCGGCCAGCCGGCGCATGCGCAGAGCGGAGCCAGCGGCCCGGAAGTGACATTTCTGTGCGGGCCTCTGCGAGACCTGCACAGAAATAGAGCATGCGACAATTTGTTTTCCACATGTGATTTCACGCAGACAAATCGCAGCCTAGGTTTGCGTATTGTAATACAATTAGAGATGAGCGAACGTACTCGGATAAGCACTACTCGTCCGAGTAATGTGCCTTATCCGAGTACCGCTGTACTTGTCTTGAAAGATTCGGGGCGCTCCGCTGCTGCCAGGTGAGTCGCAGCGGGGAGCGGGGCAGAGCGGGCGGGAGAGAAGGAGAGAAAGATCTCCCCTCCGTTCCTCCCCGCTCTCCCCTGCAGCTCCCCGCTCCGCAGCGCGTCCCGAATCTTTCAGCACGAGCGGGGAGGTACTCGGATAAAGCACATTACTCGGACGAGTAGTGCTTATCCGAGTACGTTCGCTCATCTCTAAATACAATCCTATTCAGGCGTGCACGGGCGGAAATTCTGCGGGAAATCCCGCCGCAGAATTTCCGCCCGTGTGAAGGGGGCCGAAGAGACAATTTTCACACAGGGTGCATAGTTTGAATTGTCAAATTATATAACCTCTTGCATTGCAACAATAAAAAACAGAAGAGCTTGGAAACATCACTTGGTGTTTCTCATTGCTTTTATCATATCCAATCAGGATGCGCTTGATCCGAAAACCTGAAAGACTCACAAGCTGTGAACAAACAGACCACAAGTGCACACAAAGCAGTGACAAACAATAAACAAAACAGACACTAGAGAAACAGTATTCCTAAACACTCTTTACCCAGGTAAGGGACCTGGCTGTACACAGATAATCCGCCTTAAAGGAGATGTCCCGAGGCAGCAAGTGGGTCTATACACTTCTGTATGGCCATAATAATGCACTTTGTAATGTACATTGTGCATTAATTATGAGCCATACAGAAGTTATAAAAAGTTTTATACTTACCTGCTCCGTTGCTGGCGTCCTCGTCTCCATGGTGCCGACTAATTTTCGCCCTCCGATGGCCAAATTAGCCGCGCTTGCGCAGTCCGGGTCTTCTCCTCTTCTCTATGGGGCTCCGTGTAGCTCCGTGTAGCTCCGCCCCGTCACGTGCCGATTCCAGCCAATCAGGAGGCTGGAATCGGCAATGGACCGCACAGAAGCCCTGCGGTCCATGAAGACAGAGGATCCCGGCGGCCATCTTCAGCAGGTGAGTATGAAGACGCCGGACCGCCGGGATTCAGGTAAGCGCTGTGCGGGTGGTTTTTTTAACCCCTGCATCGGGGTTGTCTCGCGCCGAACGGGGGGGGGGGGTTTAAAAAAAAAAAAATCCGTTTCGGCGCGGGACATCTCCTTTAACAAGGGCGAACCTGACCACATATCTAGGCCACTAGCAGACCCTACAAGGGAGAGCAGAAAACCACAGAGAACAAGATATCAACAATAGTAACTTCAGTGCTTAGCTTAGTATAGAATCAGTAAAACAAGAGATCCAGCACCAACCTCTGACTTCCACCACAGTCAGAGGGAGACTGAATTGAACAGCAATAAGCTAAGCGCAAGGCCAGGTTAAATAGTCCTTCCATGTGTGCAAACAAGCAAGTCTCACGTAAAACCACTCCAATCAGATCAGAAGATGAAGAGAACCAAATACAAGAGCTGAACCCGATTACTAGAAAGGAACAGATCCGAGAACTGCCGCAATAGTTCTCTTCTCCAATGCATTGAATAATAATTAGGCATACTTGATTAATAAGGCTACACTACCCCTTGAGTTTTACCTAAATTAAGGGGTTACCTTAACAAGGACTCTTCACACAGTGATTAAAAAATGAGCAGTTTATTGCCTCAGGGGTGCAACAAGCAGATGCAACTCACCCTGTGGCTGACAAAGAAAAAGAAGACTCCCAGGCAATTGAGAAATCAAGCAGCACCCTGTTTAAGAACTTCATTGTGACAAATAACTCCGGCTTCTTGAGTTGGTGCAGTAAATCACTGAGCTTTGGACATCATCATGACATGGGGTATTACTGTGTACATTGCGGCTGTGCAGCTAGCCGTCTTCACAAAACTAGTACCCTTCCTACCATAGATAATAGACTAAGGCATAATGGAATACATAGCCGCAACAACAGCTTTATCAAATTATATAAACCACAACATTTAAATCATATATGTATAATGTCCATCAACCAACAAACCCCAGGGAGGTCTGGCAAAGCCTTAATTAGCAAAACTGATATACGATCCCCCAGCCACAATGCACCAATCTGGGAGGTAACAAATGTCAATGGTAATGTGTACCACATTCCCCAGTTCTTTATCTAATTAGGAACTCTACCACTTTGTTGAGCTCCATAGCCACCATAACCAGAATCACCATACCTCTGATGGTCCCTTATTCGAAAACACAGTTTTAGAGGTACCCTAAAAGACTTCACTACTAGAGATGAGCGAGCATACTCGCTAAGAACAATTACTCGAGCGAGCATTGTCCTTAGCGAGTACCTGCCCGCTCGGAAGAAAAGATCCAGGTGCCGGCGGGGAGCGGCGGGGGAGAGCCGGGGGGAACGGAGCCGAGATCTCTCTCTCCCTCTCCCCCCCCCCCCCCCCCCGCTTCCCCCTGCTCACTCCCACAACTCACCGCTCACCCACATCGGCAACCGAATCTTTTCTTCCGAGCGGGCAGGTACTTGCTAAGGAAAATACTCGCTCGAGTAATTGTCCTTAGCGAGTATGCTCGCTTATTTCTATTGACTACTGTTGGCTGCCATGACAATGTATAGAAAAAGAACAAAACTCTCTCCCATCCACCAGGTTAAGGCAAATATGCTAAGCACAGACTGCGGCTGGTGTGTGGGAAACTTGGAGCTCCTCCTCTCGGCCCTCTGCATTTACAGACTAGGTAAGTACACTTCATTACACCCCTCCTTTCTGCTTTCTCCCTCTAAGTACATTCAAACCCATTCTAACTTAACGCTGCCCACCTCTGGAGCTTTTTTTGCCAGCCTAACCTTGTCATGCCAGACTTGCACAAGCCTACATCCCGCTACGTGCCCTCACTTTTTATGTGAGTTCAGGAGTATTGGGAAATTGTCATTTTTGGTTGGAGGTACACTTTAAACTTTTAATGGCCAACCATTTTTCATTTTTCCGTCCTTATTTTAATCCCCATATTTCAAGTCTTTAACTTTTTCATTTCGCCATTGACAGAGCCTTATAAGGCCTTGTTTTATTGACATACAAATGAAATATTTTAATGGTATTTAATGTACCATATAAAATATTTTAAAAATTCAATAGCGCCATTTGTTGGGGAGTCTTGTTTTTATGGCTTTCATGGTGCAGTAAAAATGCAATGTTAACTTTTTTTTTCATGGGGCAGTACAACTACACTGATACCAAATATACACTGAATGATCATTGTGTTAGAAACACTTACTGATTAATAGGTTGGTTCACCTTTTTGGGTGATCATAGCTTTCATACATTGGGGAACAGATTCCACAATGTGGCAAACATCCTCCATACTCAACTCAACTCATGCCTACTGCAGCAGCTCCATCAGTTGGTGTACATTTTGCGGATACGTGGGAACAGATCTCACAGCCCTTTCCAGCATATCCCAAACATATTCAATGGGGTTATAGTCCTGTGAATGTGGCAGCCAAGTCTGGAGAGTTCATTGCCGTGTTTCTCCAACCACTCCCTACTGATCCGAGCTTGATGACACGGAACATTGTCCTTCTGAAAGGTGGCATTGTGGTCGGGGAAGACTTGTTGAATATCTGGGTAAAGCTGATCAGATAGCAGGTCCCTGTGGTGTTCATAATTCAAAGATGGTGGCATAATGAATAATAGTCCTAGGCCATGCTAGGAAAATGTTCCTGAGACCATGACACCACCACCATCAGCCTGTGCAACAATAACAGTTCACCCATGGGATACGGCATCATGATGTTTATGCTACATGCACATGTGACCATCCGAATGGTTCAGCAGAAGATGGGACTCATTACTCCATATGATCTTCTGCTATGTGTCCAAGGTCCATTGGTATCTTTCCTGGGCCCATGCGAGACATTCTTGGTAATGATGCAGGGTCATCAGGACACCCTTATCACTCTTCAGCTAGTGAACCCCAGTCGACGCAAGGTTTGCAGCATGGTCAGTGTGGAAATTTGTCTAAGTTCCCTGTTGTTGTACTGCTGGGTCAGTTGGTCCACTGGGCATGTTGTTAATGAGATACCAGATGTGCCACTTGACACTTTCTTCTAGGATTAACCACACAGAACCTCCAGCTGTGCGATTTTCTTTTGGATGTCTGTCTATAGTTCAATCAGTCTTGGAACACTCTTGATCATGTAAATGCAACTGTTTCAGAAATACTGGCACTACACTGTCAAATTCACATCACCATATTTACCCATGACTATCAAATGTTGCATTTTGCTGCGCAGAGGAGAGGTCAGCGCATTAATAATAATAATCTATATTTGTATAGCGCCAACATATTCCGCAGAGCTTACATAGACAGGGGAATACAGAAAGACAAAAGTACAAACATTACAGAACCGCGGTTACAATCGTAATCAGTTGGTGGAAACAATAGGGGTGAGAGTCCTGCTGCAACAAGGTTAATACTACAGATAATTGGGTGATACAGAAGGTAAAGGGGCTGGAGATGTGCACGGTATGGCGAGGTGGACAGTGAGGGATGCTATACCTCACAGATAAAATGCCACACCATGAAGAAGTACTCAAAATGAAACAAAACTCAACACAGAGATAATTAAGTTCTAAACAATTTGATTTTAATTTCTTACAATTACATGTCTCCTGTGGCTCAACAAACAGGATGATTAGTAAGTAGTTGGGCCACTATGCTGCGTGATACAGTTGTTAATGTGGCGTGGCTTTGATTCAATGAATTGTTGAATTCTGTCCTTGTGTTCACCAAGTGGTGTAGACCATAGTCCATAACTCATCTACATTACACAGGGCTGGCCTCTTCAGGGTGACACCCTGACTGGGTATAGGGGAAAGTGGCAGGACATATCAGGGTCATCTTAGGGCCATGTTACATATTATTAACGATGTTGAGTGCATTTTTCCCCTTCTTCTAAGGTGTAGTAGATATATATCTTCATAATTGCTTATCCAGACATTTTGAAAATACCTTTTCATGCATTTACATCTAATTGATTTATTATTTGGATATATATTTTAGCAATAAGAGGTTTTTATTTGTTATCAATAAAAGTTATATTTTAGTTTTTACCCACTGGCGTAACGATAGGGGATGCAGGGGATGCGGTTGCACCCGGGCCCAGGACCCTTTGGGGGCCCATAAGGCCTCTCTTCTCCCTATAGGGAGCCCAGTACTATGAATAAAGCATTATAGTTGGGGGCCCTGTTACAGGTTTTGCATTGGGGCCCAGCAGCTTTAAGTTATGCCTCTGTTTTTACCTGTTGGCAGTGATATAATAATAATATAATAATAATAATCTTTATTTGTATAGCGCCAACTTATTCCGCAGCGCTTTCAGGCATGGATAAATGCAAAACAATACAACAATTACAATATAAGGTACATTGGGTTAGACACAAATGGGTTGAGGGTGGTACAGGAGGTGCAGGGGGTGGGGAACACAGGCAATAGGAAATATTATGTACAGATCATTTATCAGAAGGCAAACAGGGTGGAGCACCATAGTGAGGGGCAGGGGACTAGGTCAGGAGATTTGGTATGCTTCCCTGAAGAGGTGCGTTTTTAAGGCACGTCTGAAATTTCGTGCATCGGGAATTGTCCGGATGCCTTGGGGTAGAGCATTCCAGAGGATGGGTGCTGCTCTGGTGAAGTCCTGTAGGCGAGCATGAGAGGTTCGTATTACAGGGGTGTTTAGTCTGAGTGTGTTAGCCGATCGGAGTGAGCGGGCTGGGTGGTGTACTGACAGTAGGGAGGCGATGTATGGTGGCGCAGCGCCATGCAGAGCTTTGTGAGTGAGGTAGAGGAGTTTAAATTTAGTTCTGCAGTGGATGGGCAGCCAATGCAGCGACTGGCATAATGCAGAGGCGTCTGAATAACGACTGGATAGAAAAATGAGTCTAGCTGCTGCATTTAGTATGGATTGGAGCGGAGCGAGTCTAGTGCGGGGGAGGCCAATGAGTAGCGAGTTGCAGTAGTCAAGCCGGGAGTGGATGAGCGCAACCACGAGCGTCTTTAGCGTGTCCGTGGTTAGGAACGGACGTATTTTAGCAATATTTCTGAGGTGCATGTGGCATGTTTGGGCCAGAGATTGGATATGGGGGGCAAAGGAGAGGTCAGAGTCCAGTGTGACGCCAAGGCATCGGGCATGCCGTCGGGGGGTTATGATGGTGCCAGACACTGGAATGGAGATGTTGAGGGGAGGTCGGTTAGAAGGTGGAAAGACAAGGAGGTCAGTTTTAGAGAGGTTTAGTTTGAGAAAAAGGGAGGACATAGTGTTAGAGACAGCAGACAGACAGTCGGTGATATTTTGGAGGAATGGTCCAGAGATTTCACGAGAGGAGGTGTATAGTTGGGTGTCGTCAGCATAGAGATGGTATTGGAGGCCAAATCTGTGGATGGTTTGTCCAATTGAGGCTGTATAGATAGAGAAAAGAAGGGGACCAAGGACCGAGCCCTGGGGTACCCCGACAGCGAGAGGAAGTGGAGCAGAGATAGAACCAGCAAAGGAAACACTGAAAGAGCGGTCAGAGAGGTAGGAGGAGAACCAGGAGAGAGCAGTATCCTTTAGACCAATAGAGTGGAGCATAGTGAGAAGGAGATTATGGTCGACCGTGTCAAATGCAGCAGACAAGGTCAAGGAGGATTAGTAGAGAGTAATATCCTCTCGACTTTGCAGTCATCAGGTCATTTGTTACTTTTGTAAGGGCAGTTTCGGTCGAGTGTAGAGAGCGGAAACCAGACTGGAGGGGGTCGAGGAGTGAGTTGTCAGAGAGAAAGCGAGTAAGCCGGGAGTAGACCAGGCGTTCCAGTAATTTGGAGATAAAGGGGAGGTTTGAGACGGGTCGGTAGTTAGCAGCATTAGTCGGGTCCAGGGTTGGTTTTTTAAGCAGAGGGGATATAATGGAGTGTTTGAATGAGGAGGGAAAAGTGCCAGAGGTTAGGGAGAGGTTGCAGATTGTGGTAAGGTGAGTAATGAGAGCTGGGGAAAGGGAGCGGAGGAGGTGAGAGGGTCGCTGGCGCAGGTGGTAGGGCGGGCAGTGGAAAGGAGCCTGGAGACTTCTTCCTCTGTCGTTGGTTCTAACGTAGATAGTGAGTAGGTGCTGGGTGCAGTGCTGATGAAGCTGGGATCAGGGCTAACCACGCAGCTTTCAGAGATTTCTTTTCGAATGTGGTCAATTTTTTCTTTGAAATAGGCAGCTAGCTCTCCAGCAGTCAGGTCTGTCGCAGGGGCCTGTTCCTTGGGGCTGAGGAGGGAGTGAAAGGTCTCAAAGAGTTGTTTGGGGTTGTGGGATAGTGAGGAGACAAGGGAGGTGAAATAAACTTGTTTGGCATGGTGAAGGGCTAGGTTATACATTTTAAGCATGAATTTGAAGTGGAGGAAGTCTGCTGGCAGCTTTGACTTTCTCCACAGCCGCTCGGCGCACCTAGAGCACCGCCGGATGAAGCGTGTTTGGGACGTGAGCCAGGGTTGCCGTGGTCTGCGTTTGACAGCTCGCGTCATGGGCGGTGCCACTTCATCCAAGGCACGGCTGAGGGTGGTGTGGTATATAGATAGTTTCTGGGTAAATATACAATATCACTCTGGCAGTCATTATAATCACCCTGCCTATTTAGCAGGAACCAGTGCCTTTCGACAAACAGACTCCTGAGGAAACGCGTGTTGGGGAGTCTTTGGGATGCTGACTGTCGTAGTGATTTGTTTCTTAATTTTATCAATATTTGTATTCTGTAACTGTATCTAATTTTATTTGAAGCATAATGTTGTAAGAACTGTTTCCTTAACCCCTTAAGGATGTGGCCCTTTTTACAAAAAAAAAAAATTGTTTTTTTCCTCCCCACTTTGAAAAAAATCCTAACTCTTTTACCAATGTTGACCCTAAGGGCTCCCTCCCTCCATGTTTTTTGGTTTTGCTCTGCTTCTTTCAGTTCTGTGATATCCATGCCGGTATCCTCTCTGACAGTATCAGACATCGTGTCCTTTGGCGCCGGATCTTCTTTTGTCACTGATCTGTCTAAGCATTATAGATTTTTTAGTGACTCTATTTGGTTTAAATGAGCAAAATCTGTGAGTCTGAGCCCGACCATCTTGGCCCCCGTGAGTCTGAGTCTGGTCATCTTGCTCTTCAGTGATATATCGGGTCTTATACGATTCAGGACTTCACTATTTGTTACTCTCGCTGTCCAGGGTATATGCAGCAGCTTTCGCCAGCACCACAGCTCAAACGCATCAATCCTCCTCCTATCAGCTTCCCTCGCAGTCCAGCTTTCACATCCATACATGGCTCTGGGGAATATGATGCTTTGCACTATCCTGCATTTAGTTGCTATACTAATATCCCTACTTTACCAGATTTTGTCCATGTTTAGCATCGCCCCAATGCCATCCTACGTTTTATCTCTGGCACAGATTCTCCAGCCTGGTCAGTTTTCAAACCAAAGAAGATGAAGTCTCGCACGCATTCTATGGCCTTGTTTTTTTCTTTTCTTTAAATTCAAGTAGAGGCCCATTTTTCAGTTGTAATCTTACATATCAGCTGCTTCAGACCGGCTTTTGTTTCTGCAAGCAGAGTTGTGTCATCCGCATAATGGAGATTGTTGATGTTTCTTCCACCTATTTTCACCCTGATTTCCAATGCGTCTAGGTCCATTTTCTGCATGATCACTTCTGCATATAGTTTAAACAAGAAGGGTGAGAGGATGCAGCCCTGTTGGACGCCTTTACGGATTCCAAACCAATCTGTGTCCCCATACTGTGTTCTCATAGTGGCTTCTGGATTGGTATAAAGTGATTTATCAGCTTGACTACATGTGCTGATACGCCCAGCTCTTGTAGGGGGCGCCATAGCTTGTCATGGTTGATGTAGTCAAAGGCCTTGATGTAGTTGATGAAGCACATGTCAATATTCTTTTCAATTTCTCAAGTTTTTTCCATAGTCCATCGCAGGTTGGCAATATGGTCGCGGGTTCTCACCAGAATCCTGCCTGCGCATCAGGGCGTGCCGCTTCGGCTACTGATCTCAGTCTTTCTTGTATGATTTTGAGAAGGATCTTGCTTGCATGTGGAATGAGGGCTATTATTCGGTAGTTGGAGCAATTCTGGGAGTCGCCTTTCTTTAATAGAGGGATGAATACAGATCTTTTCCAGTCCTGTGGCCATTGCATGCACACCCATACTGCCTGACACAGCACTGCGATGGTTTTCACCAGTACTGGCAGCAATAGCTCTGCTGGTATGTTATCTATGCCTAGCGCATTATTTTTGGCTACGGTAGTGGCTCCGCTATTCCCCCTGTCACGGACCGCACCTGCAGGAAAAACACCACAGTGTAAATGGTGTTCTTGTTTGGCATTTGGTGCTACCCGTGAAGTTGGGCAGTGTACAGTGGTAAGGTTATCAAGTTTGTGATGCCAGTCCGTATACAGCCCGAGACCTGTTACAGACAAAATAATAATCAAAATAGGGAAAACAAAAGAAAAGAAAACTGTCCTTTTCCCTGAAGTGTAGTCTGTGACGGGTATAATGTCCAGTAGACAATGGGGCACAGTGAAGGATGATGGGGGTTATTTGGGGGACTGCGAATGACGATGGAGGTTCTTGGAGTGTTTCTCAAATACAATGTCAAATACCCCATTACTTTTGTTATCCTCTTTTACTTTTATGATAAAAAATATTTCAAAAATCATTGCCGTAATACCTTAGATATGTACATTTTCTATAATAGTGATCACAAACCTGCTCAATGATTTTCAAAGACTCTCCAAACGAGTCGCTGCATAATTAGGATTATTATGTGAGGACTTTTTTGCTTATCTCTGGTGAATAACATGGTGTGGGAAATTCCAATGTGGAGTCAATTATTGCGTTCTCTGCACAAACTCAGTATGTCGTTTACTGATAAGGAAGACTATAAATTATGCCCTTTGTCACAGTTAAATTTGGAGTGCTTTTGATCATACCATGTCTCTGTGTGTGATTATTAACGCCTCCCCATACGACTCTTGGCTGCATGCAGAATGATCCCGGAGGGATGACCGGTCTTAGTGGGTAATAATTTATCTAATTTGACATGACACAGACCGTAACGTGGGTGTGTGTATTGTGACTTTTCTATACTACTGATCAACGGCTTTATGATTGTACTGTCCTTATGTTTTGCACTGCTTTAAAAACTCAAATATTGTTACATGCAAGTCTTTTTTGTTGCTTAACCTTTTGCAATCCAATTTTGGATTCAGTGCTTCCTAGTGGGTTTTCTCTTTCTGCCAACATACAATAGCGCCATCTGCTGGCTAGAGCCAGTACTGGGGTATGGGACATGCTGGACAACAGAGCGACCAGTAATATACAGTAAGAATACCCTGCTGGACGTCTTCCGACATTGGAGCTGTATAGCCTTCAATCAGAATGTCTTAAGACGTCAGACAGTGGATTGGAAAGGGTTAAAGGGGTTTTGCCATTAGAAAAAAAAAATTAATACTTCCCTATTCCTCCTGCAGTCCCCCAGGTCACGTCACCCTCAGCCGGACCGATCCTCTTCTTCCTGTTTTGGAGCATGCATTGTCGGCATTCTGCTTCCTGCAGGGCAATATACACTACCAGTGATATGTCGTTCACTGCCTAGCAGAGAATGCCGAATCCTTGGCAGCCTGCTTTAGTGTTTCGGTGCTAAATATTCTGCCCTTTTCAAGTTGCTTCAAAAAGGTATAATATTTAGCACCGAAAAGCGTTGCATATAGCATATAGTGTTGTATATGTTACATTAGTTTAGATTATTCTACTTTGTATGTCAAAATAAAACAGAGTCTATATAACTCTATATAGTATCATTCATCATGAGAGACTGAGAATTTTTTTGCATACCCTCTTTTTGCATCTTTGCATTTTGTCCTCAGTAAAAGAAACCAAGTCATCTTGTAGATATGATACCTTTTAATGGCTAACAAAAATACATGATGTTACTGCAAGCTTTCCAATCTCTCAGGGTCCTTCATCAAACATACTTATGACAAGTCACAGACATGGCGGGTTTAATTTGCACTTAAAAGAATGCTGCAACAGAAATACAAATATAGCTGTGAGGGTTTTATGGTCCATGAATTAGTGTTAGGGGGTTACCAGGCCAGCAGTGTTATCTGTGCTATAGATGTCTTATACTTTCTATTCACGCATGAATCCTTTTGAAGAATTTAACCCTCTGTTGAAAGTGTCAAAAGTGAGGTTTGAAAGCTCGCATTAACATCATGCATTTTTGTTAGCCATTAAAAGGTATCATATCCACAAGATTACTTGGTTTCGCTTACTGAAAACAATCACACTTCACTCTACTGGCTAACAAATCCTGACCCCACACATTTTCTGCATCAACCTAATCAATCCACTACCGATGCCCATTTTTTCTATAAACTGGGCATATTCCCTGGCTGCTCTCCAAATTCCGGATATCGACGGGATGTAAAGAATTATTATAATGATACAAGGCACACCTGGACTTGGAGGTGCTAGCGAGATTGGAGAAGTTCTATCTCCTTATATAAAATGTTTGATATATTAGTCTTCATCAAGGAGTTGTCCAATCTTCTTTTGCAATTAACCTCCAGGCCAGCTAGCCTCTCTGACTGAAAGCTCCGAAACGGGCACACATGAACCAAATGACCTATCTGGCCGCAGTAAAAGCAGCAGTTCATAGACGACCATTTCCCCCACTATTTATTCTTCCTAGACAGTGCGCCAAATTGTATAGGTTCCTCTGAGTCAGAGGTCACCATAGAGGTGACCTCTAAATGCTCAGTATTTCTCTCTCTCTCCCAACGACTAATACGAATGGTCAAAGTCATAGCTTCATCAAGAGTTTTAGGAATGGGTTACTGAATCGTTGAATTCTTAATTTTGTCCGATAAAAAAAAGTGACTTTTTAGCACCGGCTTGATCCATTGGGTCTCTGTAGCCAACTAGTGGAACTCTGCACAAAAATCTTCTATAGGCGACCTCCCTTGACTTAACCTTATATTTCAGCAAGGGTGACCCTATCAGGATCATCATAAAGTACACATATTGCATTAAAAAATTGTCCACATGTGATGGCGCTTCAGAGGACGGAGGTAAAGAAAAAGCCCAAGTCTGAGGGTCCCCTGTAACCAAGATATTATAATCCCCGCCATTTGGGACTTATCACCTAAGGGCGAGGGACGCAGCTTAAAATACAACTTGGAGGACTCCCAAAAAACAACAAACTCCTGCCTGTTGCCAGAAACGATTAGGCAAATCCAACTTGACTACTTACAAGGGACGCACCAAACCGTCTTTTGCTTAATATCGGCCACCTCCAGCAAAAGCGCCTTAAGTTGATTGACGAATACCTGAATGGGATCCATAAGTGAACTATACTCGAAAGACTTTGCTGAAAAAAAAAATCAGGCTGATTATTCTGTTACGTTTGTGCTGAGCGTTAATGCACCATGCCCGGCACGGACGCAAGACAGTGTTCACATGGGACAAATAAACTCCAGAAAGTTTCACATAAACCACTAAAACCACCACCAAATACAAAGAGGGACATCTAGCCCTAACACCCGGAAGAGGAAAAAAACCCTGGCTAAGGTGGGGTGATCAACCCGATAGGGGTGGCCCCACGTTGGAACACGAGGGGCCACCTGCACTTTCCCTAGGTAGAAACAGGGAATATCTAAAAACAGGTGGTAACAACTATAGGCAGCAGGGGCGATGACAGAAGCAACTCCAATATACAAATAATATACCAGCTACTTAACTGAATCAGGATGGCAACTCCAAGAGAAGTATGGCTCAGACCAGCTTCACCACAAAAGATGGATAATCAGCAACTAATGAGAGTAAGGGTTGAAGCATATAAACCCCCTCTGAGGGCTCCCACACACTTGCGCTTTTTTTAACACAGCATTAACACTGCGAATGTCAATGGGGCTTCCCAATGTTAAACGCATCGCACAAAAATTGCAAAGCACCAACTTGCAATTAACGCGTTAACACAGCGTTAAAAAAACACAAGTGTGTGGGAGACCTAAAAGAGATTGGCCAGCCCAGGTATACACAAACTGTCATGTCACTGCCAGCACAGCGTCTCTACTGTGGGTTCTATCCTCACAAGCAAGGGTTAATATTTTATTTCCTGTCTAGTTACAGTCCTGCAACTGTTAGCTGGTATAGTGGCTGATGATTGACAGTTATGTCAGCCAATCAGTTTCTCCCCCCTCTCTATGTAAAATAGCTCTTCCTGGCTGGAAGTTGCCAGTTATTTTCAGTGTTTTAATCTAGTCAGCTTGCTTGGTGCTCCTGTCTTCTGTGTGTCTGCCCGTCTGTCTGGCTCCTGTGTTGTCTGTCCTGCATTGTGTTCTCGTCTTTTATTTATTGTCAGTCTCTTTTTGTCCCTGGTTTTCTGTACTCTGGTTCCCCTCTGACCGTGGACCTGTTCTTGTAGAAGTAGTGGGGTCGTTCCTTTCGGGACAGGTGCTCCGCTGCAGGGTGGGTTCTGTTGGAGGTGTTCCGAGTGCTCCGCTCTCATCACTACCTCTTCTGTCTGCTCCTGTATAGCAAGCTAATACGCCCATCCTGAATGCTCCAGTGCTAAATCTCCACTTGGTTTTGTCGGCAATCCTGGACGAACGTAACTCAAATCACCAAGGGGAATTTCACCATACGACTCCCATTGAACCTTTGTCAACGACAGGGGAACCCAAGGAGATAGATTGTACCGCCAGTACCCAATCGATATACTGTGGCCCTGTTGCAGGCATTACGCCATGACACTGCATACCAGAATAGAACTACTGTACTACTACCCCTATGCACAGGAATATAACTCCTACTATCCTACCTTTTTAGACAAGAACGGAGCAGGTAGCAGAAGGATCCGAGCCATATTTCCCTTTTAATAGTAAGGTACGGAGATAAATCCCTTCACCATCAAATCTAGTAACATCTGTACTGTAACTCACATCATTATTTTCAAAGATGAGAAGATGGCAGAACAGCTGATGTGTTGGAAAGCTCCCGGTGACCCACTAAGGAGATGTACCGTGGTGTAAATTCAAAGGATGTTGTCCGGCACACTCAGTCTGCGCACAAACTATCTCCATGCATCCATCAAACACATGACAGCTGCAGTCTTTGATGTAAGCAGCTCTATTCTGCCTTCCAAGGTGACAATGCAGAGAAAATCCCTTCATTTAATTGTCTTATTTTGGGGGGGAGAAAGTAACATTGAGTTGGTTCGGTTGCTGAATCTAGGTGATTAAAATGTAATTTGCACCCAGGTACCGGCCCTTTGAAACTCGTGAAGAGAGTGCAAGCTATTTTTTTTAGCATTCTCAGAAAATTCATCCTATTTGATGACTACTTCAAGATAGAAGAAGATGCTTCTCTCCTTTATAAAACAGAAATGTTTTGCCTTTATGGATTTTTTTTGAAGGGTAAAAGCAATTTATAGAGGTTTTCCAGGTTTATAATGCTCATTGATTTAAACAGAGGCAAAGCAACAAAGCACTTAAAAGGGTTTTCAGGACTAAAATATTGATGACCTATCCTCAGTATAGGTCATCAATATCAGTTCGGTGGGGGTTCTCTGCTCAGGACCCCCACTGAACAGCTGTTTTAAGGGGCTGCAAAGCTTACGTGAACAAAGCGACTTCTTCTCAGGCGTCACGTTCATTGGTCACATGGCCTGAAAGGAGCTCAGTGCCATTTAAGGGAATGGGATTGAGTTGCTACATCCGGCACAGTCGCTATACAATGTACAGCACTGTGCCTGGTATGCACTGCAACGGCCAAGACCCAAGTGCCGCTGTAACTTCAAACAGCTCATCAGTGGGGATTCTCAGTGGCAGACCTCCATGATAGTTGCAATAAAATAGCAATAAACTTGCTACCAAAGCATTTCTCAGACACTGATCCCGAAGTCCACTTGTATAGCCATGTGATAAATAAAGTGCAAACAGAGTGTAGTCTTCAAATGCTTTAATATTTTATAAAATTTGCGTCAATGAATACAGCCAAAATGTTCACCCAGGGTGAATAATGTACATAGTTCAAACCCAGTCTGAGGTACTGGAGGCAGGAGAGATGGTGTAATGACTCATCAGCCACGGCGACATTTCAGGGCCCCCTTCCACAAGCAAGCGTATTGACTAGCGATGATTGTTACTGTGTAAAAGCACAAGAATGATTATCACTGGGATGCCTTCGGGTATCTTGCACCTGACAGGTTGCCCTGTGTAAAAGCCAACAAAATTGTAGATCCAAAATACTTTTTTCTGTAATTACCTATTTTTTCACGTTTCCTCGTGTTTTCCATTAATCTGCTCCAAGAGTAACCATTACAAATCATCCGCTGTATAATGCATTGGAGACACAGTACGGTATAACTGAAGTAGTTTGCAGTAGGCTAGGAGATGTTAGAGTGCAGTTTCACGGTGAGAGCTGGTTGTACGGCACTGCAGGCTGAGAACGCTATTACTGAAAGGCTGGGAACAGGCCTAGATGCGTAATACAAAAGTTGGTGTACTACTGCTCCCAGCCAGCCACAACTGTGAAGCACACGGTCAGATGTAGCCCTAAGAGGACCGTTGGGGTTCTTGCAACAAGGATCAGGACTGTATAACTTTCCCTATAGAAGTGGCGATTCCCTAAACTCTGTGTTATGCACTGCAGACACAGAACGGTATAACTGAAGTAGTTTGCAGTAGGCTAGGAAATGTTAGAGTGCAGTTTCATGGTGAGAGCTGGTTGTACGGCACTGCAGGCTGAGAACGCTATTACTGACAGGCTGGGAACAGGCCTAGATGTGTAATACAAAAATTGATGCACTACTGCTCCCAGCCAGCTACAACTGTAACGCGAACGGTCAGATGTAGCCCTAAGAAGGATCGTTGGGGTTCTTGTATGGAGGATCAGGACTGTATAACTTTCCCTATAGAAGCGGCTCTGTCCCTAAACTCTGCGTAATACACTGCAGACTGAGAACACTATAGCTGAAATGGCCTGCACAGCCTGAGATGCTTAAAAAAAAAATGGTGCTCTACTGCTGCCAGCCAGCCACAACAGTAATGCACACTATGAAGAGTAGCGCTAAGAAGGACCGTTGGGGTTCTTGAAGACAGGATCCTACGCTAACACTATCCCTATATCAACAGCAGCACTATCCCTAACCTCTGCCAGCATGCGTCTGAGGCGAGCCACGGGCGGGACCTCTTTAAGTACTCCGCAGTCACCTGATCGGCCCAGCCACTCACTACTGTGGGGGGGGGGGGGAGGGCTGGCATGTCACAGCAGGAAGTGGTAATGCCTTCCCTGCATGTTTATTGGCTAGAAAATGGCGCTAAACATGCAGGGAAGGAAATGCAATTGAGTCGAGTGCCGTGTGGTGTTCGTCTCGAGTAACGAGCATCTCGAGTACCCTAATACTCGAACGAGCATCAAGCTCGGATGAGTACGCTCGCTCATCTCTACTGGTGGTATTACACCTCATGACAAGTTCCCTTTAAAGGTTAGGCATTTAGTTCCTGTAGCACTTTAAACTTCACATACATTATCCTTAATTTAAATTCTAGAAAAATGTTCTAATGAAAACCCCCTCATCACTGACTTGCCATCTAAACTATACAAATGCTGTTTGCTACTTTTGTCTTGTTCTGCATGGTACAACGTCTGTGTGTTGTGATCACCACAGGTAAGAGGCTTGACAAGGGTAATTATGACAAGCTGTATTAAAGAGCAGCATTGTAATATAAAGGTAATAAAGTGAGAGCCCACTCATCTAACACCCATCGGTATGGCATTTCTTAACAGCACAGCTTGTCTGCATCAGGGAAAAATTCTGCAAGAACTTTGATTGTCTGATAATTGGTCACGTTTTACGGAAAAAAAAACCTTGTCAGGAAGTTCTGCCGGTTCTTATTGTAACCGTCTACGATGACGGTGACATGTCAGATCTGGGACAAGGCCATACGTTGCAGTAAAAACAATAGAGACTCTTCCTAGGACTCCATCATTATACTCATAGTAATTAGTGTCAATAGCTGAGAGGGAACCTGTCATTAGATTCGTACTGCCCGATCCATGACTGATACCGTCATTACAGATAGCTATGCTGTACTCAGGAACACTGCGGCATTTCATAGAAAACATGTTTATAAAGGAGGCAGGATTGGGGAGCAGAGTCATCGGGGTGCCTGACCGCTCAGCTAAAGTGACAGATCCCTCCCTATACGCAAATATAGGGAGGGATCTGTTAATTGCCCACCTCTTCATATGTTAGGCGCATCATGGGCCAACCATATGTCTAAAAAGAAATCTATGTCGGCTTTGAGCTGGAGTAAATTTCTTGTATATGTCGGTTTCTGGGGATGTATGCGTTTATGCAAATCAGTTCACAACATGCTATTTCTATTAATCGCCTTCACTTCTATGGGAGTTATAGAAAAGGTGTAGCTCTGCCCACTCGGCTGTTTCTGCACTCCGGACCACCTTGATCACTGCATACAGTCAGGCTGGGGAGCAAGAAAGATAAGTTCTCAAGAGAGGTGCAGGTGCGAGCCACATCTATCAGACTTTTATGGCATATCCTGTGCCTTTGTAAGGGGTTGGCTTGTATCCTTTCTTACATATAGCAACGGTTCTGCCATTGTACAAAGTGACCAGGAGCGCCACAGGTTAAGCCCTGCCCCCTCCGGTGCAGCACCTGGGAGTCAGAAGACAGGCGCTTGCCGGCGACGGTCTATGAGTGGTGACAGGCGCTGCATAGCCAACTGCCGTCTGCTGGCCAGAGACATGTCTAGGGAGGGGAAAAGGTAGAGGTGCAAGGTGCCATATTGGAGAAGTCTCTATTAGGCTAAGAGTGGGGTGCTGCCCCCCACTGTTGATGCGGGTGGTAGGGCTAACAGCGTGTCACCACACAGAAGCACACTCCCAGGCTAGGGATAGGATGCAGGGCTAAAAGCCCAACCTGGGTCACATGTCAGTGGCCATATTGGCCAGATATAAATTAATTTGAGCTGCAACATCGGCAGAGAACAGGAGAGGCAGCAGACTGGAGAAGGGTGCAAGGCGCTATGATATTAAGGCTGAGTGAAGAGAGGGGTTCAGTCCCCACAGTGATGAGGAAGATCAGCTCACAGGTCCTGCAGGTCACTAGCAGGCCAGCCCCCTTCATGGGAGATAATGTAGTGCTAAGCCCGCCCCCAGGTCATAGGTCCTGCAAGATTACTAGGAGGTCAGCCCTCTCCATATAAGAGAATTGCAGGGCTGAGCCCGCCCCCAGGTCACACGTTTTGCAGGTCACTAGCAGGTCAGCCCCCTTCATAGGAGATAATGTAGTGCTAAGCCCGCCCCCAGGTCACAAGTTCTGCAGGTCACTAGCAGGTCAGCCCCCTCCATAGAAGATAATGCAGGGCAGAGCCCGGCCCCCAGCACATAGTAACATAGTAACATAGTAACATAGTATGTAAGGCCGAATGAAGACATTGTCCATCTAGTCCAGCCTGTCTATCCTACTGTGTTGATCCAGAGGAAGGCAAAAAACCCCAGGGCCAGAAGCCAATTAGCCCTTTTGGGGGAAAAATTCCTTCCCGACTCCCTAATGGCAATCAGACTGTTCCCTGGATCAACCCCTAATAGTTCCTACCTGCCTGTATACCAGGATTGACCCTTAACCTAATATTTATATCCTGTACTATACTTCTTCTCCAGAAAGACATCAAGTCCCCTTTTAAACTCCTCTATTGATTTTGCCATCACCACTTCCTCCGGTAGAGAGTTCCACAGTCTAACTGCTCTTACAGTAAAGAACCCCTTTCTATGTTGGTGATGAAACCTACTTTCCTCTAATCGTAGCGGATGTCCTCTTGTTACCGTCGTGGTCCTGGGTGTAAACAGATCGCGGGAGAGATCCATGTGTTGTCCCCTCATGTACTTATACATGGTTATTTGGTCGCCTCTTAACCTTCTTTTTTCTAGAGTAAATAGTCCCAATTTGGATAGCCTCTGTGGGTATTCCAGTCCCGTCATTCCATGTATTAGTTTAGTTGCCCTTCTTTGAACCCCTTCAAGCACTGTGACATCTTTCCTGAGCACCGGTGTCCAGAATTGTACGCAGTATTCCATGTGAGGCCTGACAAGTGCCTTATATAATGGAAGGATGATGTTCTCGTCCTTCGCCCCTATACCTCTTTTAATGCACCCCAAGACTTTATTTGCCTTTGCAGCAGCTGACTGGCATTGGTTACTCCAGTTTAGTCTATTATCCACTAATACCCCTAGATCCTTTTCCATATCACTTTTCCCTAGCGGTACCCCAATAAGTGTATATTGGTGACATCCGTTCCTCCTGCCCATGTGCATAGTCTTACATTTTTCAACATTGAACTTCATTTGCCATTTTTCTGCCCAAGCCCCCATCTTATCCAGGTCCGTTTGTAGCCGCACATTGTCCTCCGTTGCATTAATTATATTGTATAATTTTGTGTCATCTGCAAATATTGATATTTTGCTGTGCAGCCCCTCTATCAGGTCATTAATAAATATGTTGAACAGAGTGGGGCCTAATACTGAACCCTGTGGCACCCCGCTAGCGACTGTGGTCCAATCAGAGTACGAACCATTTATTACCACCCTCTGCTTTCTATCGTTGAGCCAATTTTTTACCCACTTACACACGTTTTCGCCCAGTCCGAGCTGCCTCATTTTGTATATTAGCCTATTATGTGGCACGGTGTCAAAGGCTTTAGAGAAGTCCAGATATACAAGATCAATAGATTCTCCCTGGTCCAGCTTAGAGCTTACTTCATTGTAGAAACTGATCAGATTTGTCTGACATGAGCGACCCTTCATGAATCCATGCTGGTGAGGAGTTATTCCCTTAATCTCCTTGAGGTACTCATCGATGGCGTCTCTCAGAATCCCCTCGAAAATTTTTCCCGTTACTGAAGTGAGACTTACTGGCCTGTAGTTACCAGGCTCACTTTTGCTCCCTTTTTTGTAAATTGGAACCATGTTGGCAATGCGCCAGTCCAATGGTACTACTCCGGTCTTGATAGTGTCTAGAAATATTAGGTATAGCGGCCTAGCTATCTCGTCACTTAGTTCCTTTAGTATCCTTGGGTGTAATCCATCTGGGCCCGGTGATTTATCAATTTTAGTTTTCTTTAGACGCTTCCGCACCTCCTCCTGCGTTAGGTATGAGATATTTTGTAAGGGGTTTGTTTTATTCCCCTGCATCTCGTGTGGCATTTCCTTTTCTTTGGTGAACACACTTGAGAAGAAGCTGTTTAGTAGATTTGCTTTCCCTTCGTCATCATCAATGATTTCTCCTGCATTGTTTTTTAAAGGGCCAGCGCTCTCCCTGCAAATCCTTTTGCTGTTTATGTAGTTGAAAAATAGCTTCGGGTTGTTTTTGCTCTCTTTGGCGATCAGTCTTTCCGCCTCCTCCTTGGCAGTTTTGATCGTATCTTTGCATATTTTGTTTTTTTCCCTGTATGATTTTAGCGCTTCTTCGCTGCCTTCTTGCTTTAGTAGTTTGAACGCTTTCTTCTTTTCGTTTATTGCCCCTCGTACAGTCTTGTCGAGCCACATTGGTTTCCTTTTAGTTGAGTTTCTTTTATTTTTAAAGGGAATGAACTGCTCACATGAGGTGATTAGGATCCTTTTGAACTTTTCCCATTTTTCCTCCGTACTGATATTTTTGAGGATGTTGTCCCAATTAATGTTACCGATAGCAGTTCTAAGCTCATCAAATTTTGCTTTACTAAAATTTAGTTTCTTTGTCTCTCCCTGATAAGGCTTCCTATTGATTGACAGTTGGAAGTTGATTATATTGTGGTCGCTGTTCCCCAAGTGCCCCTCAACCTGTACCCCCTTTATTCGGTCCGGTTTGTTAGTTAGCACTAGGTCCAGAATGGCCCTC
Source organism: Eleutherodactylus coqui (assembly GCF_035609145.1). Classification (NCBI taxonomy): domain Eukaryota; kingdom Metazoa; phylum Chordata; class Amphibia; order Anura; family Eleutherodactylidae; genus Eleutherodactylus; species Eleutherodactylus coqui. The sequence continues at coordinate 95,709,784 of NC_089849.1, forward strand.
CCTCTTGTTGGTTCCTGCACAAGTTGGTTCAGGTAATTGTCTTTAATTACTCTCAAGAACTTATCACCCCTGTGAGATTTGCAGGTTTCGTTCTCCCATGTTATATCTGGGTAATTAAAGTCCCCCATGATAATTACTTCGTTTCGTTTTGACACCTCTTCTATCTGCCTTAGTAGTAGGTCTTCAGTTTCTTCTGTTGCTTTTGGTGGTCGATAGAAGACCCCTATCAGGATTTTGTTATTTTTTCCTCCCTGTATTTCTACCCACAGAGATTCCACCTGTTCGTCTCCTACCCCTATATCCTCCCGTAGCCTCGGCTTCAAGTTCGATTTAACGTACAGACATACCCCTCCCCCTTTCTGGTTCCTTCGGTCTCTTCTGAAGAGATTGTACCCCTGCAAATTCACCGCCCAATCGCACTTATCATCAAGCCATGTTTCAGTAATTCCGACTATGTCATAACTTTCATCAGTCATTCTTGCTTCAAGCTCGCCCACTTTACCGATCAGACTTCGTGCATTCGTGGTCATACAATTTATATCATTTTTTTTGTTTTTTAAATTTGTTTTGTTGCTATTCGTACTTATGGCTGATCTATCAGTTCTAACTGTACTAACCCCACCCCCTGCTCGTCCCCCATTCCCTTTGCTTGGACCCAGATCGCTAATTACACTGGCTACCCCACTATTTCTCATTTTGCCCTCCCCCCCAGTCCCTAGTTTAAACACTCCTCCAGCCTTCTAGCCATCTTTTCCCCCAGCACAGCTGCACCCTCCCCATTTAGATGCAGCCCGTCCCTACGGTAGAGCCTGTAGCCGACCGCAAAGTCAGCCCAGTTCTCCAGGAACCCAAATCCCTCCTTCTTACACCAACTCCGGAGCCACTTGTTTACCTCCCTAAGATCCTGCTGCCTTTCTAGTGTGGCTTTAGGTACAGGTAGTATTTCCGAGAAAACTACCCTGGAGGTCCTTGCCCTGAGCTTGGACCCTAAGTCCCTGAAATCATTTTTGAGGGCCCTCCATTGACCTCTAACTTGTTCATTGGTGCCAATGTGCACCATGACTGCTGGATCCTCACCAGCCCCTCCCAGTAATCTGTCAATCCGATCCGCGATGTGTCGAACTCGAGCGCCAGGAAGACAACACACCGTTCGACGATCCCGGTCTTTATGGCAGATTGCCCTCTCTGTCCCCCTAATAATTGAGTCCCCCACCACTAGAACCTGTCTAGCCTGCCCTGCGCTCCCCGTCCCCGTCTCACTGGAGCAGTCATCCCCCTGGCGTTCAGAGGGCGTGTCGTGCTGCAGCGGTGCTGGCTCTGTAATGGCATCCCCCTCATCTGCCAATCGTGCAAACTTGTTGGGTTGTGCCAGTTCAGGACCAGCCTCCCTGGTTCTCTTCCCTCTATCCCTCCTTCTTTCTGTCACCCAGCTGACTGCCTGCTCCCCCTGCACTTCCGTACTACCGTCCGCCCCCTCCTCTGCCCCAGCGAGTGCCTGCTCAGTGAGCACCAAACTCCTTTCCATGATGTCAATGGCTCTCAGTGTTGCCAGTTGCCCATTTAGATCCATGCAAGTCATTAGCACGCCAGTCCCCTTCAGAGGACAGGTCCTCCAAGATTACTAGGAGATCAGCCCCCTCCATAGAAGATAATGCAGGGCAGAGCCCACCCCCAGATGACAGGTTCTGCAAGATTACTAGGAGGTCAACCCCCTCCATAGAAGATAATACAGATCAGTGCCCGCCCCAGGTCACATGTCCTACAGGTCACTAGTAGGTCAGCCCCCTCCATAGGAGATAATTCCAGGGTGAGCCCGCCCCCAGGTCACAGGTCCAGCAGGTCAGCCCCCTACATATGAGATAATGCAAGGCTGACCCCGCCCCAAGGTCACAGGTCCTGTAATATTACTAGTAGGTCAGCCCCCTCCATAGGAGATAATTCCAGGGTGAGCCCGCCCCCAGGTCCAGCAGGTCAGCCCCCTACATATGAGATAATGCAAGGCTGACCCCGTCCCAAGGTCACAGGTCCTGTAATATTACTAGCAGGTCAGCCCCCTTCATAGAAGATAATGCAGGGCTGAGCTCGCCCCAGCACACAGGTCTTGCAAGATTACTAGCAGGCCTGCAGGAGGACTACATAAAGCAATTAGAGCTGCATCACTGGCCAGTGTGGCAGCAGCAGAGTAGAATCAACAGCGCCCAGAGTGTGCGATGGGCTGGAGAAGACCTCCAAGAACATGGCGGTAGCTATTGTGGGGCTTGTAGCAGCAGGAGGCTTCTTTAAAAGACTGAGAGTGCCATGGGGTGCAGAAGTGACGGAGTGAAGCAAACAGAAATGAACAGATATAGCCAACGGGGACCAGCACTCCGGTGAGCGCTGCAGCTCCCTCCGTCTACTGATCAGCAGGGGTCTCAGCAGCAGCACCCCCACTGATCAATACGTTTGATATGTCTCTATGATATGTCAAAGACGTTTTGAAAGTATACGTATTCTTTAGGTAGCCAGGATGAGCGTGAAACTGTGTGATCACTAGTGCATGGCCTGAAGGGAGGAGGCATGACCCAAGATTGAGGAGAAGAAGGTAAGAAAAGTCTGTGTAAAGCTCCTCCCATTTCAGAACTTGCATTAGACATAGCCAAGGGTATTACAGAATGTTCCTTTCAGACTTGACACAAGATAGGCAAAATTTTCTATTCAACGATCAAAGCGGAAATAAATATTAATGATTGGTTTGGACAATTTGTTTTAAAAGCCTGAGCTCTTAAAGGGGGATACCTGTCCTACTGGGGTCTATGGAAGCAGCTAATCGAGAATCACATGAGACTGTCTTTTTCCACTAACAGGATGAGCAGTACAATATTAGAGACCATAAAGGTTCATCAGTGTCTTCGGGGCTCAGTCTATGTCAACATAAGTAAAAAGAAACAATGTGTTCCTTCATAATCAAGTCTGTCCACAGATGTAAATTGGTGGAAAGCAATGAACTTAAGCATCTTGAGATCTGTGAGCGGCCGAATAAGCCCTGTACTGCCCTGGTCACTGCTTCTACTTGATCCACATAATCTCTTTACGTAATCAGGTCATTCATCTAAGGTTTTATGCTACCCAGTATATCTGTTGTAATTACAGAAACTATTCACCACTGTTAGCCCTGCGTAATGATTGCCCGGGGGCCTTCATTTAAGGTAATGTATCAAAAGAAAATGGAATGTTATTACAATATATTGCAAAGACTTAAATCAAGTTAACCCCTCCCCAAAATCCAGTGTTTATATACAGTAGATGTTGGACGGAGTGTATAGAATGGTCTAAGGAGCTGAGACCACTCTATATACAGCAGATGTCAGCTGTATATTACAGCTGACACTCTACTGCAATGATTGGATTGGGGTAATGGCTATTCAACCATTTAGCTGCCACCATCAATAGTGATTGTGGCATATAACTGGTTTAACACCCTAAGCAGCAACATGATCACAAGGTGCCCATGGGTTGTTAATGCAGTTGGGGGCCGCAGGTCTATCATCTTTTGCTCTCATGTATTCCCCTTTGTCCTCTTACAAGGCAGAGCTTGATAGGATAACACTGACAGGCATAATATACTACAATATAAAAGTACTGCAGTGTATTATACAAGTGATCACATGATACAATCAGTAAAACGTTCAAAAATATATTAAAGGGGTTGTCCCGCGCCGAAACGTTTTTTTTTTTTTTTTTGCATAGGCCCCCGTTCAGCGTAGGACAAACCCAAGGGATGTGTTGAAATTTAAAAAAAAAATTTTACTTACCCAAATCCCCTCTCTGCAACTTCTTCCTTCTTTTCCTACAAGATGGCCGCTGGGATCTTCACCCACGATGCACCGCGGGTCTTCTCCCATGGTGCACCGTGGGCTCTGTGCGGCCTCCTGATTGGCTGGAATCGGCACATGTGATGGGGCGGAGCTACGCGTTGATGCGTAGAAGGGGCGGAGCCAGAACGCCGCTCGTGCCCGGACCGACCAGAAGGGAGAAGACCCTTCTGCGCAAGTGCGTCTAATCGGGCGATTAGACGCTGAAATTAGACGGCACCATAGAGACGGAGACGCCAGCGCAGGGAAGGTGAGTATATAACTTCTGTATGGCACATATTTCATGCACGATGTATATTACAAAGTGCATTAATATGGCCATACAGAAGTGCTTAACTTAACCTGTCATCGCGGGACAACCCCTTTAACTAAATTAATATCTCAAACCACCCATTTATTGTGTAAAAAATATAAAAACAATTTAAAAAACCTAATGGATATCAACGTATCCATAAGAATCCATAGCATTTATCTTGTACAGTGAATGCCATACAGGAAAAAAAAAACTATGACAGAATTGCTATTTTTTATTTACTTTGTCTACCACAAAAATTGAATAAAAGAGAGAACTGCAGCTTGCCCCATGAAAAAAACATGCTCTCACAAAGCTCCATCAACAGAAGAATAAAATAGATATGGAGCTCATAAAACTGGGGCACAAACCAATCATTTTTTAAGGGTTATTAATTTTGCCTATGGCAAAAATAAGCGTTATGGCTCTTGGAAAATGGGGTTAAAAAACAATCAAAAATCATCACCTAAACTGGCTCTGGTGGGGAGGAGTGAATTTTATTAAAAAAAGGGTGTGTCTTGTTTCCACTGCGTAAATATTGCGACAAAAATAATACGATAACTTTATTGTAAGTGTACAATTTCGACGATGCAAAATTGAAATAGTTTTATTTTTGCTGTACTACTTTTAAAAATAAAATATCTTTGGAAAAAAATTTAATTATTTTCTGCCGCCATCTTCTTTTAATTTTACCATTAACATATTTGTGCGAGAGATGGCTCATTTTTTGCGGAAGTGTCCTATAGTTTCTATTGCTATTATATTGGAGTTCATCTGACTTCTTGCTCGCTTTTTCTTGGAGATGTGGTGACCAAAAAAGCACAGTTCTAGCATTGTGAATTTTTTTTCTGACAATGTTCACCATGCAAAAAAAGAAAAGTGTAATTTTAATGGATTTTTACAGATGCAGCAATAATAGAAAATATGCTCTTATTTTTTATTATAGGAAAGAAGTGGGAATTTAAACGTTACTTCCTTTTTTATTTTTTCCAATACTTAACAAAACCTTTCTTTAGCCCCCTTAGGGGACTTGAACCTGCAATTGCAATACCATAGTATTACATCATATCACATTCTGACAGGCAGTCTATCTGTTACTCCAGAAAGCCTCTGGCTCCCATGGCAACTGACTGTCCTCCCACAATCTCGTCATAGGGATGCCATCAGGGCATTTGAATGAGATAATGTAAAATTAAATTTCCCGTACTGCAAAAGTTAAAAGCTAGTTAGAGTCTCAGTAGGAGATAGAAAATATATAATAGCTTACTTCAGAGGAGATGATGGGGTCCAATAAGTCTCCTTAGTTCCAGGTTCACCTTACACTGAATGGCCAGAGGGATATTTCAACAAGTGCTCTTACAAACTTTAGTCCCTAAAAACATAGGATATGAGCACAATGGAGGGCGACAGCAGTAGTACAATGCATTTCAGAGATCAATGCCTCCTTTCTCAAGTACATACAAGATTAGGTAATTGATATATTTATAAAGGATGAGAGGGGGTGTGGAAAAATGGCGGATGCTTCTGGGCTGTAAATGTATCTCCTACTGAGACTCTAACTAGCTACTTGTAGCCCTTGCATCGCGGGGAAATTGTTTTACATTTTACTTTATCTTATCTCTAGGACCGAGGTATACTAACTATACCCTGGGACCTTCCGACGATGCTCTCCCTACGAACCTGGAACAGTATAGGTATTTGGTGCATGTAGCAACAGTCATTTGAAAGCACACTTGGACAATTGGTCTGGGAGCCTGTCGCCCAAACGGGTCCCCCACACCTGGCGAGTCCATCCCTTAGTTCTCTTTTTGTCCTTCTTAATACTACCCATCTTTGCAGCGTGGTCACAGTTATTCATTTCTGTTTCACGGCATTAAAATGCCACTGTCTGAATTGACATCAGAATTTATAGGGTTAACAGCCATGATCAGCGACAGCACCAATCGTGGGTGTTGTGGGTAGGTGTCAGCTATCACAGACAGCTGGCACCTGCCTTGTATGGAGCAGGATCAGCTCGCTCCATATAAACCCTGCGCACAAAGGATGTAACTGTACGACCTGTGTTGTTAAGGGGTTAATATTACTCTTATTACACCTACTAATAATAATAATGATTAAGAACAACAATTGTTAATATATTAAACTGTTATAATTAGTATTGTTACTATAATTATGTTGTTATGTAATTTTCTAGCACATTAAGGCCAGTTGCACATAAAAATATTACAGATGTATATCCCGGCCCAATTGTGTTACCATCATGAGAATCTGTGATGGTGGCAGTTCGGGTCAGTAAACCCCATGGTTGGGCGGACACATATCTATATTACAGATGTACAAATGCAACCATAATACATTCTGGTGAAACTAACCTAAATACATAAACCTCTCCACATTTTTCATGAAATATTTTATAATTTTGTAATTTTCATGAAATATTTTATAATTTGCCAAGTTTATTAAGAAAAGAACAAGTGAAAATCAAACGTTTTAAGCATCCTGATGAACATGTCAAAAGTCTAAGATGGTGTCATATAGACGCATCACACAACGCCTGAAGAGCCGTTTTTCTGGGAAATAGAAGTCACCATCTCTATTGTGAGATAGAAATGTCAAAACCATTATCTTCATTTCAAAAGGACTTCAATTGCAGAAAGATCAACTAGAAAATTGAAATTATTTCCAGGATCTTCCAAAGACCCCTTACAGTTCCCAGCAATGTTTCACAATGTCAGTATGAGTTCTTCTACCTTTCCTTTTAGTCTATTCCTCTTCAAACTTCTACAAAATTTCACCGCATCTTATTTTCTGTCCTCCTTAACTGGGTTTTCGCTAGAGATGAGTGAGAACTAGAGATGAGCGCGCACCCAAATGCTCGGGTCCTCGTTATTCAAGTCAAGCTTTTCATGAAATTCGAGAGCTCTACTCGAGTAACGAACCCCATTAACTACAATGGGAGACTGGAGCATTTTTGTATGGGGCCCGCCGGGTGTCGAGCTTTTCTTTTGTTCTCTCTTGAACATGGCATGATGCTCGCTCGAGTAAGGAGCACCATCGAGTATGCTAATACTCGAACGAGCATTAAGCTCGGCAGAGTACATTCGCTCAACTCTAGTTTTCGCACAACTTAAAACTACTTCACAACCACTTTCTATTTCCTGGTAGCTGCTGACCAGGACCAGTGACTACTGCAGCCAATCACTGGCCACAACAGTGACCTCTATAGCCAGTGATTGGATGCAGCAGTCACATGTCCTGGTCAGCAGCAACCAGGAAATAGAGAATGGTTGTGGAACAATTTTTAGTTGTAGGAAAACCCCTTTAAATCCTTTACTCTCCACATTGTCTTATGTTCCTCTCAACAACTGCTCTAGGATGATATTCTTGTCCTGCATATTTACTAGATTCTGGATTATAGAATAATTACATTTTGGGCTATTGTTTGAAACGTCTGCGAATCTGAATTTCCACACTAATTAGCTGTACTAATTATTTGCAAAATAATCGAAATTTCAAAATAATCAACATAAACATGGAATAATATTGCCTGTCTCCTTCTATGAACATTCACCCCTGTGTCCTCACCAGCCAGTAGTAAACTACCTCCATCATCATTAATAATGGATTGATTTTAATTGAAAAAAAATTGCGGAATTGATAAAAAAAAAAAGTTAATCATAGATGATCTAGAAAACCAAAAGCTTTGTTATCTACATAGGTCTGGGGCTCAGTTATAGGTGCACATTGATATCAGCACAATTCAGCAACCGGCACTCAACATGCCTTGAGAAAGAATTGTATTGCCGTGTAATTAATATGTTGTGGAGGTGGCAATTTCTAATAAATGTTTATTTTGTGATTCATGGGAACATTAGCACCTGCGGGTGAACACCTCTGCATTCTGCGCATAAAAAGCATGCACACCAGAAGGCAATGACTCACCTTACCAGAAACCACAGGTGACCTACCATTTCAAAGAGTAATGTGCTATAAAGAAGGGCACAAATCTGTCAAAAAATACATTTAGTTGACCCTTTCGTGGCAGACCTATAATCACGGCCAAAAAAGATATATTTATAAAATATCGATAATAATTTATATACTAATCTCTCCGGTGGGAGGAAAGTTAATAAAGTATTGTTTGAAGATTGTCCTGCTGAGATGAGGAGAATTAAAACTCTAAAGGATGAGGAAATAATAAATGAGCTGAGATGCAAAGCCTTGCCCCACAGGCTTGCATTGTCTGACAGGAGGTCCCATGGGGCGTTTGCAGTAAGTAGACTCTTTAAGCGCAAGTTAACTACTTCAATGCTATTACATTAATGTAATCAGTAATAGGGCATACTATAAATACATTCCTAGCAACAGGACGTTTAGGGACACGACCACTTTTGACAAGGCATTGGACATAAACATCTCCTAGCCTGGGTAGGCATTCTGTGCTACCTAAAAGCTCTTAATTCCCTTCACTTTTGTGTATACGGAGGGAGGTGGTGACTCCTATGGAGACCACAGAATGGTTACTAATTTGTTTTAATTCAAATGTTACCTTGAGAGACCCCAAAGTAGTTAAATAAATCAATCACCAGGATTGGCTGAACTTGGGGCTGTAATTGTGTGAACTAAATATACCTTAAACTAAGTATGTTGAAGAAGTACGTCCTGCTCTAAGGAAACGGGGCAGCATGGATGTGTGTCGTATAATAAATCTTGGTATTTGTATAGCGCCAACTTATTCCGCAGTGCTTTATATAACCCATCTTGGCTCTAGAGATGAGCGAGCATGCTCGTTTAAGGCTGATGCTCGATCGACCGATTACTAGGCCGAGTAGCATGCGAGGGAGGGGGCAGCGGGGGAGAGCGGGGGGAGAGGGTGGAGAGAGAGATCTCTCTCACTCTCCCCTTGGCTCCCCCTGCCACCCCGCCGCATGGTGCTCAGTCGAGTAATCAGTTACTCGACAAGACCGATGCTCGATCGAGTATCAGCCTTAAACAAGAGAGCTTGCTCATCTCTACTTGGCTCCTCTGATTGGCTAAGAGGGCTCATCTTGTTTCTAAAGAGCCAGAGAGAAAAATATTTCACTCTGTCTCCTGAATTGTCCTCTAGAGGCCCAATGTCCACGGGGGAGTCGGATTCTGTGCAGGAAATCCCACGGAATCCAGCCCTGCCCACGGCCAGTGAGCCCTATTTACTTCCAGGTTTGCTGTACTGCGCATGGTCGTCACGGCTCGCTGTTAGACATGCGCAGGACAGTTTTGTTTTTTTAACTCTCTTGCTTTGCTGCGGGATCCAAGGCATGTCTGCAGTGTTAGCTGCGGGCGGGCCGTTGATCGTACGGCTTCCATTGACTTCAATGGAAGCCGTCCGTGTGGGATCCGCAGAAAAATGGAGCATGCTGTGATTTGTTTTCCTGGACCAAAAGGCCCGCAAAACAAATCCGCATGCTTAAATTAATTTGCGGACGACTATGCTTCCCTATGTGTGGCTTGATTTGCGGATCTTCCGCATGGGTGTCCAGTGCGGGTTCCGTAAATTAAACCTGCCTGTTGACATTGGGTCTAATTGATCCATTAAAGGTATTCTGTCATCAGCTTCATGCAGCCCGAGCCATGGGATAGGGAAGCCCGTTGCCCCATAGGTGTTTTATTCTGAAACCTACAAAATATGTTTGTTTTCTTACACAAAATATGGGATAAGTAAGGACAAAAAGGATAATTACCATATTTTTCATACTAAAAGATGCATCTAGCTATACGTTACATCCAGGTTTTAGAGGGCAGAAAATGGGGAGAAAAAAAAATTCATACTAATTAAAAGTTCTCTGATGATCTAAAGTAGTGGAGGGGTTATAGTCACTAACTTTGGTGGTCTAGGGTAGTGCATACTTAAGAACCAATCACAGCCAGCGCTTCCAGGAGGTGGGGAATTTGAACCTCCCATCCAGGAAGGGCGGGCAGAAGATTAAAGGCAAGTGCCGGAGCTGAACAGGAGACGTGCGCCGGAGCGGACAGCGCCTCTTAGGTGATGTGTTATTTTTTTCTATGCAGCTAGGGCTTATTTTAGGGCTTTTACAGTAGGATTTCCTACTGTAAAAGTTGCATTGCACTACATGAAAACTACGTTTTTGTGCTATGCAATGCAACATAAAGGAAGGGTCATTAGGGAAACGTAGGTTACAAAAAATCGCAAATCGCGTCTGTGTAGAGCATGCCACGATTTTGTATTCTAGCAATGTCGCAGGCTACAAAACATCACCCATGTGAAAGAACCTATTTAAAGCCACGGGCTTCTCATACATATGTTTTGCAGCACTGTCGCATTGCTACAAAATCGTGCAATTTTGTAGCCCACGTGAAAGCAGCCTAATAGTGAGGCAACAAATGTGTAGTCACCTGGAACCAGAATTCATAGATCCAATCTAGAATCATAGAAGGAAGACGTGATGTCATTCAAGGTGCAAAATTTAGAAATCTTTACCCCTCCAAAGACATAACAGCAGCAACATTTCAACTAAGAAGTATCATAGTATGTAAGGCCAAAAAAGGCATATGTTTATCCAGTTCAGCCTATTACCCCCAATGTTGATCCAGAGGAAGGCAAAAAAAAGCCCAATTAGGTAAAGGCCAATTTTCCCTACTTAAGGGGAAAAAATTGTTCCTGACTCCAGAAAGGCGTCCAGGCCCCTTTTGAACTTTTTTATCATCGGATTGTAAGAGTACATTGACCCCGTGCCTCATGGAATGGCAATCATGCAAAAAAAATCCATGGTGGCCATGTGGATGAGCACACAAGGTTCCGGCTGGCCATCAGCTATGACTAAAATAAGAAAAACCAAGACACCCATTAAAAACAATATAAAACAAACATATACAGATGTAGTATCATAAGAATGCTGGGATCTCATATACAATGCACATCTGAGTGATTTAACATCTAGATTAGGGGATTCAGGCATTGAAATAAAGGAGCAATTTGCAGATAGTCTTCTTTAAAAATCCCTACTGTTTTGCGCCTACAGCTCCCATGCAGACTTACTTATCGCCATGGTAGCAGACAAGCAACAAACGAACCCTGTGCAGGCTTATCGGGCAGTGACACTCCTTTCCATTTGTGCCCTACTTCTTACTAACATATATTTGGTATATTAGAAGGACGTAGGTGACGGGGAGAATGGAGGATCAATCTGCACAAAGTTACCTGTCTGTTACCATGGAGATGGCTGGGTCTGCATAGCAGCTGTAGACACAACACGGTAAGATATTTTAATAACAACGATTTGCAAAGTTGCTTCATTATTTCATTTCAGATGTACTGGAGCAATAAAAGAATTTTGCTGCAATAGTATACATTGCCGCTTAAAGGGAATGTGTCATCAGAAAATGACTATCTATCCTACTTGGTGAACGCTGTAGAAAAACAATAAAACGGCAGAATTGCGGTTTTCTGGGCACTCTGGGTCTTAAAAAAGTGAATAAAAACTGATCGAAAAGTCAAGTGAATCTAATGGGCTGTATGATAATCAGTCCGGGCTTCCTGAAGGATATGCGCCAGGTGCTGGTTGGTAATGCCAACGTGTGGTTTCCCCACCATGGAAAAAAAGGACAAGTAGATTAAGAAAAAGGAAATTAGAGCTTTCTGCCAAACTCTACAGTATGCTGTATAGGATTTTAAAGGTGTTATCCAGGATTTAAAGGGAATATGTCACCTACTTTTAGCCCTATAAGATGAGTTTATGGGCTGAAAGTAGATGACCCGCTGAGTCCGGGGATGTAAGTGTTATACCTACCTTCTTCATCGATCCCCTGGTGTCAGCGCTGGAGGTAATGAATGGCGCACTAAGTGGTCCGCTCATTCTAATTTCTTAATGAGAGGACTACTTAGCAGCGGCGCTCAATACAGTCAGTGGCTGCTTCCAGAGCTGAAACGGGGGGATAAAAAGGGAAGGAAAGTATAACACTTCCATCCCTGGACTCAGAGGGTCACCTACTTTCAACCCGTAAGCTTCTTTAAAAACTGATGGCCTGTCTTCAGGGTAGGCTATAAATATCTGATTGGTGGGGGATTGGTGCTCAGAACCGCTACCGATCAGCTGATTGAAGAGGCCGTGGCACTTGTGCAAACGTGATAAACTCCTAAATGTTTACATCTGAGCTCGGTCCTATCAGTGTTCAGAATGCTGTATTTTTTCATAGTGGCCGTCCTGAGTACTACAGGCTTGTCCCATTGAAGAAAGAGGTTAAATACTTTAATTGGGTCAGTAGTGGCAGCATGTAAATGAAAATGGTTAACGTGTGAGGAAACTGGGTCATTGGTGCAGGTAAAAGAATAAGAAGAGAGCAGCCTGGAGACTGCTTTCTCTGTTATTGGGTTAAATGATGAGAGCGAGGAAGAGGAGGTGCAGGAGGGAATGAGACTGATGATACGTGGAGATTTGGAGATTATTTCCTGCTTGATGCTATCAATTTCATCTGTTGAATAAGTGATCAGGTCTTTAGCATATGTGCCTGCACTTTGCGGTGCCATATCTATCTATCTATCTATCTATCTATCTATCTATCTATCTATCTATCTATCTATCTATCTATCTATCCCCTATCTATCTATCTATCTATCTATCTATCTATCTATCTATCTATCTATAATGGCAAGGTGGAACACAGAATGGCCTGCAGGGGGCTGTAAACAGGCCTTCTGTGTACTGGAAGGTGTGCTAATCAGCAGGGACAGCTATATGGGTGTGTTTCGGTCTCTTGCTAAAATCTCCAGACACATTGAGTCCCTTGCTGAAAGCCAGAGAAGGAGGCTGCAGTAGGTGTGTCAGGAACTGGGAGCCTGAGGTCCCGCACAGACCTGACTGGGTCTGTCACTTGTCTGACCGAAGAGGATGCCCTCTAGACACCCCGGGTGGGGGTAGTGATAGAGACTCTGTGGGTTAGAAACCCTGAAACCGTATTATGTTACAGTACGTCTTTGCTGTGTATGAAATAAACCTGGTGGAAGCCAGAATTTGAAAAGTAATTTTGTTGTCCTGCATGGGGAATCAACCATCTTGAATGGAGAAGATGGCAGACCCAGAGTGCAAGTAATCCCCAGGTTGCTACACTATCTATCTATCTATCTCATATCTATCTATCTATCTATCTATCTATCTATCTATCTCATATCTATCTATCTATCTATCTATCTATCTATCTATCTCATATCTATCTATCTATCTATCTATCTATCTATCTCATATCTATCTATCCCATATCTATCTATCTATCTATTAGAGATGAGCGAGCGTACTCGGAAAAGCACTACTCGCTTGAGTAATTGGCTTTATCCGAGTATCGCTGTGCTCGTCCCTGAAGATTCGGGTGCCGCTGCGGCTGACAGGTGAGTCGCAGCGGGGAGCAGGGGAGAGCGGGCGGGAGAGAGGGAGAGAAAAATCTCCCCTCCGTTCCTCCCCGCTCTCCCCTGCAGCTCCCCGCTCCGTGCCGGCACCCGAATCTTCAGGGACGAGCACAGCGATACTCGGATAAAGCAAATTACTCGAGCGAGTAGTGCTTTTCCGAGTACGCGCGCTCATCTCTACTATCTATCTATCTATCTCCTGTCTATCTATCTATCTATCTATCTATCTATCTATCTATCTATCTATCTATCTATCTCATATCTATCATCTATCTAGCTATCTCATATCTATCTATCTCATATCTATTATCTATCTATCTATCTCATAACTATCTATCTATCTCATAACTATCTATCTATCTACCTATCTATCTCATATCTATCTATCTATCTATCTATCTATCTATCTATCTATCTATCTATCCCATATCTATCTATCTACCTATCTATCTCATATCTATCTATCTATCTATCTATCTAATAACTATCTATCTATCTATCTATCTATCTATCTATCTATCTTCTATCTATCTATCTATCTATCTATCTATCTATCTATCTATCTATCTCATAACTATCTATCTATCTATCTATCTCATAACTATCTATCTATCTACCTATCTATCTCATATCTATCTATCTATCTATCTATCTAATAACTATCTATCTATCTATCTATCTATCTATCTATCTATCTACCTATCTATCTCATATCTATCTATCTATCTATCTATCTATCTATCTATCTATCTATCTATCTCATAACTATCCATCTATCTATCTATCTATCTACCTATCTATCTCATATCTATCTATCTATCTATCTATCTATCTATCTATCTATCTATCTATCTATCTATTGTCGAGGGTTAATTTGTTCAAACAGACTGGTCAGTTATGTTGTCGGTTCCAAATTGACCTAAGCAGGAGGAGCGCTCCTTCGAGAGTCAAAGTACTGACCATACAAACGGTATATGGTGAAGTAATGAACTCTGTTTATTGTCTATATCGTCTCAGTTTATATAGAAGATCGCCCACGCAGGGATGCGACCTCTGGTAATACAAGGAATAACCTCATGATAAACTCATGACTTCTATATCTTACAATAAACTTATGACATAATCATTCAATAAACTTTAGACGTGTGATATATGACTCAGACAAACACATCTTTAAGAAATTGCTGATAATTCTACTATAGTTATGAACATCTGCTCTTGTGACTTAATCCTTGTGATATATGACATTAAGAAATAGCTGATTTCACATGTAAGAGCTAGCAACTTCTTTGCGGTTAGGCTATGTCTTCCGAGACATCTGGCCTTAGAACTTCCTGATTCCACTTAGATCAGACGTTTGGCCTATTACTCAATAGTCATGAGTCCTTCAGAGCAGAATAGAATATTTGCAGTATTCAACCTTCTTGATTCAAATAGATTACTAAGCAAAATATATTAACTCCTTTTTGATTAGCGACATTTATTAATTTCTTTACAGCCCCTCTTGGCCCTTATCATTCCCCCATTTTGGACATCAGGAAGTCACACACAGGAATGACAATTATGGGGAATTTTGAGGCTGAGTTGATCCAGAGGAAGGCGAAAACCCTTTTAGGAAAAAGCCAATTATCCTTGTATAAAAGGGAAAAATTCCTTCCTGACCCCAAATATGGCGATCGGAACAAGTCCCAAGATCACAGCCGACATCTGACTTTTTAAAATGTATTATTGTTTTCATGAATCTAAACAAATCTCTTATCATTTATGTGAAACATAAAGTGTATGTTTGACCGCATCACAATGGAACAATATTCATATACATTAAGAAAGGTATTCTCCTGGAAAACATTGCTCTCCTCTACATCACTATCGTTATGCACTATTGAATATATATCGCGAAGTGTCTTTATTGGAGTGGGGATAGACAGTAAGCAAGTCTGTAAAATATCTTCCCCACTCCGCAGGTTGGGCATGCACATGTGGGAAATATTCAGTACGTCTTTTGCAAAGTATTCCCACATGTTGGGGTGTCCTTCCGCCCAAACAGTCCATCTTCTTCTTACATCGACAGTTGATGAAGAATTGTCCCGAAAAGAGAGTAGTCCAAGAAAACAAAGGGTAAATAATACACCTATCCAGACTATCAATGCTGGTGTCCAGGTTGCCATCCTCCTCCCCCACCCTGGGTTGGGCTTACTCTCCACCCCCCTCGTGGTGCTGAGGCGTTGGAACTTTCTTGCAGTGTGAGGCATGGATCCAAGTGGGTTTGCCTTCTAGCTTGACCGAGGTGGGAGTGGTTAACAGCACTTGGTATGGTCCGTCAAAGCGAGGTTCCAAAGTCTTTCTGACGTGTCTCTTTACCACCACCCAATCTCCGGGATTCAGAGAGTGGGATCCTTCCAAACTATCAGGGTCTGAAATAGAAGAGAAGACTAGGTCGTGCGTTATTTTTAGCTTTTGGCATAAGTCCTGCACAAAGGAAGTAACTTTATCATGACCCAGGGATAGAGCTTGGGGGTGATACAGTCCTAACCTGGGCACGGAGCCAAAGAGAATCTCATAAGGAGACAGTCCAGTTTTCCTATTTGGCGTGGTTCGTACTGAGTAGAGGGCCAGAGGTAGGCACTCGGGCCAAGGTTTTCCTGTTTCAACCATGGCTTTCTGTATCTTAAGTTTGAGGGTGCCATTGAGTCTTTCTACTTTTCCGGAGCTCTGCGGATGATAGGGGGTGTGAAAGGCCTGTTCTACTCCTAAGGCGGACATGACTTCCTTCATTACCTCACCAGTGAAGTGAGTACCACGGTCGCTCTCAATGGTCTCTGGTACCCCAAATCTGCACACTAACTCCGACACAAGTTTCTTTGCAGTGGCCTGGGCAGTGGCCTTCGTGACCGGGTAGGCCTCAGCCCACCCAGAAAAGAGGTCAATGCATACCAGGACATACTCATACCTTCCTGACCTGGGCAGCTGGATGTAATCTATCTGTAGTCTCTGGAAGGGGTACAAAGGTCGCGGAGTGCACTTCCGAGGGGTCTTTACTACTTGACCGGGGTTGTGTAGTGCACAGATTTCACAAGCCTTGACGTATGCCTTTGCCATCCTGTCAAATCCCGGAGCGTACCACATTTTCTCCACCAGGGCTACCATGGCATTACGAGAAGCGTGCACCTTTCCATGAGCCAAAAGGGCCATACTAGGATAGGCAGCCGCAGGTAAACACATACGGGAACCCATCATCCAACCTTCATTTCCTTTTACTGCCCCTGCACTTGCCCAGCGCTCCTGCTCTTGCCCTGAGGGGAGTAGGTCCACCTCCTTCTGTGGTGGGACAGAGAGGGTCTGGTCCTCGGCAGGGGGATCAGGATCCTCCTCCGCTGGGCAGGACCTGGTCTGAACTCTGCACACGGGTGCCCTCCAGTCCAGCAGGGCTGCAGCCTTAGCTGCTCCGTCTGCCTTCTCGTTGCCTCTGCTTTCCAAGGAGTCCCCTCGGGTGTGTGCCTTTACCTTTATTATGGCTACCTGCTTCGGGAGCATGATAGCTGACATTAAACTACTTACTGCCTCACCATTCTTTATCGGTCTGCCTTGAGCTGTTAGGAAGCTCCGCGCGCGCCAAATCGGCCCATAGTCATGCGCAACGCCAAACGCGTACCTGGAGTCCGTGTAGATATTAGCAGTGACTCCCCGGGCTAACTTGCAGGCCTCGGTCAGAGCGCACAGCTCCGCTTCCTGTGCTGACATATGTGGGGGCATGGCGCGGCCTATCAGTACTTCATTCATTGATACTACAGCAAACCCTGTCACAAATTTGCCCATCTCATTCTGGTATCATGATCCATCCACAAACATTTCAAGGTGGGGGTTCAGGAGAGGCTTATCTGTGACATGAGCAAATCCAGCTGTCTCCTGCTCCATCAGAGCAGCACAGTCATGCTGGTGCTCGGTGTCAAAAGCTTCCTCTTCGCCTAGGGAATTGACAAAAAGTTGATCCCCTGTGCTTACTCCCCCTTTTGAATCAGTGTCACCTAATGGCAGTAAGGTGGCCGGATTCAAAGTTGTGCAACGTTGAAATGAGACATTGGATGAAGAGTGTACTGCAAGTTCCATTTTGACCTGTCTAGCAAGAGAAAGATGTCTACGGCTCACCTGTGTCAGAATTCCATGTACGTCATGGGGCGTGAGGACCACAAGAGGGTAGTCTAGGACCACCTCAGAAGCTTTCTCAAGCAGTGCTTGTACAGCCAGAACTGCTCTTACACAGGAGGGTGAACCCCTGGCTACTGCATCAAGATGTGCACTGTAGTATGCTACAGGGCGCTTTTTGTCACCATGCTCTTGTGTGAGGACGGCAGTAGCATGTCCCGCCATCTCAGTCACGAACATCTGGAAGGGTTTATCATAGTCTGGCAGACCCAGTGCTGGAGCACTGGTAATCTGTATTTTCAGCTGATGGAAAGCTGACTCGGCTTCCGGAGACAAAGCAAATGGCTTAGAACTCAGGCAGTCGTACAGAGGCTGCATGGTCATGGAGGCAGAGCGAATCCACGGCCGACAATATGAAACTAACCCCAGAAATGTCCGCAACTGAGCATGGGAGGCGGGGAGTGGCATGTCCTCCACCACCTTGGTACGTTCTGGCGTGAGGTGTTTTGTACCAGGACCTAGGCAGTGACCAAGAAACACAACATGAGATTTGCAAAACTGTAATTTGTCTTTACTGGCTTTACACCCGCTGTCTGCAAGAAAACAAAGGAGGCTGAGTGAGGCCGCAACGCAGGTGGGTCTGTCCGGTGCACAGAGTAGGAGATCATCAACATACTGAAGCAGGGCCACACCTGGTGGGACCGTCCATGCATCAAGTACAAGCCTCATACATCGGGTGAATTGATTTGGGCTGTTTTGTGCCCCTTGTGGTAGGACAGTCCAGCAGTACTGTTTTCCTCGGAACGTGAAGGCGAACAGGTACTGGCAATCGGGGTGGAGCGGGACGGACATAAATGCATTGGCGAGATCGACCAAGGTGTACCAACAGGTTCCGGAAGGTATGGTGGACAACAGAGTGTAAGGGTTGGGGACCAAAGGTGTTTCTAGGATGGTCACCTTATTGATTTCTCTTAGATCGTGAACCATCCGGTAGGTATCAGGTTCACCTTTCTTCCCTTTCTTTTTAACCGGGAAGAGTGGAGTGTTAGCGGGTGAGACGCAAGGTTTTAAAGCATTCAAGGCACATAACTCTGTAATAGTGGAGGCTATTGCGTCTTCCTGTGCCATGGCTAGGGGATATTGGCGGATCATGGGGGCTTTTTCCCCATCTTTGAGATATACCATGACTGGGGGTACGTGGAGATGGCCCAAGTCTGTCTTCCCTTTTGCCCAAAGGGTCTCTGGCACTGCTGAGAGAACCTGTGTATCTTCTGGGGTCAACACATATACAGTACAAGAAGGAGGCGGAGTGACCAAGTCTGCTGCCATGAGACAGAATACTTGGTGGTCGGCCGCAGAGGTACTGACATGAGCCTCACCGGAAGGATGGAGCTGAATACAGCACCCCAGGGGTCCCATCACATCGGTTCCCATGATGCAATCCCCAGCGGGTGACACCAGGAAGCGAGTGAGGACTCGTGACCCTTGAAAAGAGACTTCTATGGGCTCGGTCTCACGCATGGGTGTTGGTTCACCGGACACTCCAACGGCTATGGCTATGGAGTCTGAGAGGGGAATACTAAGGTCGTTGACTTGTGAGGTACTGACACATGATTTAGTAGCCCCTGTGTCAATTAAAAAGGGCACCTCCTTCCCCTGGATTTTTAGAGGCTGAAAAATTTGTGGCCCACGTGCGTCAGTAACTATAAGGGACACGGGGGAAGGAGTGCCAGACCTTCATTGGTAATTGGTATACCCGTTATTTCCCTGTGGGCGGGATGATGTGGTATTGGCCGTACTTCCCTGTTGCCCCCTTTCGTCTGACGTGTTCTGTCTAGGGCGTTTAGGGGCTCTACAATTACGGGCCAAGTGTCCAGTCTTCCCGCAGTTATAACACTTACGGGTCTCCCGCCTGGGGTCGTTAAGTCGGACTGTGTCCCCCTCCATGGTGTAATGTTTGACCATAACACACTTTGCGTGATCTTCTGTGTCCATGACAAATCCTACAGCTTTCTTATATAGATCACGCGGTCTGGCCTGTCGCCAATCGGGGGTACATGCTTTAACGCGGTCGGACAGGCGCTTATCTATTCCTTGCATAAAGGCTTCACAAAAAGCAGCATTACGTATTGCTTTTGGACAATCATATAAACCCAGATCTCTGCCAACTTCCTCTAAACGGCCAAAGTAACATTCAATAGACTCGCCCTTGTTCTGTCTACACTGGGTTAGGGCTGTACGTCTCTCTTGGGCTTTGTCCTTAAACCAGGCTTTAACCTTGTCAACATATTGAGTACCACTAAGTAATGTCTGGGGGTCATCTGGGCGATCTTCAAGACCACAAAATTGAGCAATACTATTGTAAAGGCCCAGAGGACATTTTACATTCATAAGACATTCCATATCTGTCCAAGTGGCAGAGTAGTTTTTCTGTATGACTTCCAACTTTCTATGGAAAGCTGCTGGCTCTGTCTGGGGATCGGGCAGTTGCTGACACAGTGCCATCTGGTCTGTGGCGCTCCAGGGTCGCCATGTAGTAACTGTAGACCCGGGAGTTGGTCTATGTGCGTCCGTAGGTCTGTCATTAGAAGACGATGGTCTGTCAGTGTCCTCTTGTCTGACCGTGCCCAATGGTGGACTTGGTCTGTTTAGTTCTCTATAATGGGTAGTGGAGGTTGTAACTGGGAATAAGGGAATCGGTTGTCTACACTGATCCCTGGGACGTGGAGTCCCACATACTGTACAGAGTTCTTTAAAACAGGCATTCTGTTGACCACAACGTGGACAGTCCCAAGCCGGACCTCTATTTACTTCAGGGCCCGGGGATCCTGATTGAGGGCTGTAAGGAGGTGTATCCATCTGGGCAGTAGCCTGTGGATACGTAGGAGGCAAGGGTGGCAAATTGGGATACAGAGAATTAAAGGGATTATTAGGAGACATTGGTGGAACGGCCGGGACGACAGGAGAGACTAATGGAACCGTAGGGGTTTCCATGGGAACGTCTATTGGTGGCCGGGGCATAGGACAATAAACTAAAATGCCCTCGCCTCGGGACTCGGAGTCCCAGTGTTCGTCTTCTGCTGTTTTAGAGCAGTCCAGAATAGCCTTCATGCCTTTTTCCAAATCCTTATTTCTTATTTCCTTTCTATGCTTATCCTCATATTGTGACCAAAATTCATAATTGAATGTTCCCGCCTTCTTAAGGCCTATACGTTTGTAAACTTTATAGGCTTGTCTGCAAATGTCCTCCCCTTCTCTATCTTTAATTATCTCAATAGGAGTCTGATATATCTTAGATTGTTCAGACCCCATCTTGACCACTTCCGACTATTCTTCACTAAGTATACAGGACGTATATTTCACACAGTAAACTAAGATAATCACTGAGACTATCTGGGAACACACAGTTCCCTGTCCCGGAATAGATTTACAGAACTAAAACGTGGTCAACTTCAAACACTAGGATTCAGGGGAGACCAGACTTCGCCTCTTAGGGAACTTTTAGTAATATTATAACAGATCCAGAGTAAGAATATGACTGCCAGAAATGAGACTATAACAATAACAATTATTTCAATCTCCAATACAGACAACATGACTCTTTAAGTCCCAATGAGTGAGTTCTTCCGTCTAGGACAGTTAAATGAACTTATTCACTCTAAAATATGGACGGGGCAGAAAATATAGGAAACAGGCAACAACATACCTCTAGTCCGTTAGAGACACACAGATCAAAAGAATCCAGACTGTATAATAGTAAGATAAGCTCTTACCTGTACACCGGTGTTTTAGTCTGGAGTCTCCGGATCCAATATCCACGTCAACGGGCCAGGAGTTTGTTTCAGTCTACTGGTTGCGATGTCCCGTAAAGGTAAGCCCCGCCCCCTAGTTGGACGCCAAGAACTGTCGAGGGTTAATTTGTTCAAACAGACTGGTCAGTTATGTTGTCGGTTCCAAATTGACCTAAGCAGGAGGAGCGCTCCTTCAAGAGTCAAAGTACTGACCATACAAACGGTATATGGTGAAGTAATGAACTCTGTTTATTGTCTATATCGTCTCAGTTTATATAGAAGATCGCCCACGCAGGGATGCGACCTCTGGTAATACAAGGAATAACCTCATGATAAACTCATGACTTCTATATCTTACAATAAACTTATGACATAATCATTCAATAAACTTTAGACGTGTGATATATGACTCAGACAAACACATCTTTAAGAAATTGCTGATAATTCTACTATAGTTATGAACATCTGCTCTTGTGACTTAATCCTTGTGATATATGACATTAGGAAATAGCTGATTTCACATGTAAGAGCTAGCAACTTCTTTTCGGGTAGGCTATGTCTTCCGAGACATCTGGCCTTAGAACTTCCTGATTCCACTTAGATCAGACGTTTGGCCTATTACTCAATAGTCATGAGTCCTTCAGAGCAGAATAGAATATTTGCAGTATTCAACCTTCTTGATTCAAATAGATTACTAAGCAAAATATATTAACTCCTTTTTGATTAGCGACATTTATTAATTTCTTTACAGCCCCTCTTGGCCCTTATCACTATCTATCTAATAACTATCTATCTATCTATCTCATAACTAACTATTTCAAATCTGATTTATATCCATCTCATATTGATTGGTTTATGCTTCTATCATATCTATTTATTTCATATATATGAAATTGATAGATCAATATATATTATATCTATTTCTTACAGTATTTATCTTTCCATCTCTCCAATTCACATTTACAGTATTTCTATTTGCTTATTATCTTAATATCCATCTCTTGCATTATGTAGGGCAGATTTATTTAAAGGGGTTTTCTGACACAAAATGAAAATCCTGAAAATGCTGAAATCTAGGAGGTGCAGCTACGTAGTGGCAACCTGTACATCTTATCTGCTGCTCTGGACTCTCTTCTTCATCCTGTGCAGCCACCGATTTGCCGCTGTGTTTACATGCATCACTTCTGAAGTAAACACAACAACAAACTGTTATCTACAACTCCCAGCATGCAAAGAGCTTGTTTACTGGCCAGCACTGTAGCTCCGCCCCCAGCTCACAGGTCCTACAACTTACCAGCATGCATAGAGCTTGTTTACTGGCAGCACTGTAGCTCCACCCCCAGCTCACAGGTCCTACAACTTACCAGCATGCATAGAGCTTGTTTACTGGCAGCACTGTAGCTCTGCCCCCAGTTCACAGGTCCTACAACTTACCAGCATGCATAGAGCTTGTTTACTGGCAGCACTGTAGCTCCACCCCAGCTCACAGGTCCTACAACTTACCAGCACCAACCTGCCTCTTGGAGGAAGCTGGCTGAAGCAGATATACTGGACCAGACTGGACTTTTTGACACCCCGAATGGTACATGAGTAATATAGCGCAGTGCTTCCATTCCTGTCCTCCCATTATGCCAGGAGATTGGATGCTATGGACAGGGGAGGAAGTAGAAAATGCGGGCAAGAAGTCAGAGGAAACAGAGATATTTTTTTAGGTGGAGGGCCACGTGATATAGAAAATGAAGAAAGTTGCTGGACCTGGTGCAAGGAACCTACTACAAAATGACTTATTGTGATGATGTACATTAGATCTTAAAATGTTAGTCTGTACCCTTTAAGAGGCTTCATTGGCCGTAATAACCTACTTGGAGTAATTCTATACAGGTCACATATTGTGTGCAGTTATCACACCCTCCATAAGCTCATAGAGGGATTTCTTAGAGGATAACAAGACTTTTATGTTGTGAAGGTGAAAGGCTGCCGACATTTCTACTGCGACATCCTCAAGTCATGATTAACTTTCACAGTTTTGTAAACTGAGAAGTCACATAATCAGAACTGGTGAATGCAGCAGCCAAGAAAGGAGGGGGTGGTGGTGGTGAGAAGATGATCACAGTTGGCAGAAGGCAATATCAGTCCTGTCTTACCTAATGCTTTCAACTGTCACATCATCTTCAACCTGTGCATCATCTTTATATTAACCCTTAAAGTGACCTTCTTGTCCTGACAAACAAAGATGTCTACACTGCTTCTCCCACTACCTTCTATTGTTTAGTACATCCCCCCAATGACACCTAACAATATGCCATCCACAAAATGCTATGGTATCCACCCAGCAATGTGATATCAACCATAAAATAGAAAAAGTTACATAGTGGATATGAACAAGTGCAAAGACAGCCTTTGACCAGATTCAAACGGACGTATTTGCTGGCACAAAATTTGTGCACCTTTGTTTGTTGTGTGTAAATGAACATGCCTTGGTGGTGCAAAAAGTATAGTAAAATATGCCTATGCATGCGTTCAAAAGCATAGCTCATTTGACAATGACGCTATGCTCATGTGCAAATACGCTTACACTAGTGTGAATCTGGCCTTAGGGTTCTTTTGCATGGTAATCAGAATGATTATTGATCAGTGTATGTGTCAGGACTTGAACCCAGGACCTCTTGCACTCCAGTCAGCAGCTCTCTCCCCTTCCATCTCCTTCTATTGTACTGCATACCGATACCTCCTGCTAATGACCTCTGGCTTCCATTTGATCACTCTTCCATCTCATCCCATTGTACTACATATGATTTCTCTTGCTGTTGACCTCTGGCTTCCATTTGACCACGCTTCCGTCTTATCCCATTCTACTATATACCAATACCTCCTGCTGCTGACCTCTGGCTTCCATCGGACTACGCTTCCATCTCTTTCCATTGTACTGCATTCTGTGACTTCCTGATAATGACTCGCGGCTATTTTGACTATTCTCCAGTGACCAGCACGGCTACTACACCTGCAGCTCCAATCCAGCATCAGTAAGACATAACAGTACGACTAACAAGAATTTGTTTGCTTCTCGTTTAGTTTCTGCATGCAGAAAACTGAACGATGGATCGGCCCGTGTGAACAGGCAGTCATTCACTTATGAACAATTGCCTGCTTACCGTAAATGGTAATCATTCCCAGACCATTCCGTCTCCATTCTCTGAGTGATTCTCGTTCCTGTGTAAAAGCACAGGATCGAATACGATGAGAAGACCAGTAGGACATCCATGCCCTAAAAGTCTTCCATGTAAAAGGACCTTTAGGCAACAGCCATATCATGTGATCCCATGCTTCCCTAAGCCTTACACAAGGCTTGAGAAAGTGTGAGCTTGAGGCTTGAGGAAGGGTGGGATCATGCAAAATGACTATTGCCCAACCATAACTTTGCATTTGTTCATACTCGCTATGTAACTTTCTATTTTTGGATTAAAAGCCTATTCTGGTACTAGGGAGTGCCGCATATTCATTCTTGCTGACAGTATTATCTATATTGTCTTGTCTTTTGCTGAGTACCACAATTCCAAGGCACCAAACCCTTTCCAATCCAATTTGTACCCTGGTTTTCCAAGTGGCTTACTCTTTTTCTGCTGCTATACAACGGCGCTATCTGCTGGCTAAAGCCAGTACTGTATGAGGTGACACATTGGATAGGATCCGACAGCAGAGAGGCTGGCAATATACAGTAAGAGAACCCTGATGGACGTCTTCCAACATCGGAGCTGTACAGCCTTAAATCATAATGTGTTAAGATGTTAGACAGTGGATTGGAAGGGGTTAAGGGACCTTTCACACAGGGTGGAACATTCCACAACAGCGTTGAGGAATAGGTTCTGCTGCAGAATATTCAGCAGTGTGGATTTTGGTGCGGAATTCAGGGAGGGCATGTTCTGCAACACTGTTGCGGAATATTCTGTTCCATGTGAAAGGTCCCTAATGAGGCTTTATAGATGCAATTTAAATAAAAATATTACACTTCAGTGTGATTTTATATCCCTCCTCTAAAATGTACTTACGAAAATTGGTTTTTACTGTATTGTTTTTTTTTTGCCTCTTTTGATCATGTTGATCCAGAGGAAGGCAAAAAAAGGCAATAAAGTAAAAGCCAATTTTCTTAATTTTAGGGGAACAGAAAATTCCTTCCCGACTCCAATCTGGCATTAGGCTGAACTGGATGGACATATTTTTTTTTTGGCCTAACATGCTATGATACTATGTTAACCCAATCAAAAATGAGACAAGGACATATTACATGCTTCCACAATGCCGAACTGCCAGCCAGAAGCTCCTCATTTACACACAGAATATTTTCCTACTGAGAAATTTTTTCCTCTCTCTTTCTAAATAAGAACATCTATCTTCAGAATTGTGTATATCAAACAATCAATCAGTCGGCTACCGGAAACCACAGAGAATATGTAATTACATTGTCAGTACTGATTGTTAGGAAATCGTACTAGTCAGGGAAACATTTGATAAACACACCACACAAGATTTGCAGCACCGAGAAACAGAAGCTTTTATTTCATATGCAATCAAATGGAACATTGATAAATGTGCCCTAGAGAGAAAAAAGGGAGAAGCGAAAATAGTGACGACGCGAAGGTCTTTTGCATTTCTCTCGAGGAGTTATTATGTGACACCAATCAGTGAGAATGTAGGAAAAGCCTCATTATTTGGATTTTGGTGGGAATTTTGCTGCAGATCCCCACCCAATCCACCATGTGTGAATGTAACCTTAACGGGGTTGTCCACTAATGTAAAAACAAAAAGAGCATAAAGTGTTCTAGAATAAAAAATGGGAAAAAAACACTTCTCACCCCCTCAGTTTTCCTCTGATCCAGTGCAGATGCTCCAGTGCCTGCTGGCCTTCGTTTACAGACTGCCATCAATGATGTGCTGTAAAAGCATGTGACTGCTGCAGCCAATCACTGGCCTCAACGAGTCCGGCCATGCTTACTGTCATCACCACGCAGCAGATTTTTTTTATTTCAGGTCAATTTTTTGCGTTTTTTTTTTTTTAGCTCCTGGATAACAACTTTAGCAGACAGCACCAGAGCATCAAAGTCTGCGCCCCAGATGCCAAGCCGCACTGTATAGTTGGAGTAGAGGTTACTAAACGCTCCCCGGGTGTTGTTCTGGAAGACAGCACTCCCCTCCGCCCTTACTTGGTTTCATGCAAAGCCTTCAGAAAGAAGACAGCAGAAGGTAAAGAAAATTGCTCCTAGGTGAGCCAAAAAAGCGCAAGGAACAATTCCTCGGTAAGTCTGTCTGTGTATACATATGAGAAGGATTTTTTCCCAAAAACTGGGGAATATTGGCTTTTGCCTCCTTGGAGTTTTTCTTGCCTTCGGCCGAATGTGCATGGCAGGTCTGGATTCCGACAACCGAATCCGGCAGAGGAATCTGGCCCTAACCGCAGCCGGTGACCCCGCATACCTGTCTTCTTCTTTCTTTTTCTGTCCGGCCGTCACGCCGTCACACATGCACAGTACACTGATACCCACAGCCAATCTGGAATTAACATTCTGGATAAGTAGTGGCCCAGTACATCTATTTCTTTCCTCCTCTTTGTCATACATCTCATGTCTTTTGCAGGAGCGCTGTGCAAATTGTCTAGTCATTCTGTTATGGGTATTGCACAGCTGCAGCAAGTGAGGAGCTAAGTGTTTGCAAGAGACTACAACCTTACAGGACAGGTCTCTTCACTCTTACAGGACAGGTCTCGTTACCCTTACAGGACAGGTCTCTTCACTCTTACAGGACAGGTCTCATCACCCTTACAGGACAGGTCTCTTCACTCTTACAGGACAGGTCTCGTTACCCTTACAGGACAGATCTCTTCACTCTTACAGGACAGGTCTCATCACCCTTACAGGACAGGTCTCTTCACTCTAACAGGACAGGTCTCGTCACCATTACAGGACATGTCGCTTCACTCTGACAGGACAGGTCTCGTCACTCTTAACCCTTTGCAATCCAATTTTAGATTCAGGGTTTCCTAAGGGGCTTTCTCTTTCTGCCATTATACAATGGCGCCATCTCCTGGCTAGCGCAAGTACTGTGACATGCTGGAGAGGCCCCCAACAACATAGCAGCAAGGAATATACAGTAAGAGAACCCTGCCAGATGTCTTCCGACATCGGAGCTGTATAGTCTTCAATCAAAATGTCTTCAGACGTCAGACAGTAAATAGGAAAGGGTTAAAGGACAGGTCTCGTCACTCTTAAATGACAGATCTCTTCACTCTTACAGGACAGGTCTCTTCACTCTTACAGGACCGGTCTCATCACTCTTACAGGACCGGTCTCGTCACTCTTAAAGGACAGGTCTCATCACTTTTAAAGGACAGGTCTCGTCACCCTGACAGGACAGGTCTCTTTACTCTGACAGGACTGGTCTTTTCACCCTTACAGGACAGGTCTCGTCACTCTTACAGGACAGATCTCGTCACTCTGACAGGACAGGTCTATTCACCCTTATAGGACAGGTCTCGTCACTCTGACAGGACAGGTCTCGTCACTCTTACAGGACAGGTCTCGTCACCCTTACAGAACAGGTCTCTTCACTTTTACAGGGCCGGTCTCTTCACCCTTACAGGACAGGTCTCTTCACCCTTACAGGACAGGTCTCTTCACCCTTACAGGACAGGTCTTGTCACTCTTACAGGACAGATCTCGTCCCTCTTACAGGACAGGTCTCTTCACCCTTACAGGACAGGTCTCTTCACCCTTACAGGACAGGTCTCTTCACTGTGACAGGACAGGTCTCGTCACTCTTACAGGACAGGTCTCGCCACTCTTACAGGTCAGGTCTCTTCACCATTACAGGACAGGTCTCTTCACCCTTACAGGACAGGTCTCTTTACTGTGACAGGACAGGTCTCGTCACTCTTACAGGACAGGTCTCGCCACTCTTACAGGGCAGGTCTCGTCACTCTGACAGGACAGATGTCTTCACTCTAACAGGACAGGTCTCGTCACTTTTACAGGACAGATCTCTTCACTCTGACAGGACAGATCTCGTCACTCTAACAGGAAAGGTCTCGTCACTCTTACAGGATAGGTCTCTTCACCCTTGCAGGACAGATCTCTTCACTCTAACAGGACAGGTCTCGTCACCCTTACAGGACAGGTCTCGTCACTCTGACAGGACAGGTCTCGTCACTCTTACAGGACAGGTCTCGTCACCCTTACAGGACAGATCTCTTCACTCTAACAGGACAGGTCTCGTCACTCTTACAGGACAGGTCTTGTCACTCTTGCAGGACAGATCTCGTCCCTCTTACAGGACAGGTCTCTTCACCCTTACAGGACAGGTCTCTTCACTGTGACAGGACAGGTCTCGTCACTCTTACAGGACAGATCTCGTCCCTCTTACAGGACAGGTCTCTTCACCCTTACAGGACAGGTCTCTTCACCCTTACAGGACAGGTCTCTTCACTGTGACAGGACAGGTCTCGTCACTCTTACAGGACAGGTCTCGCCACTCTTACAGGTCAGGTCTCTTCACCCTTACAGGACAGGTCTCTTCACCCTTACAGGACAGGTCTCTTTACTGTGACAGGACAGGTCTCGTCACTCTTACAGGACAGGTCTCGCCACTCTTACAGGGCAGGTCTCGTCACTCTGACAGTACAGATGTCTTCACTCTAACAGGACAGGTCTCGTCACTTTTACAGGACAGATCTCTTCACTCTGACAGGACAGATCTTGTCACTCTAACAGGACAGATCTCGTCACTCTAACAGGACAGGTCTCGTCACCCTTACAGGACAGGTCTCGAGGTCTCGTCACTCTTACAGGACAGGTCCCGTCACCCTTACAGGACAGATCTCTTCACTCTAACAGGACAGGTCTCGTCACTCTTACAGGACAGGTCTCGTCACTCTGAAAGGACAGGTCTCGTCACTCTAACAGGACAGGTCTCTTCAAAACCTCTTATTGATCTGAATCACTTGTATGTTCTGTTCATCTTATTTCCATTACTGATTAGTTGTCATTTTATTGACTTTGACTTCCCCTCTCTCTATTGGAATCTATGTGTCTGTCTGTCTCATCATCTGCACTTTGATCTGCATTTTTCATCTTGCTTGTCCAAATGGACTGTAGCACTGTTGTTGTTCTTTGCAGGGGACTTTTTAAATGAGTAACCCTAGCAGACATACTGGACAGGCACCAGATGATGGAAGAGGGAGATAAGCATGGCTCCCTGCAGTGTGGCTGCCTTAGTGTAGTGTATCTGTGTTTCAGAAACTCTAGGGGTGTTGTGATAAGTGAGACAAGTCACATAGTGTACATGGAAGTGATATAGCGATTTTCAGATCAATCAATCTGTGTGCATCAACACCCCAGAAAATGCTGGTGTGGAGCAGGGTCAGACTGTCGGGGACAGTGGGAAAGTACAAGTGAGACATGTTATAAGCCATTACTGTATGTACGCCTAACATAAGTGAGGTGCCTCTCCATAAGAGGATGAAATTCTTGTTTACAATTAAACTGCATTGTTTATACTCTCTACCTCATGAAGGCAAAAGCTGCAGACAATTGAGAGAGACCGACTCCTCGCTGGTCAAATAAGGCCTAAGAACTTCTCCAGTGTGGCTGATTAAAACTGTGCTATAAGTTCTAGAAAAGTTATTAAGAACTTTGAAATTCTGTCTCCTGGTGTCTTTCTGTAAGGAGGGTCCCTAATGAAGCCCACTTGCTCTATTTTATGTCTGAGCCTGGCAGTAATACTAGGGAATTATACAAAAATGATTATGATTGATATTGATGTTTGCTTTGTTGTATGTATGCAGACGTGTGGAGTTGGTGCCACCTACTGGCTAAAAATTGTTGTTCTAGCCACAGTATCCTATCCGGAGAGAGGGGTGGATCACACGGCTGTTGGATGCCGCATCACCCGGAAGGGTCAGAGTTGGAGCAGCAAGGTGTGTGTGGATAACTCTGTGCTTTGTCCTGGACTACAGCCCGTGTAGAAGTAGGGGCGCACCCTAGTTCAGTCTCTGTGGGGTGCACAGCCTGGTGTAGAGCCTTCTATGAGATCCACTTACCCATGACTTTGAAACCTTCATTCAAAGAACTAAGGCTTGACACTATCTTCGCTAACCAGCCTCACATCTGGGTTTTCAAAGCCTCCGCAATGAATCTTTCTGTCTCTCTCGGAACAGATCTCTTCTGAGAACTTATCACCAGTATTCTGCTCCATTCATTCAATAAAAGATGTTCACTTGTTTGAAAAAAGCAACTGTGGACACCATGTCTTTCTTCTTGTTGAGGATCGGTAGTCGGTTGTGACCACACTCATTTTCAGCAGAACCCAGTGAGGGCTGATACCTTTCCTTCACTCAGCCGATCACCGGAGCTTCAGACACCCATTACCTCTGTCCCATGCGCTGCATCCTCAGGCCCCCTATGCCCCATCGTTTTGAGGGGCAACCGATTTCATCCCAGTTCCTCCTCTTTATTTCTTCTCAAAACAATCATTGTAGGGTATCCTGCCCTCACGGAACCAACCACACGGTCACAAGACAATATATAACCTATCCCTTATCCAGGAACCATTAACATCACTGAGAATAATAATGTGTCTTACTACCCATAGGCTCATCTTCTGATATATAGAACTGGATTGGTCAGTAGTAGAGATGAGCAAGCATACTCTCTAAGGGCAATTGCTCGAATGAGCATTGCCCTTAGCGAGTACCTGCCCGCTCGAGAGACAAGGTTCGGGTGCCGGTGGCGGGCAGGGAGCTGCGGGGGAGAGCGGGGAGGAATGGAGGGGAGATCTCTCTCTCCCTCTCCCCCCCCCCTCCTCCTCCCTGCTGACTGCCGCAACTCACCACTCCCCCGCGCTGGCAGCCGAACCTTGTCTCTCGAGCGGGCAGGTACTCGCCAAGGGCAATGCTCACTCTAGTCAGTAGCTTTTATGTTTCCTTTTTTGCTTCTTTCATGGGTATAATTACATAAAAACAATTAAGCTTTAATAAATTCCACTTTAGCAGGTGCTAAAATTAGAGTGCCATCGCCGTGAGAGCCCGGGTGTGAGCCATAAAAGGATTTTA
This sequence comes from Eleutherodactylus coqui, assembly GCF_035609145.1. Classification (NCBI taxonomy): domain Eukaryota; kingdom Metazoa; phylum Chordata; class Amphibia; order Anura; family Eleutherodactylidae; genus Eleutherodactylus; species Eleutherodactylus coqui. The sequence continues at coordinate 95,741,354 of NC_089849.1, forward strand.
CCATGCGTTGCATTCTTTGGGGCCTTTTCATCACAACAACAAAAAAATCCCCAGTTAATAACTATTTTTACAACTGTCTTATGGAATTCCCAGCAAGTTCAGTTGCCATGGAAACCTATTAACCCCACATAAGTGTAATTACATATATAATGCTCGCTTACCTCTGCTGTGTAGGTGTGGAAACAAAAAAATTTGCACAGAAAAAGCTCAACAATGAGGGCACCGATTTGGGAAGTTGTCATACAGCAGTGCTGCGGACAAGAATTAATCTGACTTGTAAGGAGGCTGGGAATTATATCAATGAGATTGGTTTTATATCATAAAACAGCCAAATATCACTATAAATCCTAGATCCTCTATTCTTATCAATTGTTTAGCATGTTCATCTCCTGAAATACTCTGCTCTTTGTGACCTTCCGCAAGATCAGCATACTCCTCTCCTGAAATACTCGGTACTGCTGGGGCCTGATTCTTTAGGCTGGGGTCACATGGGACGAAAATCTCATGGGCATAAATGGGAGAGATGACATAAGAGTACTAGAATAGAATGCAGCAAGGTACGTAGAAATATACAAATTAGTCTACCAGAAACGCCCAAACTGGAGCAGTCCCTCAAACAGAGCACCCAACCTGAAACGGGCGACCCCACTGTGGCAAAGAGACCTGAAACCAGTCCGAAGCGCACTGGTGACACTAGACATTAAAAACTATACCACAAAGAATAAGTAACCTAGGGAATGACGCAGACAGTAACTAGAATCCTGAACACAGAACATTTATACTGTAAAGACACAGGAAAGACTGGTACAACAAGATGGCCAGTACTCTAGATGTATAACCAGTAACCATTGTACTAAGAGGATGGTTTAAATGGCTTTATATGTCAACTGATAGGCTGAATGGGCTGAAAGACAACCCAGCTAGCTTTTCAGCGCTGGCACTAGAGGGCGATGTTACTCCTTTGGTGTCCAGGGCAGAATGACAACTGCACATGTACCGCCTGGCGCATCACATGGTTTGGAACTGCCATGCTGATGTCACCCATGTTCTGTCACACAACCCAGAAGTCATGATGCTGTTGGCACTGTGACAGTAACTGTCTGTGACCTTTCACAATATCAGTACTCTTTGCTCCTAAAATACTATGGGGATTTATAACAGGATCGGCATTTCAAATGTCAGTCTTAGGCTGCAGTCACATGGTGCGTAAATCCCGTGGAATGACCGCAGCGGGACTGCATGGAAATGCCGCAAGATTTCCGCGGCAGACAGGCAGCTTCAAAATCCGCTTCGCCACCTGTATTCCGCTGCAGCCATCTCTCCTCATAGAGAGGAGAGAGGCCGCCGTGCACACACTAGGTCAGATCTGGCTTACATTTCTGCCATGATTTACGCTAATTTCGGGTGTAAATTATACAAAAATGTGTTGGTCTGGAGGGGTCACACCCCCTCGTAACAAGTCACACCGCTTTTTGAGAAAATGATGGACAACTGCACAACAGTCAAATAGTTACAAAATTTTGCTGCAAGCACTCCTGGGGTTCCCTGTGGACCCAGCTATTCCCATTCTGAGGTTCTCAGTCTATGACGTCATAAAAGATCAACATACTCATTTAACATACTACCCTGTTTACCTGAAAATAAGACATACCCTGAAGATAAGACATAGCATAATTTTCCAGAATTTTTGAGGATGCAAAATGATTTTTCAGGCTTTTTGAGGATGCTTGAAATATAAGCCCTACTCCAAAATTAAGCCCTGCTAACAGGTAATTTAAAAAGTCAATTTAAATAGTGTCCAGGCAGCTATACATGTAAAAAAGTTAAACCTTTTTGAACAAAAATTAATGTAAGACACTGTCTTATTTTCGGGGAAACACGTATGTGCTGCTGGGACAAACTGGCTCCTTTGATTATAAGATCAGTATGTTGCATCCTACTGTCCTCAACCCCTTCCCTACATCACAAAATCAACCGTGAAATATTCAGTGCTGCTTTAATTAAGCCAATTAAGGAGTGTTCAAGCATAACTGATTTGTTGCAGATTTTCCGCAGCTGAAGAAAATCCAAAGCAAATCCGCGCCATTATACTTGTACATCCCGATCAGTTACAGATGACTCCGGCATTCACACTCCAGCAGTTCTAAGCACAGAAGTACAAATGAACTATTTTCTTTACCTCATCCTCCCCATGATCAAAATGTTCTTGAAAAGCAACTTAAAGTCTTAAAAGTGCAGAGATTCCGAGATACCAGCTTTTTTTTTCTTGTATAAACTTGAATTTTATTTCATGGCCTAAGCCCAAAGCCCTAATGAATCTCAACCGGGATCAAAAAGGATCAGAGTCTCTCATCTCTAATAAGAGTCGCTACATTTCTACACAATTCCAGCTCCGTAAACCGGCATTAAGAGTTTATGAGAAATAGCATGAAGTAGAGAAGACACAAGACATACTAATGAGACAGCAGATAACCAAGTAGATGACAGGGAGCAGTATTATTAGAGAATATATTCACGGACATAGGTTGCAATATAATGGTACATATATTCTTGTACATAGGGGGCAGTATTATAGTAGTTATATTCTTGTACATAGGGGGCAGTATTATAGTAGTTATATTCTTGTACATAGGAGCAGTATTATAGTAGTTATATTCTTGTACATAGGGGGCAGTATTATAGTAGTTATATTCTTGTACATACTCCCTATGTACAACATAGGGCAGCCTCACGCACGTGCCATGCCTGGCCCACGTCTTTAATTTGGTGGTTCAGCGCTTTCTGAAAAGCTACCCACGCTTGTCAGACCTCCTCGGAAAGGTGCGTCGGCTCTGCGCACATTTCCGCAAGTCCCACACGGACGCTGCCACCCTGCGCACCCTGCAACATCGGTTTAATCTGCCAGTGCACCGACTGCTGTGCGACGTGCCCACACGGTGGAACTCTACGCTCCACATGTTGGCCAGGCTCTATGAGCAGCGTAGAGCTATAGTGGAAAACCAACTCTAACATGGGCGGCGCAGTGGGAGTCAGCCTCCTCAATGCTTTACAGAAGAGTGGGCCTGGTTGGCAGACATCTGCCAGGTCCTTGGAAACTTTGAGGAGTCTACCCAGGTGGTGAGCGGCGATGCTGAAATCATTAGCGTCACCATTCCTCTGCTATGCCTCTTGAGAAGTTCCCTGCAAAGCATAAAGGCAGACACTTTGCACTCGGAAACAGAGGCGGGGGAAGACAGTATGTCGCTGGATAGTGAGAGCACCCTCCTGTCTATATCTCAGCGCGTTGAGGAGGAGGAGGAGGAGCATGAGGAGGATGAGGAGGAGGGGGAAGAGACAGCTTGGCCCAATGCTGAGGGTACCAATGCTGCTTGCCTGTCATCCTTTTTAGCGTGTATGGCCTGAGGAGGAGGAGGAGGAGGATCCTGAAAGTGATCTTCCTAGTGCGGACAGCCATGTGTTGCGTACAGGTACCCTGGCACACATGGCTGACTTCATGTTAGGATGCCTTTCTCGTGACCCTCGCGTTACACGCATTCTGGCCACTACGGATTACTGGGTGTACACACTGCTCGACCCACGGTATAAGGAGAACCTTTCCACTCTCATACCCAAAGAGGAAAGGGGTTCGAGAGTGATGCTATACCACAGGACCCTGGCGGACAAGCTGATTGTAAAATTCCCATCCGACAGCGCTAGTGGCCGAAGGCGCAGTTCCGAGGGCCAGGTAGCAGGGGAGGCGCAGAGATCAGGCAGCATGTACAGCACAGGCAGGGGAACACTCTCCAAGGCCTTTGACAGCTTTCTGGCTCCCCAGCAAGACTGTGTCACCGCTCCCCAGTCACGGCTGAGTCGGCGGGAGCACTGTAAAAGGATGGTGAGGGAGTACGTAGCCGATCGCACGACTGTCCTCCGTGACGCCTCTGCCCCCTACAACTACTGGGTGTCGAAGCTGGACACGTGGCCTGAACTCGCGCTGTATGCCCTGGAGGTGCTTGCTTGTCCTGCGGCTAGCGTCTTGTCAGAGAGGGTGTTTAGTGCGGCTGGGGGAATCATCACGGATAAGCGTACTCGCCTGTCAACCGACAGTGCCGACAGGCTTACACTCATCAAGATGAACAAAGCCTGGATTTCCCCAGACTTCTCTTCTCCACCAGCGGACAGCAGCGATACCTAAGCAATACATAGGCTGCCCCCGCGGATGGAAGCATCGTTCTCTATCACCATCAAAATCGGGGACCTTTTAGCTTCATCAATCTGTGTATAATATTCATCCTCCTGCTCCTGCTCCTCCTCCTGAAACCTGACGTAATCACGTCGAACGGGCAATTTTTCTTAGGGCCACAAGGCTCAGTCATATAATTTTTGTAAACAATTTTTATAAGTTTCAATGCTCATTAAAGCGTTGAAACTTTCACCTGAACCAATTTTTATTTTAACTGGGCTGCCTCCAGGCCTAGTTACAAATTAAGCCACATTAACCAAAGCGATTAATGAGTTTCACCTGCCCTCTTGGTTGGGCATGGGCAATTTGTCTGACGTACATTAGTACTGTTGGTACACCAATTTTTTGGGGCCCTCACCTACAGCCTATACACGGCAAGTGATAGGACTAATTACAAACAGACATGTTGCACTTACACACTATACTAGCGTAGCTTACGCAGATAGCGTAGAGATTACTTACATGTTGATTGACATATTTCAGGGACCAATGAGCTAGGAGATAGAACGTTCAGGGCATTTAGCTCCACCCGGAACCGGCATACGTCACCCTACCCGGAAGTGACGATGCCGATACTCACTCCCGACATGGCGCCTCGCATCTGACAGACGCTCAGGACGCCTACACCCGAAAACCAGCGCAACGAATGGGATGCTGCCACCAAACTGTGAGTTAACTATATATTAAGTGTAAATGTAAAGCTGTTAACATTGTGCTTGAGAAAGTCGTCGCGGAGGACGACGAAACGCGTTGCACAGAGGATATTAAGAATAAAAGTTTGAAGCAAGTGGTGCCTGTAGCCCGACTCTGGTGTTTAGGTCCCTAAGAGCGCGGGCATTTCCATTTTTAAAGTTTACATACGAATATACTTCGAGTGGGTCCTGCTAGTCAGCAGGACACAGAAGCCCAGCAGCCGAACGGACATACCAGAGGATTTATAAGCCGACGAGGAAGTGGAGGTGCTGGTGAGACCTCTTTAAAGGGGTACTTGCCAGACACCGGGTGAGTCAAATTTATTGATTTATTTCTTTAGCATTCAAACTCGCATAGAGTTTGATTATACAGAGGCTTTACAGCTCCAAGCCAACACAGGTAGCGCCTCCCTGACGTATTGTTTGTATATTCTTGTACATAGCGGGCAGTATTATAGTAGTTATATTCTTGTACATAGGAGCAGTATTATTGTAGTTATATTCTTGTACATAGGGGCAGTATTATAGCAGTTATATTCTTGTACATAGGGAGCAGTATTATAGTAGTTATACTCTTGTACATAGGAGCAGTATTATAGTAGTTATATTCTTGTACATAGGGGGCAGTATTATAGTAGTTATATTCTTGTACATAGGGAGCAGTATTATAGTAGTTATACTCTTGTACATAGGAGCAGTATTATTGTAGTTATATTCTTGTACATAAGGGTAGTATGATAGTGGATATATTCTTGTACATAAGAGTCAGTAATAATAATAAACTTTATTTGTATAGCGCCAACATATTCCGCAGTGCTTACATAGACAGGGAATACAGAAAGACAAAAGTACAAACATTACAGAACCATGGTTACATATAGTAATCAGTTGATGGAAACAATAGGGTGAGAGTCCTGCTGCAACGAGCTTACATACTACAGATAATGGGGTGATACAGAAGGTAAAGGGCTGGAGATGTGCATGGTATGGCGAGGTGGAGAGTGAGGGGTGATATACACATAGACAATGGTCAGACATTTAGCTGTGTGACGGCAGAAACAGTATGACTGCAGGAGCGGTTTATGATGGCTAGCAGGGATTGCAGTCAGTAGGTCAGGGAGCATGTTATCAGGCAGAGTACAGAGGGGTTTGTTTAGGGAATTCGGTATGCCTCCCTGAAGAGGTGCGTTTTTAGAGCACGCCTGAAGTTCTGCGAGTCCTGGATTGCTCGGGTAGCCTTTGGTAGTGCGTTCCAGAGGACCGGTGCTGCTCTGGAGAAGTCTTGGAGGCGGGAATGAGAAGTTCGAATTAAAGCGGCGCTCAATCTGGTTTCGTTAGCAGAGCGGAGAGCCCGGGCTGGTTGATGGATTGAGATGAGGGAGGCGATATAGGGGGGCGCTACACTGTGGAGGGCTTTGTGGATGAAGGTGGCGAGTTTAAATTGAATTCTGTATTTAACGGGCAGCCAGTGCAGTGACCGGCACAGGGCAGAGGCGTCAGAGTAGCTGCTGGACAGGAAGATGAGCCTGGCTGCCGCATTCAGGATGGATTGGAGAGGGTAGAGTCTGGTGCAGGGGAGGCCGATCAGCAACGAGTTGCAATAATCGAGCCGGGAGTGGATGAGGGCAACAGTAAGCGTTTTTAGCGTGTCCACAGTGAGAAAAGAGCGCATTCTTGCGATGTTCTTGAGGTGCAGCTGACATGTTCGGGCCAGAGATTGGATGTAGGGTGTAAAAGAGAGATCAGAATCAAATATGACTCCAAGGCAGCGGGCATGTTGTCTAGGAGTTATGGTGGCGCCACACACTGAGATGGAGATGTCAGGAGGAGGTCGGTTAGCGGAGGGTGGAAATACCAGCAGGTCAGTTTTAGAGAGGTTTAGTTTTAGGTAGAGAGAGGACATGGTGTTAGAGACAGCGGACAGACAGTTAGTGATGTTTTGGAGTAAAGGTGCAGAGATGTCACGGGAAGAGGTGTATAGCTGGGTGTCATCAGCATACAGGTGGTATTGGAGGCCAAATCTCCTGATGGTTTGTCCAATAGGGGCTGTGTAGATAGAGAAAAGAAGGGGGCCGAGGACAGAGCCCTGGGGGACCCCAACAGCAAGGGGAAGAGGAGGGGAGGTAGAGCCAGCAAAGAAGACACTGAAAGAGTGGTCAGATAGGTAGGATGAGAACCAGGAGAGGGCAATGTCCTTTAGGCCAATGGAGCGTAGCATACTGAGGAGGAGTTTGTGGTCAACAGTGTCAAATGCTGCGGAGAGGTTGAGGAGGATCAGTAGGGAGTAATCGCCCCTCAATTTGGCTGTCAGTAGGTCATTGGATACCCTTGTAAGGGCAGTTTCTGTCGAGTGTTGAGGTCAAAAGCCAGACTGTAGGGGGTCTAGGAGAGAGTGCTCTGATAGGTAGCTTACAAGGCAGGAGTAAACCAGCCGTTCTAGTAGTTTGGAAATGAAGGGGAGGTTTGAGATGGGTCGGTAGTTGGCAGCATCAGTCGCGTCCAGAGTCGGCTTCTTTAGCAGTGGGGATATGATGGCGTGTTTGAAAGAAGAGGGAAAGATGCCAGAGGTCAGAGAGAGGTTGAATATAGTGGTGAGGTGGGAGATGACCACTGGGGAGAAGGAACGGAGGAGGTGTGAGGGGAGGGGGTCGCTAGCGCAGGTGGTGGGGCGAGCAGAGAAGAGCAATTTGGAGACTTCTTCCTCTGTCGCTGGTCTGAGTACAGACAGTGAGCAGGAGCTAGATGCAGTGCTGACAAGACTAGGGTCAGGGCTAGTCTGGGATTGGGAAGTTATTTCCTGACTGATGTCATCAATTTTCTTTTTAAAGTAAGCAGCCAGCTCTTCGGCACTGAGATCCGTCACCGGGGGCTGTGGTTTAGGGCTGAGAAGGGAGTGAAAAGTATCAAAGAGCCGTTTAGGGTTGTGGGATAGTGCGGAGACTAGAGAGGTGAAATAGACTTGTTTGGCGTGGTGGAGGGCAAGGTTGTAGGTTCTGAGCATGAATTTGTAGTGGAGGAAGTCTGCGGACGTTTGCGATTTCCTCCACAGCCGTTCAGCACTTCTAGAGCACCGCCGTATGAAGCGCGTTTGAGGCGTGAGCCAGGGTTGCCGTGGTCTACATCGGATGGCGCGGATCCTCGGGGGCGCCGCTTCATCCAGGGCATGTTTGAGAGCGGTGTTGTAGTGAGCGGCAGCCAGGTTGGGGCAGGTGAGGAGAGAGATGGGGGACAGAGAGGACTGTAGGGATTCAGCAAAGTTCTGGGTGTGAATGGCCTTAAGGTTCCTGTAGGTACTGTAGGTAGGTGGGTCTGGAGAGATGTTAGGGAGCGTGACAGAGAAAGAGAGGAGGTTATGATCCGAGAGCGGGAGAGGGGAGTTAGTGAAGTTGGCAGCAGAGCAGAGCTGGAGGAAGACCAGATCCAGAGTATTGCCATCCCTGTGAGTGGGAGAGGCTGTGAGTTGAGAGAGACCAAGGGAGGAGGTGAGCGAAAGAAGCTTAGAGGCAAATGGTGAGATAGGGTCATTAGTGGGGATGTTAAAATCACCTAAGATGAGGGTTGGAATTTCACAGGATAGGAAGTGGGGGAGCCAGGCAGCAAAGTGGTCCAAAAACAGGCGAGCAGCACCTGGGGGGCGATAGATAACTGCTACTCGCATGGACAGCGGGCGGAAAAGCCGTAGCGTATGTACCTCAAATGATGGAAAAGTGAGTGAGGGTACAGGGGGGATGACCTGGTAGGTGCATTTCGGGGAGAGAAGAGCACCTACTCCTCCGCCACGCCTGTCATCTGGTCTCGGGGTATGGGAGAACTGCAGGCCATTGTAAGACAGTGCAGCAGGGGAAGCCGTGTCAGACTGCTGTATCCACGTTTCTGTGGGAGCGAGCAGATTTAGAGATTTAGCAGTAAAAAAAGTCGTGGATAGTGGGGAGTTTATTACATGCTGACTGGCAGTTCCAGAGTGCACATTTAAAGGAGTCAGGGGAGGGTATGCATGGGCTAGCAGTTGGGCTTGGGGATTTTATTAGTGAGCCCGGTAGGGGGTAATAGCTAGGAGCAGTGGAGGGTGGGCCAGGATTGGGAGAGATATCCCCAGCAGCTAGTAACAGCAGAATAGTTAGGGTTAGCAGATGATTAGGAGATTTATGAGGAAGACTGTTATTTTTGTTAGTGACATGAGGGGGTTTGAGGCTAAGCAAGAAGGTAAAGAGTGCATGCGAGCTGTGCATAGGTGAGGACTAGAGATGAGCGAGCACCAAAATGCTCGGGTGCTCGTTACTCGAGTCGAACTTTCAGTGATGCTCGAGAGTTCGTTTCAAGTAACGAACCCCATTGAAGTCAATGGGCGACTCGAGCATTTTTGTATATCGCCGATGCTCGCTAAGGTTTTCATTTGTAAAAACCTGGGAAATTCAAGAAAGTGATGGGAACGACACAGAAACGGATAGGGCAGGCGAGGGGCTACATGTTGGGCTGCATCTCAAGTTCCCAGGCCCCACTATTAAGCCACAATAGCGGCAAGAGTGAGAACCCCCCCCCCCCCCCCCCCCCCGCACTGTCAGCATAAAGATCGTTGTCCTCTGCCACAGCTGTAACAGCTGTGGCAGAGAAGAACGATGTTAGCCCATTGAATTCAATGGAGCCGGCACTACAGCTGGCTCCATTGAAAGCAATGTCTGCCGGCGATCGCGGGATGAATTGTCGGGAAGGGCTTAAATATATAAGCCCTTCCCTGCAATTCATCCAGAAATGTGTAAAAATTAAAAAAAAATATACACACCTTGTCCCGGCAGAACGATGTTAGCCCATTGAATTCAATGGAGCCGGCAATACAGCTGGCTCCATTGAAAGCAATGGGCTGCCGGCGATCGCGGGATGAATTGTCGGGAAGGGGTTAAGTATATAAGTACTGAACAACCGCTGCTAAAGTGAATAGAGAGGGGCAGGGGAGAGCGAAGAGTGAAATCTCCTCCAGCCTCACTGTTGAGCGAGCCAGCGATACTCGCTCCTGTGCAGCAGCAGCACAGGAGCAATTACACACTGGAAAGCCTGTTGGGCATCATTTGTCTGACATTTGTCCAGTTTAAATGGGCCTTAAGACTCAAATTAAGTCAATACTTGGCCAGATAATAGCAGCAGTTTGTCGGAAGGATGCCTGCTGTGCAGAATAAGCTAGACTAAAGCTGAAAGAGGTGACAAAGGGCCCAAGGGTAACATCAAACAGAAGAGACTTTCAGAAGACTCTACAAGCTGCAAAAACTTTTGTTCATATGCCAAGTATTAGAAAAACACTTAATAAGAATGACCATCATGGAAGGACACCAGAAATGAAGCCAGGGCTGTGCAAAAAAATATTACGGCTTGTTTCAAATGCACAATGTTATGTTTGGAGGAAAAAGAACTCTGCACACCAACAACAATATCTCATCCCAACTGTGAAACATGGTGGAGGGAGTATCGTAGTTTGGGGCTGCTTTGCTGCTTCACGGCCTAGATGTCTTGGGATCATCAAGGGAGCAATGAGTTCTAAGGTGCATCTTCTTTTTCCCCTTTAAAATGCTTTATTTAAAGAAGAATATAAGGGCAGCAGTCCATGTCCTCAAGCTGAAGAGACGAGGATGGTGCAACTAGATACTGACCCAAGCCACACAAGTCAACCAAAGAGTGGTTGAAAAGACCATTTGTATTTTGGAATGGCCAAGTCAGAGTTCTGACCTTTCCTCTATCGAAATGATGACTTGAACAGAAATGTGCACGCAAGGCATCCCTGAAATATTAATGAACTAAAATACATCTGTAAAGAGGAATGGTAAGAATTCCAACAGTGTGCAAAGCTTATTTTCAGCTACACAAAACATATGTTGGAGGTAATTGTTTCTATCTATCTATCTATCTCATATCTATCTGTCTCATATCTATCTATCTATCTATCTATCTATCTATCTATCTATCTATCTATCTATCTATCTCATATCTATCTATCTATCTATCTATCTATCTATCTATCTATCTATCTATCTATCTATCTATCTATCTCTCTCTCATATCTATCTATCTCATATCTATCTATCTATCTATCTATCTATCTATCTATCTATCTATCTATCTATCTATCTATCTATCTATCTATCTATCCATCCATCCATCCATCCATCCATCCACCCATCTAGTCTGGTATTTGAATATATTATGGAGATTATTCTGTGCATCATGTAAAATGCCCACCATTAACAGCAACGTCATGTGAGATTCTTTTTCTGGAAATATTACTCATTGTCCTGGCAGATTTGCTCTTAAATTGATTGAAATCTCCTGTTGTTTCTTATGAATATCTTCCTTTTACTGTGAATGTAATGGTGTTATCGCCGTCCTGCAATGTGTAAATTAAACCCAGTGTGCACTAGATATTTACAGAAAGATATTATTCCATAAATCAAAAATTGTTCCCCTGCCCCCTAAATGAAGATAAAAGGCAGTTTCTGTCATTCCATAGCCAGCTTTGTTAGCCAGTATTACTTTTGGATCACAATGGATCGCCTACGGAGAGTTTGACAGCACTGAGGAGGTTTGACTATGAAGTCACATTTCCTGTAGAATTCATTGAGCGCGAAGTTCTATCGAGGCAGATTTACTTTGTATGAAAGCAATAAATATGTCCAGAAAAGAATGTGCCTGGATTAAATGGGCAGAAGAGGGTCAGCAGATCATCAGAACCAATGTTCACAGACTCAGCATGTCTATTAACCCATTCCAATCCAATTTTGGATTCAGGGTTTCCTAAAAGGCTTTCTCTTTTTGCTGTTATACAATGGTGCCATCTGCTGGCTAAAGCCAGTGTGTGCACCAGAGAGGCTCGGACAGCGAAGTGGCTGGCAATAGACGGTAAGAATACCCTGTCGGACATCTTCTGACTTTGGAGCTGTCCAAGCTTCAATCAGATTGTATGAAGACATCAGACAGTGGATTGGAAAGGGTTAAGACACTCTTCACCCAACCCAAATTGTCTTAGTGTGCATTCACATGAGCGAGTTGCGCCCAACATTCACGAGAATATAACATGTTATGATTTTTCTGTTTTGCAGCATAGCTGCGAAATACACCTTACCCATGTAAATACACCTATTACAAATAATGGGTTGTATTTTCGTGCGAGTTCTAGTATTAACATATTTGAATAATTTTAGCCACACTAAAGTCACTTTATTGTCACTGCCCTGACAGTCACACTGAGATAGGAATGTCACATTATGGTATGTTCACACGGCGTTTGTTTGCCATATATCTAACATGGAATCCACATGGATTCCATATCAAATCCACAGGAAATCCGCATCCCATTTTTTAAATTGAGGTTTGAAACCTGTGTCCAGAAAAAAGAAGCTACGCGTCACTTCTTGAAGTGGATTCATGCTGAATTCGCACAGAATCTGATCAGGAAATTCACCCATGAATTTGCCCAATGAAAGGCTAAATCCACATGTGGATTTACAAGTATTCAAATGCCTTTCCAGGGCACAAATCTGTGGCTCAGACGTGGATTTTGCTGCAGATTTCAAGGCAGAATCCACGCAGAAAAATGCAACATAGACTCCACCCGTGTGAACATAGCCTAACAATCCACCAAAAAAGCTGCGCATATAACCTTCTCCTCTCAGACTCACAGGACCAAGGATGTCTGCTAGTTAAATCTGCCCCATAAACTACTGCCAAGAATAGAGAAGCTGGATCATACCTCATTAGGATTGTCCCCTGGCCAGTAAACTCGCCGTTGAGGTCACTAATTGGAGGCTCTATTACAACTGGGTACACTATTCTTGTTGGGGCCACTGAGGGGGCAACATTACTAGTTGGGGCCACTGAGGGGTGGGCACTATTGCTAGCTGGTAGCACAGAGAGGACACTACTATTAGTTGAAAGCACTATTATTAGTTGAGAGAATAAATACTAGGTGGGAGCACTATAACTTTGTGGGGTCACAGACAGCACACTAGTACTATGAGGCAATTACTGAGAGGTTTATTTGGGGTAGTGGCAGGATCGGGACGTACAACTACAAGAAGTCTTCATGGTGATGTAGGTTCCAAAAAATGAAAGCAGATGTCACCAATTATAGAGGAAACGTCTAGAGATGAGCGAGCATCAAAATGCTCGGGTGCTCGTTACTCGAGACGAACTTTTCGCGATGCTCGAGGGGATTTATTTATGTACCGCCGGTGGGTTCCAGGGAGCCACCCATGCTGTGGGTCCACAGGGACTTCACAATAGGGAGTTGTACCTGCCTGTGTCTACTTATAAAAAAACCCAGTCTGACTGGGGCATGCAGTGTCGGCCAAAGCCCACCTGCATTTAATCTGACGTTAGCTCTGCTGTCCAGGGCACTGCAATGGGATACATTTATGTACAGCTGGTGGGGTTCCAGGGAGCCACCCATGCTGTGGGTGCACGCAGAATTCCCATTGCGGAGTTGTACCTGCCTGTGACTATTTATAAAAAACCCCGGTCTGACTGGGGCATGCAGACACCTTGACAGAATGAATAGTGTGTGGCACATGGGTTCCCCATTGCTATGCCCACGTGTGCAGCTCCTGATGGAGGTGGCACAGGATTGGATTTCTTATTGCTTCTGTACAGCATTGTGGGCTATCGCCCCACCCCTTTAAAGAGGGTCGCTGCCTGGCCCTGCCAACCATCTGCAGTGTGTGACTCCGGTTCCTCCTCATGGCAGACGCACTTATAAACAGACATGAGGGTGGTGTGGCTATGAGGCCAGCGTGTGGCATGAGGGCAGCTGAAGGCTGCGCAGGGACACTTTGGTGTGCGCTGTGGACACTGGGTCGTGCGGGGGGGTTGGGCAGCATGTAACCCAGGAGAAGTGGCAGCGGAGTGTCATGCAGGCAGTGATTGTGCTTTGTTGGAGGTAGTGTGGTGCTTAGCTAAGGTATGCCTTGCTAATGAGGGTTTTTCAGAAGTAAAAATTGTTGGGAGGGGGGGCCCACTCTTGCCGCTATTGTGGCTTAATAGTGGGACCTGGGAACTTGAGATGCAGCCCAACATGTAGCCCCTCGCCTGCCCTATCCATTGCTGTGTCGTTCCCATCACTTTCTTGAATTTCCCAGATTTTCACAAATGAAAACCTTAGCGAGCATCGGCGATATACAAAAATGCTCGGGTCGCCCGTTGACTTCAATGGGGTTCGTTACTCGAAACGAACCCTCGAGCATCGCGAAAAGTTCGTCTCGAGTAACGAGCACCCGAGCATTTTGATGCTCGCTCATCTCTAGACGTTTCCTCTATAATTGGTGACATCTGCTTTCATTTTTTGGAACCTACATCACCATGAAGACTTCTTGTAGTTGTACGTTCCAATCCTGCCACTACCCCAAATAAACCTCTCAGTAATTGCCTCATAGTACTAGTGTGCTGTCTGTGGCCCCACAAAGTTATAGTGCTCCCACCTAGTATTTATTCTCTCAACTAATAATAGTGCTTTCAACTAATAGTAGTGTCCTCTCTGTGCTACCAGCTAGCAATAGTGCCCACCCCTCAGTGGCCCCAACTAGTAATGTTGCCCCCTCAGTGGCCCCAACAAGAATAGTGTACCCAGTTGTAATAGAGCCTCCAATTAGTGACCTCAACGGCGAGTTTACTGGCCAGGGGACAATCCTAATGAGGTATGATCCAGCTTCTCTATTCTTGGCAGTAGTTTATGGGGCAGATTTAACTAGAATATAAATTCTCTTGGTGGTAGAGTTTTGTTATAGGTCCCTTAATTCTATGTACACCCCTGACTATAGTAGGTCATATGTAGGCTGTTAACCACTTGTGCATGTTTATTAAGATGTCAGCAACCCGTGTCCTAATATGAGAGGTGCCTGTGGCTGGTGCCTTATTACAGGGCCGTCATCAGCTTGCATACAATACAAGAGGCATTGGTAATAATAATGTGTCTGATCTTGCCGGTTGTAATGGTCCGGGCTGTCTTCTCTCAGTAATCCACAGGCCCTCCCGCTACCGAATGATTGATGTCTACAGCTTCCTTGAGCTTGCAGACATTACAGGGTAGGGCTGTGGATGACTGAGCGGAGACAGCCTGGGCTACTACTAGCTACAAGACTGCCCATTGGAATGATTGCAGCCCATTTACATACAGAGCATGGGGCATGAAAAGATTGATATCGCTTTCATGCCTGCACTTTCAGGGGATCATGGGTATGATCCAGCTCATTTTGGCAGCAGTTTATGGGGCATATTTGGCTGACAGACGTCCTGTAAGCGACAGGAAAAAAACTTTCCTAGCTCTTGAGTTACTAGTTCATTCATCTAAACAATGTGAAGTTAGTATGGTGACTTGAAGCTCTTGAATCCCTATGCAATATCTGTTTTAGACCCCCCCCCCCACCTCCCTGCCCCTGCCCCTGCCCCAGTTTTATATGCTGTCTATAGTACTATTGTAAACTTTGGTCCCACCAAACATCAGGGCCGGGGTGTAACAGCAACCTCTGTCCCTCTTATAGAGGTACCAGTGTTGTACACTGCAATGTCACCTTATAGCTCAATAATGCATTGGGTCAAGAACAAACCATGATATGGTGAGAGAATTAGACCTCCTATCATTCAGAAATTTAGAGAGTTCAAGGATAAGGGTCGTTTTACAAGGAACGGCCGGTTGGGCACAGCTTCCCAACAGTCGTCCCAGTGAGTATTGCTCCCATGCGTGATAAAGTAAGACACTACCTTTGAAATGCATTGCACTTTCCCCTTCTGTTTATGTAACCAATAAAATTATGTTCAAGGTCCAGAAGCGTGGACTTTACCTACAACATCTGAGATAATATTAAGACATAACTGGGATTTCTGAGGGTGTCTTGGACATTGAACCCCCACCTCCATCCCCCCCAAAACAGTGACAGTCCCATTCTTTTGGTACCATTCTATATCAATTGATTTTCTTACACTGTACCCCTGGAGCGTGAGAACATTTTATTTTCTGATTGACTTATCTCTTTGCTTATCTGGACTATATTCCACCTGCAGAAATTTCATAGACGGTCTCCACCTCGTGGATATCCAGAAAGGACGGGGGACCTTTGGCAATAGCGCAAAATTTGAGTCATAAAGCAAACCCGGACAATAAGTGTGTCAGCAGTCCCTGCTGGGAAGTGGCCGCTCACGCCAGGTGAGTCATCTCTGACTTAAAATCTTTCTGTTTTTTTAATATGCCATTAGAAGTGCTGCCCCCGCTTTAATTGCTTTACACAGGAATGATCTCTAGTGAATGGAGCTGGAGCGGGCCGGGGACCGTTGGACTGTTGAGTCTGACCGCCTCCATTCACAGTCAAGGAATGCCTCTCAACACGGGCCGTTCCATCGTTCAGTCTTCTGCATGCAGCACCTATCTTCCTGCATCTTTTTTCAAACTCCTGCGCTCTGGCGCGGAGTTTGAAAAGCCAGTGAAGGGAAAAAAATTCCTCTCGTTCAGGCGCAACTATGCTCCATGCTGCCGAGCGTAGTTGCGCCTATGCTCATCTGAAATTACCCTAATACAAAGTGAATAACATGACTTTTTCAGTCGTGTGAAAAAAAAATTCAGCATGTCCTATTTTAGTGCATATTACATACCAAATAAGCCCATACTAAGGTCAATTACTCATGGAAATCAATGGGGGCATTCTTTTTTGTGTGTGCATAAATACATAACAAAAAAACTAAATACACAGGGAATATGCATATTTCGGTTAAGTATTTATGCAACTGATATACGCATACTCCCATGTGAATGAGTCTTTACTGTAGTAGCGTGTTTGAGCCACTAGGGAGTCAGATTTCAGGAAAATGGTCAGTAGAGAAGGGGTTCTCTGCTTTGGAGCTGGCTGAAAACAGACAGACTCCTGGCTTGAGTGAGAAAGAGAGAGAGACATGCTGTGCAAACGGTCTACAGCAGTGACCACGGTGCATGATGGGGTAAGAGATGCTCTCTGTGCAGTACTTTTTTGTTTGAATTTTGGGACACTAGGCCTGACAGTGAGGGACAATAAATGTATTAGTGAGCAGCCAGACGGCTAGGGTTTATTCTATGTTACTGCACTGTAATTTGTGAAGAGTTTTAAAACCTGAATCTGGGATCTTAGAGTGTACTTCTGTGTGTGCCACCCATCTTACTGAAGCAGACAGTGATTCCAGTGCGTGGCCACCCCCCAAGTATCATACCTGGCATACACTCATGTCTATCACCTGGACCATACTTAAGGGATCTACACTATATAAAATCAACACCTGAAGAGTAGACTCCTGGTCTCCAAGACTCAAGTCAGTGGTCTTCTCAGTGTTATTTTTGGGACGATTCTTGTTCATCCTCCTGTGAAATGAGAGATACAGTAGCTGAATTTAGAAAGTTATTTTTGGAGAAACTTTTGAAGGTCACTATGAAGCATAAGGTACAATGAGAATGTTCTGCTGAATATTTTATGTGCAGCACTATGAACATCAAGCAATAGCACCATTTTCCTGAGCAACCATACTGTGCGACGGCAGCCATATGGCAGTTTGTGCACGCACCATTTGTTTCGTTATTAAGGAGTTTTAATGGATGGCAAAACTTTGCATGCATGGATGTTTCCACGACTTTCTAAGATATATAATCTGTGTGGCTTAAGTTTATTCTCCACTAATGCTCAAACAATTTATGTAGATGTCACCAAAATGCTCTCACAAGAGTAAGAGAACTCACCACACGGGCGTAATTTTGTCCGGCCATGCTTTTAATGGTTTCATTTTCACTATCGAGATTCTCACGCCTTAGTACTACGCATGAGAAAAGTTAGGACTTGCCCTATCTTTCTCGCACTTAGTTTTTCTATGTGCGCAAAAGATAGGGTAGGAGCTATCTTCACGCCTTTTTAAAAAAAAAACTCACACGCAATAGCGCGGAGGTTGAATAGTCATTAAAAAAAACCGGTTTCATGCACATGTTCCATCCAGTAGCGATATGGGCGGAACTTGCGCCCATTAATACATCGATTTCAATATGTTTATTCAGATGATCGTTTTTTCTCTTGCAGCAGTGTTGCGAGTTCGAAAGTTCTCTGCAGCTCCAATTTTTTGCGATTCCTCCAAAGGAATTGCCCATTATTTCCTATGGGTTCCTTATAAAAAAAAATTGTATCCCATTCACATGACATGCGATTAGCATACAACTGCCATACGATATTTACCATTGGAAGCAATTGTGATTTTTTTTTAAGGCACATTAAAACTCGCATGAAAATCACAAGTATGTAAAAAAATGTAGACATCCAGAATCGCAATTTTACAAGCACAAAATTGGCCCTGGTTTCTCCAACCAATATTGCGCATACGACCGTGTGAAACCGCCATTTAAAGCAGTATTTTGAAATCTCCTCCACATATCACCAAAATTCGCTTTGGAAATTCTGCAGCATGTCTGCGATATGTGAAGCCTAAATCCTAAGGGCTTAAACTGGCGACCGTGATTTTGTCCCGTTTTGTGGCGTGATTTTCATGCCCGCAAAACAGGATGGAATAAAATCATTAATCTTAATGGCTTCATTCTCACGGCCGTAGTTTTCGAGCGCAAGAACTGCGCACGAGAAAAGATAGGACTTGCCCTTTCTTTCTTGCACTTTTGTTTTAATGATACGAGAAAAGATCGGTCCTGCCCTATCGCTTGGCTTTTTTTTTACCCGCACGAAATGATGGGAAATTTGAACAGTAAAAATAAAAGATTTTGACTGGTTCATGCGCTAATATGTTCTGCAGCAGCAAACATATTAGTGAATGTTGATTTATGCAAATAAGGGAGATGAAACAATACCTCTGCAACACCACCTATTGGAAAGCAGCATTCCTGCAAGTCAATGTTAGACTCTCTATACGAGCGTTGTAAGAAATGGAATTAGGAATTGTTACAAGGCTTGTATAAAGAGTCTAACATTGACTTGCAGGCATGCTGTCTTCCAATAGGTGGCGCTGCAGAGGTATTGTTTCATCTCCCTTATTTGCATATTACCCAGAGGAGCGTGCATGGCATTATAAGTCTCCTCACTCACTGCTCTCCCTAAGGAGAAAAGATAGCGTTCCTGACCCATGTTGGCAGTGAGCACCATGCTCCCTCTCGCGGCCGGGTTCGTCAGCATGTATATTCCGTGTACATGTTTTTAGAGACAGAGAAGCTGATTTCATTAAACCTTTCATTAAGAGCTAAAACAACATAGTAAAATAGAAGAGACCCAGAGGAAAGTTTAATAATGATTCATTACAGAAACAGCTGCCGGCATTTGAAGCCACTCTGTTGCTCGGCACGGCCAATCCGCTCGCTCTCTTATGGTGTGTTAATATTTTATAACTTTTGATCATCTTTTGATCCGGCACTGCGGGGCAAACCTTGTGCTGTTGTTGTTGTTGGTCTTTGATGTTTTTCAGGAACAGTCACTGCAAACACTATTATGGCGAGACACAGATGTCAGTAATTGGCAACAGTTTTCACAATTGTAGATACTTTTAGCAATGGATGTAGACTATGTGTACCTCATTCAACTGGATGCAGGAAATAGTCCTTCAATGGGGAGCAAAACATTCTTTAATTCTAACACAAAAGTAATTAGCTACTGCTAAAAAAGTGAGATATCATTGGGGTGTCCAGAATGGTCTTAGGCCGGCTTCACATGGGTCTATTTGTGCCTGCAAAATTAGCACACGCAATACACAGAGAATAGAAGCCATTGATTCTGATGGGTTCATACAGATTTTCGTATTTTGTGTGTATTTTGTATTTAGGTTGCACACAAACAAAATAGGACATGCTCTTTGTGCACCAAAGGTCCCCATAGAAGTCAATGGGGGCTTCACAAATGTGCAATGAGATGCGTGAAGCACTGTGTAATTCCAATGGAAAAAGAACACAAGTGGAACTCATTGGCCATTTAAATCAGCACGTCTTTGTTCGCCGCACGCAAATGAACGTGCCTTGTGGACAGAGAAAGTGCAGTAAAATACGCCAACGTGCGCACAAAGAGGCATTGTCAGTTCCACAAAAATGCTACGCACATGCAAATATGTATATGCTCATGTGAAGCGGCCTTAGACTGGATTCACACGAGCGTATACGTATTTACACACATATGCGCTGAGTTTTACTGAATTTTCTGCTCTACTTTTTGTGTGCTTAAATCATGTGCATCTGCGAGTAAAGAAACACTCAACGATGCTCTCAACCATTGGCTATCAGCCACGGCAGAAGATTGCAGGGTTTCTCCCATTGTTTTCAATGGGCCACCTCTCATCACTTGCACCCAGAACGTGGTGCGCTGCTGACGCTGGGCCCGTTGAAAACAATGGGTGCTGCGATGCGAGATCATGCACAAGATAGAAGATGCTGCGACTTGTCTCCCGCATGCAGTGCCATGCAGAAAAACATTGCTCGTGTGTATGACCCCATTCTAAAGAATGGGATTCGTATTTGTGCAATTTATGCAGAAATCTCACGCAATTTTATCGCCCATGTGAATTTGGCCTAAGGGTTCTTTCCCACGAGCGCATAAATGGCAACGGCGTTTTTACATTTTCATGCCCGCTCCGTATAAGCGCCTGAATGGGCATTTTTCTCCAGCGTTTTCTCGTCCATTCACAAGGTGTGCGTCATTTTTAGCGAAAAACCCTCGCTCTGCCAAAATCCTCGGGATGCCTTCCAGTGCCTATATAGAGGCACCTGTAAGCTTTTCACAGCGTTGGATGCTTCATAAATGCCTCCCCCTCCCTTCTCCTTCCTTGCTCCCATCAGAGTCTATTGGACCCGCCAGTGTAAATTGGCCAAAACATATTCCAGAACCATGTTTTGGCTGAGCGTATATGCGCCGGCCACGTATATGTTCTATTTTTCGTGCCCTGGCGTATTTACGCCCCGTATATTCACCCTTGTGAATGGCTGCATTAACCAATTCTTCACATGGGTACCCTATATACGCCTGGGCATGAAAACGCGGCATATATGCACTCATGGGGCTACAGCTTACAGTATTGAGTGCACGGGGTATGTAATATTGAGATTATGAGGCCTTTGAAGATGGGCCCCGGGTTAGGTTAGGACATCACTGATGGTGGGGAATATCAATCATTACACAATCTAATTAGCTACAAAATGGTATTGTGTATGGCAGAATGCTATTGTGTGTCACTACTTGTCATTTGGTGTGACATGTGCTGTTCTGTATGACAGAGCAGCATTTGTGTCTTCAAATTGTATTATATATAACACAATGGTAATTTGTCTCCCAGAACAATACTCTGCAACAATAGAGGAAATGTGGCATCATAAAATGGAATTCTCTGGCACATAATATCCATAGTGCTCAGTCTTGTAATTGAAAGCTTCCTGTACAGAACATCCTCTATGGAGGTATAGTGTAGAGGTCTTTTTATGCACCTCGATCTGAGCTGTGCGATGACCACCGATCAATGAGATCCATGCTCGTTAATTTGCCTTTACACAGGCTGATTCAGAACGTTTGGGGGACGAACAATCATACATTAACTCTTTGTAGAAAAACCACTTCTGCCCCTTGACAACAAGAAGTTGTCATTTTGCGGTAAAACCCGGCATACAGTTCCATCTCAGGCGGATCTGTGAATGATGAGAGTTGTGGTGATTAGATGGGCGGTTTTGTCACCTGAGGCCCTAAAAGTGGTTCCCCCCCTGGCCTATAAGAGGCTCTCGGAGGCTCCTTGTGTGAAGTGACCTCTTCTTCCCTTGTGTAGAACTTGTTGACCACTAGACGCCTCTACGACGCAGAGAAGAGATTTCACCCCGTTACCAGAGTCTGAGAGGGGCGCCTTATTGGGATGTGAGAAGCGGGATGGTTGTAGCAATGAATTTCCCACCACCTGGGCCGTTCTGACCAGACTATTAGGGGGTGTTGGAACCAGTGGATGTGAGAGGGCACACAAGGTGACCGGGCTCAGGATGCCCTTGACATGTAACCATTTACAAGCATTTGGATAAAGGACATTTGGTCTCACGGCGCCCTTTACATGTAATTTCTTTGACAACCCCCGTCACATCCAGCTGCAGTGGGGTCATGAACAACAAAATCCGACGCTACGGAGTGGAACTGGATTGTCTTCAGCAATGATTCCAGGTTTAGTTTGGGCACTGATGATGACCGTGTTCATGTCTGGGGACCTCGGGGTGAGCACTTCAATCCTGACATTGCTGTGGAGCGGCACACTGCCCCCTGCTGGTGTGATGGTCTGGGGTGCCATCACATACAACAGTCGGTCACCCCTACTAGCGGTAGAAGGGACAATGACGGCTCAGAGATATGTTGAGGACATCCTGCAGCCACATGTGTTTCTCTGATGGCGGCTTCCAAGAGGCAGCAGGATAATGCTCAGCCGCACATACAAGGGGGTCACAGGAAGCCCCCACAACATTGTCACACTTCTGTGGCTGCCTGATCACCAGATTTATCACCAATAGAACATATATGGGACTATCTTGGACGTCAATTTCAACAGCCTATGAGTATGCACGATCTAGAGGCTCAGTTACAGCAAATGTGGACTGATATGCTGCAGGATACCATACAGAACCTGTATACCTCCTTGATGGATGTATCACATCTTGTATCCAAGCTAGAGGCGACCCAACAGGGTACTGGAACCTCCATGATGGATGTATCACATCTTGTATCCAAGCTAGAGGCAGTACAACATGGTACTAGAGCCTCCATACCCACTCATATCACATCTTGTATCCAAGCTAGAGGTGTCCCAACAGGTTCCTAGAGCCTCCATGCCTGCCTGTATCATATCTTGTATCGAACCTAGAGGCAGTACAACAGGGTACTGGAGCCTTCATGCCCGCCCGTATCACATCTTGTATCCAAGCTAGAGGTGGTACAACAGGGTACTAGAGCCTCCATGCCCACCTGTATCACATCTTCTATCCAAGCTAGAGGTGGTACAACAGGGTACTACAGCCTCCATACCCACCCATATCACATCTTGTATGCAAGCTACAGGCGGTACAACAGGGTACTAGAGCCTCCATGCCCACCCATATCACATCTTGTATCCAAGCTAGAGGTGGTACAACAGGGTACTAGAGCCTCAATGTCCGCCCGTATCACATCTTTTATCCAAGCTAGAGGTGGTACAACAGGGTACTAGAGCCTCCATGCCCACCCGTATCACATCTTGTATCCAAGCTAGAGGTGGTACAACAGGGTACTAGAGCCTCCATGCCCACCCGTATCACATCTTTTATCCAAGCTAGAGGTGGTACAACAGGGTACTAGAGCCCCCCATGCCCACATGTATCACATCTTGTATCCAAGCTAGAGGTGGTACAACAGGGTACTAGAGCCTCCATGCCCACCTGTATCACATCTTGTATCCAAGCTAGAGGTGGTACAACAGGGTACTAGAGCCTCCATGCCCACCTGTATCACATCTTGTATCCAAGCTAGAGGTGGTACAACAGGGTACTAGAGCTTCCATGCCCACCCGTATTACATCTTATATCCAAGCTGAAGGTTTCATTGATACAAACAATTATATGTACCTCAAAACTGTATTAATTTTTTTGAGGGGTAGGAGGGTCAAAAAATTACGTTTGCCATTGCATAATTTTTTTTTACCATGTCATCATGAGGTATACATGACATTATAACTCTGTCTACATCGCTTGATTATCTGCCAACTAACAATAATTTTCATGTCAGCACAAAAGATAACTTTCTCTCAATCTAGCAATTTTTTGTACAATAATTGCTCTATGTAAATTGACCTCAAGGCGATATCCCCAAATTAACTTTGAGCACCTATCAGAGAACAGAGGTCACATGTCCCTATCTCCTTCTCATGGCAGATAGGTGATAAGTCACTTTTGGGAATACTCCTTTAAGTTTATGAATCTGAATACAAAATCTGTAGGGTCCCTTGTCCCCTAAACTTTACTTGCTTTGTAGTGTTGATGTCCTGTCATAGGTACTAGGGCCCAGCAGCTCCAACCAAAGCACCCTCTATAGCTACCCAAAACCAGAGCAGCACTAAGCATAATCCCTTCCCAACGCACAGACATATCAAATAATGAAGCCATTCCGGATTCCATAGGAAATATTGATTTTCAGGATATTATGCAGCCAAAAGACGTTGACCCGAGTGCATGAGAAGCGTTGATGAGCTTTTATCCTGTGGAGAAGCCAGCCTGATGATTGCCCAATGTATCATAGTTTACTAACTGCTCGGAAAAGTGCTGTTTATGGCGACCTCCCTAATTAAGGTCATTACAGGCAGCTAATGTCTGTTTACTAAGCCAGGTCGGTCGGTAGAAGATCTCGCCCTCACAGCTGCTGAGAATCCAGTTATCCTCAAATTGATATTGATTTCTATATAAGGAATAACTGTAAAGCCCTAGAATGGAGATTCGTTGTTAATTGCTTGTTTATCATTAAGGAAGAAAGCAGAGGAATCTTTTTGGGCTCTGCTCTGTAAAGCTAGAATGTTCAGTACATGAGCAGTCTGGGATTAAGTGGAAGCGGCAGGTCAGCCTCTCGGTAATAGCCCAATCCATTCAATAGACCGGGTTCTTTCAAAGCACGGGTGCCCAACATTTTCTGGTTTGAAGGCCACATTGTCACATTGAAATACCCCCAAGGGCCACAGTAATACTTAAAGGGATATTACCAT
Source organism: Eleutherodactylus coqui (assembly GCF_035609145.1). Taxonomy (NCBI): domain Eukaryota; kingdom Metazoa; phylum Chordata; class Amphibia; order Anura; family Eleutherodactylidae; genus Eleutherodactylus; species Eleutherodactylus coqui. Next base: position 95,765,972 of record NC_089849.1, read on the forward strand.
CTGAGACATTTATGTATATTAGCAGTATATGTCATAAATGACTGATAACAGCAGGTTCCACCTCCAGGACTCCCAACTATTGTGATATTCGTAGTTTCTTCTCAGCCAATCAGCAATCTAGACAGATGAAGACCATGCATGTGTAAGGGTCTTAGATGATGCTTGTTCTTGTATGGTATGAGGTTGAACTCTACTGGCCATCACTGCATTTTGTGTATTTCTCTATGGAGTGTTGGGTATTACTTCCAATTGGCTGCAGAGATCAGATGGGATGTCTGGAGGACTGGGCAATAATAGAGAGGTGTATGGACTTGGGCAGAAATTGTTGGAGTGAGACACTAGGTGAGAGAGTGCCAAGCTGGAGAGTGATCTGAGTGGTACTCAGCCTTGAGAGACTGCAATGCAGAGAGAGCTGCCAGAGAAATGAGGAGTCGGCTGAGGGAGGCATGCAAGACATGCCCTGGAGATTTTGTGCCTGATAGAAAGGGGCAGCGGCACGAGAAAGGAGGCATCCTGTAACTGAGAGGTGCTGCCTCATAACTCGTCAGAACTGACATTGCTGAGAGACCAAAGCTGTGGGGCCTACAGATGGAGGGACAGATGCAGCTCTGTGCATTGCGGTACCCCCAATAGATATCCAAGGACGCTTCTCTAACACTGTGGTACCAAAGACACTAAAGATCCGTAAGTGAGGTAGGCCTTCATAAACAAAAATGTCATGTGCACACGGATAGTAACTAAAGGTCTGTCAGGTCGAACCAACACCAGAGGAATGCATATTCATCCACAGGTTGTGGGCAAGATTTTGGACAACAATGATGTGACGGGTGATATGGTAACAGTGTAGCAACTGTGAGTTCTGAATGTTTAGACATACTTATGGGGGTCCCAGAAATGGCTTCTCAGTGCACCATTGATATTTGTTCATCCCTTCTCCTGAGCTGTCTGCCATTTCTCTGTAATAGAAGTGTAGCAGGCCTGGAGGTATCAGAGATACGATGCAGACCAAGAGGAAAAGTCCTGTAACAGCCTTACAATAATACAGTTTAATTGGAGAGCGGTATTAATGAGAATTTATGGTAAATACGTAATTTGACACATTAAACAGGTTGAACACAGATTGACAACCACTAATTGCTATATTCAGTATTTCAAGTCTCTTAAAGGAGATGTCCCGAGGCAGAAAGCCAAAATTTCATATTAGCCCATTCCCCCTGTCACCCCCCGACATTAAGCAGCCCTTGTGAGCGGTTATAAACCGCATTGTACTTACACGTCCGCAGAAAAAATGACTTTTAAAACTTCTCCCTCTAAGATGGCGCCTGCTGGGTCCCTGGGTGCGTTCCACGGTGCACCGCTCGCTCTTCCTGGATGCCTCATGCGCGCTCCCGAGACGCCGGTCACGTGAGCAGGTGACTGACGTCATCGGTGGAGGCGTGTTCTTGTAAATGAATGGAACGCCGATCCAGCCGCCTGATTGGCTGGTCGGCAGAAAGCGTCACAGCGGGGAGGTGCTGTCTACCGGAGAAAACAGCAAACAGCTGTTTCTCCCATCTCCTGACTACACAGAAGCTCCGGTAAGTACACCTCCCCCCTCCCCCCCCCCCCCCCCCACAGCGCCCACAGCACCCACAGCTCCACAGCTCCCACAGCTCCCACAGCACCCACAGCACCCACAGCACCCACAGCTCCCACAGCACCCACAGCTCCCACAGCACCCACAGCACCCACAGCACCCACAGCTCCCACAGCTCCCACAGCTCCCACAGCACCCACAGCTCCCACAGCACCCACAGCTCCCACAGCACCCACAGACAACTCACTTACCCAGGCGGCTGTATTGCGTTCGTCCCGGCTGGCGGCTGCTGATCCCGAGTGGCTCCCGGCTGCTGATCGTCCCGGCTGGCTGCTGATCGTCCCGGCTGGCTGCTGGTCGGTTGTCCCGGCTAGCTGCTCCTGGATGGTCCCGGCTGGCTGTTGCTGATTCGGGGTGAATCACCCCTGTTTAAAGGGACGCCGGGAGCTGAATAGCCGCCCCTGCGCGCTCCCGTACAGCGATAGCTCGTCTGCGCATGCGCAGACGAGCTGTATCGCACGGGCACGCTGGAGAAGCTCGTACACAGAGGGAAGAGAGAAGACTGCGCAAGCGCGGCTAAAATGGCATGCTGTGGCAGAAATTAGTCGGCACCATGGCGACGGGGACACAGAGACAGCGCGAGAACGGAGGTAAGTAATTGAATAACTTCTGTATGGCTCATATTTAATGCACAATGTATATTACAAAGTGCATTAATATGGCCATACGGAAGTGCTTAACCCCACTTGCTGTCGCGGGACAACCCCTTTAATTAACCAGTGCACTTCACTTCATTACTCAACGGTTGTTTACAAATAACCCATTAAAGCCTATACTTCTTATCAGCAAGAACTACAGCACAACTGTGTAAACTCTAACCAAATATATCCTTGGTACGGGCAGGAATTATATGAGATCAGTCCACAAAGTGGCCCACAAATCCCACAGATTTTATCCCGGAGGCAACTATGTGAAAGAGGTTGCAGTCCAATTGGGTTTTACACATGTCGCGTGAATGCGGCCCGGTATCCATTCTGTGTGACAAGTCTTGATGTTAAGCTGCAGCTTACTTGGAGGAAGCAGTCACTGACTTTTTCCTAATGGGCAACCATAATCTCTATCCTCAGATGATGTCCAATGATCTACTCACTGGAACTGGTGAGATTCTGCAGAATGTCTTTCTTTCAAGGAGTCTTCCATTCACCGGATGATGCAGTCAGCAACCGTCCAGAGTCACCCAACAAGCGGAGTATCCATCTCTCCGCCCAATGCAGCATGTTCTATTCTACAGCATATTATGCACGATAGAGCCCTAGTGTGCTCTACGGGCGCGTTATAAATGCTGCACATAGAAAATTACATTGCGTATAAGCGACAAAGAGGGAAATAAAAAAAAGAGAAACAAGTCAGACTGAAGGCGCCTGATTGCCATGGTAACCAAACAGCACCCTGCGATAACATTGCGGGGGGCCGTTCGGAAAACTCGAAGTCTGGTGGCTTTTAAATGCTACTGTCAGAATTGACTGTGGCATGTAAAGAGTTAACAGCTGCGATTAGCGGCGGTGCTGATCTGAGCTGTTACAGTAGAGTGTCAGCTGTACGATACAGCCGGCACCTGCACTCGAGCGGGATCAACCCCCAATTCCCCTGCATACAAACCTAAAACCTCTAAGACGTAAATGTACACCATGGAGCGTTAAGGGGTAAATGTGAATGCATGAGTGTAATAAATTGTATATATACAGTAGGTGTGTAATGTGCATTCATGTGTATAGCAGTTATATGTGAGTAGGGAAGGATTGGGAAATCAAAGTGGGCTTGGAAAAAAAATTACAAAGTAGCCCCATGTTGTAGGTAGGCCCAAACCAGCAGCTAGCAGGCAGGGGTCAGAAGATCTGCTGCCACAGCCATAAGGGGGTAGGAGGGGAGAAGTCTATATGGTGTGCATAGCTCGCCACAGTTAAAATACTAATGACCACCTGTCTGTGAGTGATGAATGACTGAGTGGCTGTGTGAGGTACATGTCATGATGTCACCGTCATGTGATCAGTCCCCGAGTCTCTGATCCCTGCCCCTGATTACATGGTGGTGATGTCATCACAGGTCCTAAAACATGCAGAGCCTGACAGCAGCCGTGTGCTTACAGGACGTGTGATGATGTCATCGCCATGTGATCGGTCACATGTGTGACATGCAAACACTGGTAGTATCCCTTCGGAAGCTTCCCAGGTTTAAATGTTGCAGTATCGGTATTGCTATTTTTGTATATTTACTAATGTTTTCTTGTTCATAGGTGTTTGCACTGTTCAGCAAAATGGCAAATAATGGGAATAGCTTACTATTTGCATGGAAATATTTTGACCAACTCCAATCCCTTTCACTATATTAGTAAGTGGCGCATTGCGCCACCAGAAACACTGGTACTAGTAAATTTACTATGAAGCACAGAACATGTTAGAACTGGAGGTCACATTAAGATGCCGACTATTTCTAATCCATTAAGCCTCTATAATGTAATCGAACATCATAGATTAGCTTGTCTTTACCTTCTCTGACAGACATTTATGTTGTGTCCTGCTGCCAAATGGTCCCTGTACTGCCTGACAGCCGAGCTCCCACAGCAATGACCAGGATCAGAAAGACTCTGATCCCTGTCATTTAACTCCCTAGATGCCGCGGTCAATCGCGACCATGATATCTAGGTGATTAGGCAGAGGGAGGGAGCTCCCTCAGTTCCCATCTCTCCCCCACAAATGCACTTACAAGATGCCGATGGATAACCATTGTAGCCAAAGGCCTAAAAAAGACCCCCAGGCATGTCACAGCTGTATGACTATTATGATGATCCGTCAGCACCACCTAGTAAACTCCTCTGCAGTTTTAGATGCACATGAAATATTTCTTTGCTATATTGAGTATAGCGCTGATCACATTGTAACGTCCCTTGTGGGTCTAAACAAATAACTGAATAAATGTTAATAATGTCTTTTAAAAATGTACACAGTTTCAAAAAAATGTTTATTTTGTAGAAGTGACGAAAAATAAACTACGCACATAGTATCACTGTAATCACCATGGCCCGTATACTACCTCCATACTGTCACTGAACAAAACCCACTATACCCAGACCAACATTTTGAACTATAGCACTATATAAGGAGTAAATAATCCTGTCACACATAGTGATTAATACCAACATACTGTAACTGAATAAATACCACTACAAAGATCAATACTACCAATAATAACACTATATGAGGGTAAAATAATACTCCCAGACCATAAACACATAATACCACCACAGTTTGCCGAAAAAAACACTACACAAAGACCAATATTACACTGCCATACAGTGACCATATAGCAATATATACTAGATCTATGCAGGCACTTTGTAGATCATATAAATGATTACAGTACAGGTGACATCCCCTCTGACTATAGCTGTTGACTTTCCATTTCTCTTCATTCAGCCCATACTGTCATGATCACTTCTCCCAGTCGCAACTCGTCTCTGCAAATTTTGACATAGACATCTTTGATTACTTGGTTTCACTTGCTGAGAACAATCACAATTTGCTCTACTGGGTAACACGGTACCAAACCTTTTTCTCATTTTGTTTAATTTGCCTTAAAAAAATAAAACTAAATAAAAAATCCATATGTACCCCAAAATTGTAGCAATTAAACCTACAGCCTGTCATGGAAAAAAACTAGCCCCCACCGAGCTCCACCCATGGAAAAATAAAGAAAAAAGTTATGGGACTTTTAATAAAGCAATGCAAAAAGAATTCCAAAAAAAGGGGTTTTGTTGCGCAAAAGTGGAAAAACCTAAAAAAAAAGTCATAATCGTATAAATGTGCATAAAGAAATTTATCATCTATACTGCATGATTACTGATGTAACAAGAAAAAAAAAGCTGTGGCAGAATTGATGTGTTTTTTTTCTCCCTAACCTCAAAAAAATTAAGCCCTCATAAGGCCATGTTGATGGAAAAATGAAAAGTTATAACTTTTGAAAAGTGAAGATGAAAATAACAAAAAAATTGTTGCGCCCTTGGGACCATAAAAAAACTATGTCATGTTAAATAGCCAGTTCTAAATGTTAGCAAGACGTTTGCTAGTCATGAAACTTGACTTGACTTGAGGAAAATTAACGAGAAAACCCTACGAATGGAAGTTCAATATGTGTTACAGTGTTACGTCTTACACACCCACCGAACTGGCGAACTCAGACAGAAATGCAGAACTGCGAAACAGACTTCATACTCACAGACAGACATAAACCAATGACTGACAAGCACTCAAAACACTCACCGGCATACCTGCACACATAGCCAGATGGAATAACTATAGGATGTACGACGTATTCGTACGGATTTTGGCCAAGATACTTAGACCCGAGAGCTCATTTCACGGATCCTCGTTGTCTCGTGCGTCTCTACTCTAATGAGACAACTAACCCCAGGAAAACCTGCCTGCATGTGGAGCAATCGTCCTGACAAGGACGGCACCGCACTGGAACCTAGGGACATACCTAGACCTAGAAGATAAATGATTAGCAGCAAGATACAGTTCACACTACACAAAAGGCAAACTGCACAGACACACAGGACACTGATCAAATCAAAATATACTGAACAAACAAAGGAAAGACCTGCAGCCACAGCAGAGGAGCTTGTATATATGAGCAGCAGACCTGGGAAATTGGCTGGCTGGAGCAATCCACACCCAGCCAGCTCAATCAACCACCACCTGTGGAGCCATGCTGCTGGAAACCATGTAGAGCAACAGATCCCAGCAGAACGCTCACATTGTACCTCCCCGTTAAAGAGGGGCCTTTGGGACACAGGTTCCTAACACACAGGGGTCCGCTGCAAAAGGCAGACATACATAACACGATCATATTGCAAATAGCACCAGGAGACTAAATGCCAGAACACACCATGGAACAACAAAAACTGTGAATAGCACTAGGAGGCTAGACGCCGGAATAACCAAATGACATTTCATTATTCACACACAGAACAGAAAACAGGCATAAGCCAGACTGACAAAATGACAGGTAGGACTTATCCATACGGGCCCAGCACAGAGCACAAAGCACACCCATATGACAGGGAAGGAGAGGGAACAGAACAAAGGCACAACACACACACAGGCATTAGGTGCAAATGATTACATCCCTCCTACCTGAGACGTGTGTATTCTGTTACGTCAAACACATCCACCAAACAGGCAAACTCAGACGAAACCACAGAACTGAGAAACAAACATAAATCACTGACAAGCGCTCAAAGCACTTACCTGCACACATAAGCAAATAGAATAACTATAGAATGTACAAGGTATCAGTTCAAACTTTGGTCAAGATACTTAACCCTTTGCAATCCAATTTTGGATTCACTGTTTCCTAGGAGGCTTTCTCTTTCTGCCATTATACAATGGCGCCATCTGCTGGCTAGAGCCAGTACTGCGGTATGAGACATGCTGGAGAAGTCCCCAACAACAGAGCGGCCAGTAATATACAATAAGAATACCCTGCCGAATGTCTTCCGACATCGGAGCTGTACAGCCTTCAATAAGAATGTTTAAAGACATCAGACAGTAGATTGGAAAGGGTTAAACCCGCAAGCCCACTTCAAGGGTCCTAGTTGTCTTGCAAGTTTCTACTCTAATGAGACAACTAACCCCAGCAATACCTGCCTGCATACAGGGCGATCGTCCCAACAGGAATGACTCTGCATTGGAATCTAAGGACCTACCTCATCCTAATTGTAAACCATCACCAGTGAGACACAGTTCACACCACATGTATGTAACCTGCACAGACACGCAGGAACATGATACTGTTCAGATCTAAACAAACACAGAACAAACAGAGGAAAGCCCAGCAGCCTCTAGCAGAGGAACTGGTATATATCAGCAACAGACCTGGTGGATTGGCTGGCTGGAGCAATCCACACCCAGCCAGCTCAGTCAACCACCACCTGTGGAGCTGAGCTGCTGGAAATCCGTGTAGTACAACAGATCCCAGCAGTATGCCCTAACACAAAGAAACCACAAACAATCTCCAAAGAATATGATGCTGTACTGCAGACATCAGGGTTGATGCTCTCAACCTGCACTATACACTGTATACTGAACAATGCAAGGATCTGGGGACAATCAGAGGCCACAGCGGTCAGGTGCCATTCTCCTGGCATCATGGTTCCAGCATTTGATGCCAAGAGAATGGCACCTGACTGCTGAAACCTCTTATTGGCAGCACATGGTTTCCGTTCCAAAGCATCGGGAGGAACACAGGGCTGCAGCACTGGATTGCCAAGGCACAGGACAGGTAAGTACCTCTGTTTTTGTTATTTTAGCACATTTACAGCCGTATGTAAAAATTTGTACAGCAACCAGACCATAAACATCAGGCATTTATCTGCATACCATTGGCAGGTCCAACTAAACTTGGTAGGTTCTGCTGGTAATCTCATGTCTGGTAATCACACACATAACAGCAACTCTGTGTATCTTACGCCATATTCACATAGGCATAAATGCATTTGCACAGCATATTTGCGCAATGGGCATTGCATTTTAGCTTTCATATGTGTGTATTTAGCCGGGCTCGCACTGGCATATTGTTATTGCGTGTTACACAGGAAATTTTCACAGGTGCAACATGCGATGCCAATAGCCCATTCACTTCTACTGGGCCACTCCCATGGTGGCATCTCCTATCTTGGCGCGTACATACACTCCAATATAGTGTATGGGGATTAGCATCATGCAGCAAGTACGCATGTCATTGTGTACTCGCTGCGTGCTCGCGTGTGAGACGCACGTGCATGGCCCGCAGGTAAACACGATCCTGTGAGCCCAGCCTTTTACTATATTTATTGAGTGTGTATACCCTGTGTATTTGTTGAAAAAAACACGCAAGCATTCTCCCTTTGATTTCAATGGCCAATTAAGTTTAATATGGGCTAAATGGTGCGTAATACACACAAAATAAGAGGTGCTGTGGTTTTTTTTGCGCAACCAAAGTGTTTTTCCAAAAAACTCACATGTGATTGAACAAATTGATATCAAAGTGCATATACTGGATAGATAAAAAAGGCTCGGCGCTGGTGCAGGAAAAAAACAATCCTCGCTGACGACCAAAGTAACTGTCTTTACTGTCATAAAAACTTCATACAACGCATTTCGTCGCTACAACTGCGACTTTCTGAAGTACTACATGTATACATTTAATAACATCAATTTATGCATACACTGAAAAACTTACATTCCCAATGACGCCAATCACCTTCCATCCAGACGCTCCTGGATAGGCTGAATAGCACTTTCAGGTGTCGTGACAGGGCGCATAAAGTCAGAGCGTAAACTGGGACGCACACTCTGTCCCAATGGAACGCATGTGACGCCAGCAGGTCAGCTGAAACGCACATTGCGCACCATTGGGGCGCATGCGTTGTTTTGTTTTTTTTTAAACCCCATGCCGGCCTCAGTGGTGTGCAACGTGCGTTTCAGCTGACCTGCTGGCGTCACACGCGTTCCATTGGGACAGAGTGTGCGTCCCAGTTTACGCTCTGACGTCACGCGCCCTGTCACGACACCTGGAAGTGCTATTCAGCCTATCCAGGAGCGTCTGGATGGAAGGTAATTGGCGTCTTTGGGAATGTAAGTTTTTCAGTGTATGCATAAATTGATGTTATTAAATGTATACATGTAGTACTTGAGAAAGTCGCAGTTGTAGCCACGAAACGCGTTGTACGAAGATTTTATGACAGTAAAGACAGTTACTTTGGTCGTCAGCGAGGATTAGTTTTTTCCTGCACGAGCGCCGAGCCTTTTTTATCTACCCAGTATATGCATCTTGTTTTATCGGACCCCGGTTGGGAGACACGATTGGTGAGGCTGGCTCTCCTGCGAGTACGTCAGGATAGTGGGAAACTACCGGTGGAATCTATCCCTTTGATTTGATTAAACGCTATTTAGGACTGGGAGGTGTCAGTGGGGGGCCTGCCAAAATAGGCAAAGTACCCCCCTGACACCAGGTAAGTCCTTCCTTTTATTCTTATGGCAATATGTTAATAGGTGTTAAAGCTGGAGCGCTATCCCTGATTTATGGTTTCTTATATTGATATCAATGGGTTGTATTCACTGTGTTCATGTGAATAAGCCCTAAGCCTACCATGTGTGATACTGTCTTGCTAAGCTGGTGTATCCAAGCCTATCATGTGTGATATTGCCTTGCTAAGCTGGTGTATCCAAGCCTATTATGATCTGATATCATGAAGCACTGAATCAAAAACACTGAGCCTATGATACAAATCTGCTCCTGAAACCTGTGACCATCTCACACCCAACAGGTGGAGGTCAATCGCCGCTCGGTGACGGCCGCAAACACCTTACACTTAGTCTAGGAATATCAATATTTCCATCTTTTGCTCCCTATTATCCGAGGGTTGTGTTGACTGTCTCGGGCCCGTTAATGGAGAGTACATGAGCAGACATATCTGCAGTCTGAGTCAGCCAGACGTGTCTCTGCTTGCGAACTGTTGGTTTTCGAGGGTTATTTGTTGATGAGATATAATCTCTGTTTTCTTCTCGCTAAATAAAGTGTAGAAAATAATCTCCGAGAGGTCAAGGACGAAGCACTGAGCGCGGCTACATGGGAAGTATTCCCTCCCAACAAATCCACCGGCTTCTGGACATCTGAGGACTCTGAAATAACAACATGTGACAAACAGAATCAATGTCAATCGGATGAAGAGAATAGATTACTAATGCCGGGATCTAAACATAATATTTTGGCCTTTACTTATCAAAACTGTCTTTTATTGCCCATAGAAACCAATCATGGCGCATCGTTCACTTTTATTAAAGTAGTTTAACCCCTTAACGCTCCATGACGTACAGTTACATGATAGAGGTTCGGGATTTGTATGAAGCGGGGTCAGACATTGATCCTGCTCCATATGATGCAAGTGTTGGCTGTCTTTGACAGCCGAAACACGCCTGCAACAGCCGGGATCAGCGCTCACACTCATTGCAGCTGTTGGCCCTTAAAATGCTGCCGTCAATTCTGACAGTGGCATTTAAATGCCCCAATCAGAGTTTGGGGGTCTTGAACGGCAGACCTGCAATGAGATCACGGAGTGCCGTTCGGTTGCCATGGCAGCAGAGGGCCTTCTAAAGGCTCCCAGGGCTGCCATCGTTAATTAACCATCAAGCCATACATGTGATGGATTGCTTATCAGATCATTGTATAATGTAATACTATGGTACATAGTGCAGTCACTATTGGCCACGGCATGTAAAGGGTTAATAGGCTGGGAACAGAGGTTTCTCTGCTCCCAGCCATTAAAACAGGAACCCATCTCTCAGTAGGCAGCCAAGCCATGATACTTCCCAGCATGTGACCCCTGTGGCAACCTTAGACTAGACCACTGTAAAATCACGGTGGACTACCCAAAAGCCCCTTAGTAACCATCGTAAAAACATGTATTGCTGATGATTATGGGGTTAATGGTCACCACCATATGAGAAAACTTGTGTTAATATAATAGCCAATGTGATAACTAGCAAAAGTTTAAATCAATTTATTTGATGTTTTGGTGCAGAAATTTCCCTAGAATGCTGCCCACTAGGGGATTTCCCTTTTTAGAATTTACTGGCGACTGCCTGTTCTCAAGTGATGCCTGTCTCTTGTATTAGAGAGACAGAACACAAGAACTGAGGGGTGATGTCTTGTGCTGCCATAGAAGTCTAAGGAGAAGAGGGGGTAGAAGGAAGTTGCTGCAGAGATAGAGGAAAAAGCAGAGAGAGTTACATACAGATACTGCTGCAGCTAATAGTACTGTGTATACAGCTATTGAAATAATATCTACACTGCTCAGTAGTGCTGTACACTGTTCTCCATGATGCATTTACTTGTCTGTGTCTGCTATGTTGGGGACAGAATCTTCTCTTTTCTCCATATGTAAGTATATTGCACATTGCCCAGCTTTGTGGGGATAATAAATAAAATACTTGAAAGCGCTGCGGAATAAGTTGGCATTATACAAATAACAAGATTTTTTTTATTTTTTTAACATTGCAGATAGTCACCACCCACTGGCTCAGGGATAACTGAAAATTAGAGATAGAACCTGCAGAGAGAAAACTGATGGAAAATGCAGGATATAAGGGGAGCGTAAGGATACCTTTTGCCACACATTAAGACACTGATATTAAGAATTTCACATGATTCGTGGGGACTCTATCACAACTTTTCACTGGGACCTAGAGGCTTCATGTTACTTTCCTAATTGTAAAATTACCTGTCCCTGTCAGATTCAATTCTTTTCTTGCTAACATCATCAGATGAGTTAAAAGGTCATGTTAGTGCAAATATTTACTAATTGGTATGTTTTTAGGCGTCCAAATTACTTGTTCATATTCGAGCTCGAAGGAGCTTCCAGATCACACACACATTGGATGTGACTGCAAGTCATCTGTTGATTCAATTAATAAGCATAAGTATATTTACAAAGACATTTGGAATGAGGCTAGAACACGCCTCACTTATGATAATTATAGTTTATTATAATTCATGCATTATCATTGACTGGCCAACACATATTTTGGTGCAGAGCGTTTGATAGCGGATCCAAGGTATATTTCATGTGCTGATTTTAAATATGCCATCCATTTTCCCCTATCAGCTCTAGTTTCTGTGATATAGGCACCTACTGAATTTTATTACCCTATTCCATATTACACATATGATCGATATAATTAAACAAATACCGTACAAATTAGTGTTACTTTCTACAATATTGTGATGCAAGGAACAAAACAAAGTAGACTATGTAACAATTTACAACAAAGGGTGGGCCCAAGCTGAACTTTTGCACCCGGGCCCCTGAGCCTTTAGGTACACTCCTGAACACAACGATTGTATAGCTATAAAACCCCACAACACCTTGGGCGACAAATGTACACAACCGTTCCTCACTGCTGGTTGTGACAAACTAAATGTACTAATAAGATTGATGATGTGACACGGCGTGGCTGGCCATGTGCATTCGCCGAAACTATAGCTGATGGAGAGAAACTGTTTGCATATTCGTAAATAATAGGCCAAATATATACTAAATCAGTTGTAACATTTCTGGCACCAAAAATGTTTTACAAATTTGTTGGCCAGTTATTAAAACTAAGCAAGACCAGTGACATCTTAGAGGCAGGACTTCTCTTGGAACTATTTCTCATGAGACTACTGTAAAATGGCCTTCTCTTGGAAAACTGGTGATGACAGCACCAAGGTTGTGTAGTCTGGTTCTCTTGTCTCAAAGTACTGAACTTACAGGATGTACTGACCGAGCAAGGTTGTACTAGATGTACATCTGCAAAGTTATCGTGATTGTCAACAATACGATATGACGGGCTGTAATAAACAAGATGGATACACGATGCAAAATGGTGACATATTAACTGCTCTAACAGTCACCACGCGGCTGCAGGAACAGAGGTAAACAAGCTCCTTCTCTTTCCTCCCTGTAGTCAAAAGAAACTACATGCTCACTTAAAGGCAACCTGTCAGATCTCTATTAGTGCCCAGGCTAAACGCACTACAGTATAGTGATGGGCATGCAGATTTCGGTGATTTTTCACTTACGTTAATTAGTTCAGGTATTTTGGAAAACGTACATTTGGAAGTGTGTAGCGCAGGCAGAAAGGAGTCCAGTGCAGCTCATTCATGTTATATATTCACTGGTCTCTCCATATTGCTGTGCATAAGTACAGTAAGCCAAACCAAGAAGGAAGGCAGCGAAATGATGGTAGTCAAGGTGGTACTGCTACTCCTCTCCAATGGAAGAACGTGGCCTGGCTCGGCATTGCACAGTGGTAAATTGGCAGTTCTTATTGCATGCTGCCCATGGAGTCGGGCAAGGTAGGATGGTTGGTGATACCCCAGTGTGGCACTACCCATGAGTCAGGTTGTAAAGTAAACCATAAACAGATTTATTTTCAGAGAGAAAAAGAGATTTCAAGTAGACTTGCTTCATACAGTTCACATGAGATGACTTTGAAATAAACAGTTACATTTGCAGGCATGGATTACTTCTGCACTTTTCTCAGGGGATTGGTACAAGAAACTACATTTGTACACTTTGCTTTTCCTTCTAGCTTTTCTGCCCGGCTGTGCCTATGAATGGCTGACTTAGTTTCCTTTTTTTCCTTATCTTCTCTTCTTTTTACTTAGCTCTCCTTCTTCTTCCTTTTCTCTCTCTTTTCCCTTAACTAAACAGTTCTTGCTGTTGAGTACTCACACTTAGGATGTTCCTCCTTCCCACCGCATTTGCTGCTCTGCGCTGTTCCAGCAGAGGCTTTCTCCTTGTTCCGTCTTCCTCATTCTTAAACCCCCTTAAGCTCCACCCACTTCACCTTATCTACTTTCACTCTCACCCATTCCAGGCAGGGGGCTAAACCTCCAATCCCAGGGCACCTCGTAAATGGACAGCTAACTAGCCAATCCCTGAGCTAGCTGGGGGTGATTGACAGATAAAGCAGCAGGTTAGAGTGGTTTACCTGAATCATGTGAGGTCTGGTTGTAGGAACACACAACTTCAACACATAATAAACCATTTAAAGGCATATACACATTTAACCATAAAGTACTCACAGAGGGTACTACATAAAGGGGTAAGGTGGAGGAAGAGAGCAGTGAATTTATGAATGTATATTCACATATAATCACATGAGTGAACAGGGATGAAGAATGAGAATGCAGATGTATCTTGCACCAGCTTGACTGGCACGGCGCACTAAGGAGATGTCATAGCGTGTTTGTACAATTTGTGTAGAATGGCAGTCATTAGACTACAATGGGCTATGCAAGTAGCAAACAGATGTATTCAGTTGTTGGTGTAGGGGTCACCCTCAAACTAGAGATCTCAGGGTCCTCTGATTAGTGTGTATGACAGGAGAGTCAAGAAACACAGAAGAAGGCTAGTCTCACACCTTGTTGTAATTACCCTCCTATGGTTTTATCTTTGTTTCTGCTCAATATGTTGCCAAGCCCCCCCTATAGTTCCTTTCCCCAAGACTGTATGATAATTACATTTCATATTACCCTGGCCCCAGGTGGTAAGTCCTACTTCTGGTTTTTTCAATACAACCTTATCCACGAACCCCAAGATCCAATGTTAACTAAAGGGACTGTCTAACACAATGACAGAAAAACAATACTTTGAACATGATAGAAAACAGTGCCTGACAAGTTTTGCCTCATTTGGGTCAATAGTCGGAACTGCAGGGCCCCTAACACAATCTTGTGGACACCACAATCACGTACATTGCCACTTTTCTCAATGTACCCTCAAAAGTAATACCAACTAGACAGTTACAGTGCCAGGGTTGCCAAGAAATCTCTGGTGTTGAAGCTACCTAGAGTCCAGTCTGGTCTTTACACTGCAAAGCCCAAGACAGTCAGAGAGTCTCAGCTAGTGGTTTTGGTTGATATCACTCACAGATACATACGCCTAAAGATACATGACGCACATTTATAGTAGCAAAGATTGAGGACCCTAGAGAGTTCTGAGCATGCCCATAACTAACCTCCCGACTGAACAGGAAAGTTCTCCAGTAGAAGGAAAGAATGAAGTAAGACAAGGGCTTAAGACCCCATTAACATGGACAATTATTGCTCCGATAATCATTCAAAAGAACAAAAGTGTACGATAAGTTCAGTTTAAACAGGAGCCAATGACTGAACAGCGAGCGAGAAATGTGAGGTTGTTGTTGGCCATCATAAAAAACAGCATTGGATCGGGCACGTATCATGCCATTTAAACATTGCCCATTCAGTTTTTCATATAGGAATGTGAAATACTGAATGATAAGTGTCCGAGCTGGTGATGATGTCACCAGTTTGTTCCGTTGGGCAAACAAGAATCATGAGATTCTCAGCCCATGTAAAAGGACCATTAACTGCACAGTATTGTAAATTCTGTTCTTCTTCACAAGATCCTCTTAGGCATCAGGCAAAGCAGGTAATTATTGGGGATCCCAGACTAGCCCCCAAAACGATTAGAGTAGGTGTTTCTCCAAACTACAGATCTCAGGGTCCTCTAATTAGGTGTTTGGTCGTAGAGTCAGGAAACACAGATGAAGGAAGTTTCATAGCCAACCCTGCTTCTACACAGAACGGCTCATTTATTTATGGATTTACAAGAAAAACCTACAGATAAGAAAGTGTGTAATTGTAAACCCAACCAGATAATGATTCTTGGCCGTGATTGTCCAATAGTGATATGGAATAACAGGTAAGAGATAACTGAAACATGCATACATTAAAGTGTAAATTAAGCAAGGGCATAGATGTGTTTCAACTAGTGTATTCTCTTATGCATACTTGATAAGCACTAACTCAAGAATAGTTTCTGTTTGCTTAGTCAATTGCGCTGGCTGAGCGATACATGAACCGTATGTGATTAAAGGGGTTGTCCAAGGTTGGAAAAACTTGTCTGCTTTCTTTGAAACACAGAGCCACCTGGTATTAGTGTATCTTAACGCCACCAGGAATCCTGGTGGAGACAAGAGTGACAGTGGGGTGATGCCCCCTGCAGCTAATTAGTTAGAAAAAATGCGCTGGCTGCAGGTCCTGCGAGGCCAGATTAACTATTCAGTGCCGGCTCCCAGGCCGTTAAGTCTGCAGGCCAGTCCTCTGCTTCCATTTTTACAACTTACGTCTCCGGCACTGTGTTTGATGGTAGTGCAGTAGGTCAGCGCAGAGGCGTAACTCGAAGCTTCTGGGCCCTAATGCAAAATCTGTAACCCCTAACTATAATGCTTTATTCATAGTACAGGGCTCCCTATATGGAGAAGAGAGGCCTTAAAGGGGTTGTCCCGCGCCGAAAAGGGTTTGTTTTTTTTCAATAGCCCCCCCATTCGGCGCGAGACAAACCCGATGCATGTGTTGAAAAAAAAAACCAGATAGTACTTACCCGAATCCCCGCGCTCCGGTGACTTCTTACTTACCCTGCGAAGATGGCCGCCGGGATCTTCACCCTCGGTGGACCGCAGGTCTTCTGTGCGGTCCATTGCCGATTCCAGCCTCCTGATTGGCTGGAATCGGCACACGTGACGGGGCGGAGCTACGAGGAGCAGCTCTCCAGCACGAGCAGCCCCATTCAACACGGAGAAGACCGGACTGCGCAAGCGCGTCTAATCGGGCGATTAGCCGCTGAAAATTAGACGGCACCATGGAGACGGGGACGCTAGCAACGGAGCAGGTAAGTGAATAACTTCTGTATGGCTCATATTTAATGCACGATGTATATTACAAAGTGCATTAATATGGCCATACAGAAGTGTATACCCCAACTTTGTTTCGCGGGACAACCCCTTTAACATAGTAACAGAGTATGTTAGGCTGAATGAAGACAATGTCCATCTAGTTCAGCCCGTTTCAACCCCGTTGTTGATCCAGAGGAAGGCAAATTATGGGCCCCCTAAGGCTCCTGGGCCCGGGTGCAGCCACATCCCCTGCATCCCCTATAGTTACGCCCCTGGGTCAGTGGCCCTCTGCTCCCATTTAGTCAAGTTTAGTCTACAGCCCTGTGCCCACCCCTCCTGTTCTAGTGTCCCTGCCGCGCTGCTGTCAAGTGCAGTAGCTGTATTTTCTCCCCGGTGTGCTTCCCGCTCGTGCACTTGCCTCCCGGCCCTCCAAGTGTTGCGTACTTCTCTCCGCTGCTCCCGGCTCCCCGCTCCTGCTGCATTCCCCCCCTCCACCGAAATAGTCCCCACTCCTGTTGTGTACTCACCTGACTTCCACGCCGCTGCAGGTCGTCATCTCCGCGGCCAGGCAAGTTCAGCAATCGGCTCCCCATTCCTCTCCCAGCGTTACTCTGCTGCACTGTCGTCCCCTGCATTTGCCAATTCTGAAAGTCAGGCCCGAACACGGTATCCCCTCTGCCGTGAGCGCCGTGGGCAGCAGTTCCACGGCACTGCTACATCTCAGCCTGCTTACTGTGTTTAGAGTGTTGGCTGCCGTGGACGGTTAGGGTTAGGAATGTTTCCTCTGTTTGCCTTACATTGTGAGTTCTCAATGCTTCCATGTTAAATGTGTAACATGGAAGCATTTATAGTTAACAATGTAAGGCAAACAGAGGAAACATTCCTAACCCTAACCGTCCACGGCAGCCAACACTCTAAACACAGTAAGCAGGCTGAGATGTAGCAGTCCTGCTAGAACCTTGGAGTAGTCACCCAATCAGGAGCTAGGGGTGTGATAGGGGCGTTTCTCCTGTCAAACCCCTAGCTTCATGGTGGCGTCAAGGTACACTAATACCGAGCCACCCTTGTCCGTGGGTTGTGTCTGGTATTGCAGCTCAACTCTCATTCACTTTAATGGAGCTGAGCTGCAATACCAGACACAACCCCATGGACAACGGTGGCGCTGTGTTTGGAAGAAAGCAACCATGTTTACTAACTCTGAACAACCACTTTAAGGGGAAATTTACACTTTCTGATAGTCGTCTAAGTAACTGCTCAAAGGAGTAATTATGGGCAACTGTCGTTCCGCGTAAACATGAGACCCAACAGGCCAAGCGAGCGAAAATCACTCACTTGTCGAAGTCGTTTGATTTTTAGCTCACCTGAAAACCAAGCTACGATTCTCCCATGTAAACAGGCAGTTCATTTATGAACAACTGCCTGTTGACTCGGAATGGAGGTGGGTGGCCAGAAGAGATCTCCGGCGCACTCTGCCTCCATTCATTGAACAGCTATCGCTCCTGTTGGAAAGGGGTGATATAATCTTTGAGAAAGCTGTCATATGGAGTAAAGTCACCCTTGGAGACACATTACTGTCTTTTTATGTCTGTTTTCGGTAGTCTTCTGTTACCCCAGCAGATATTATAGAGAGGGTGTAGAGGAACAGGTTCCATTGTGTACCTGCAGCCTATGCGGACACAATGAACAGCCTTTGCAGTGAATTTCCCGCTAGACTCTCTTTTTTCATTTTGGAGCATGAGTTTATTTTTTTGACTATGTTCACTGCCGACCTCGTTCTTCTCATTTACAATAGCTACAGGGAGGATATTCATTGGATTTGCAAAATCCACTTTCCACTGCTACTTTATATGTGCTGAGAAGACAGTTAACTGCAAATTCATTTCTTGTGTTTTATCAAGTCAATATCACTTTCACAGAAATGCTTTCGGTTAGTAAAAGTAATCAGCTATGGCATCATTTTTTATGATAATTTAGCCTCCAGGGGGTGCTGTCTTACTATGGTCTCTGAAATATTTTAAAAGGACATTCTAGGAAGTGTTTGGTTTATAGCAGCCAATGTATAGTATTGAAAGTTAGGAAAAAAAACAAATTACTCTCTGCATTACAGAAGTTTTGCTGCCAGAGGTAAGTCTGTCCAAAGACTTGCTATTTCCAATAACAACCAGCAGAATTGTGACTGCAGCTCTGGATTATAATACAGTTTGTAATTTACGATTAGTGCAAGATAAGCATGCACTGCCCACATCAGAGCTATATAAATGTGAACAATTAGAGTATATAGAGGTAATGGGGCACAGGAGGGAGCATCCCCATTGGGACCCTCTCTATTAGTAAAAGCAGAGTTACTGTTAAAAGTAACTTTTACATTGTTTCTGGCAAACTACTGTCATGTGTCTAGTAAACAGGGGTGGATTGGCCATTGACCCCACCAGGATGAATCCCAGTGGGCCTGTTGGGTCCTGAGACCAATGCAGGGGTGGACATACCATCAGGTCCCTATGGGTTAAAGTGGTTTTCCACGAAAATACTTTTGAAGGCCTACCCTCCGGATAGGTAATCAATAATTGAGTGGCCAGGGCCCTGCCACTCTGAACCCCAGCCGATCAGCAGATTGGGCACCTGTTCACAGCAGTATACACTGAGGCCTGAGTGAAAACCGCTGCATGGACCCCTGTGTAGTGGCCGTCACTTGAAACTGCAGCTGCAGCGCTCATTGAAATCAATGGCAGTTTCATCAGCGATTATGGGCACTACCCACTACACTCCTATCCTGAGGCTAGGTCATCAATGATATTTTTGTGGAAAACCTCTTTAATTCTTTTTTTTTTTTAAATCTAGTTGGGCAAGTGAACTAAAACCATTTATACTCAACTCTGTTGTTTCTCCCAACCTCTACAGTAAGTGCTACTCTGGTCCCCCATTGACTTTCAAGTAGCATGATCCCATCATTGCAGCTCCCAATCCTTGACCTCAGTGTTGGTGAGGCTGAGGACTGGATGCACTACCCAAAAGTTATTGCACTACCCAAAAGTCAGTGAGGCTTCAGTGCACTGTGAACTGCAAAGGTCAGGAAGAGTGACAAAGCTGTTTTTTTAGTGCATCTAAGTGCTAATATTACTTAATGGGGCCATAAGGGTCATTATTACTGAGTAGGGGCATAAAAAGGGGCATTATTACTGAGTGGTGGCAAAAAGGACTATTATTACTGTGTGGGGGAGGAAAAGAAGGGATTATTATTGAATGGGGAACTTTTATAGTGTGCAGGGCACTAAAAGTGTAAGGAAGATTCTGAGAAACCAAAGCTGTCTGTGTGTAAAATGCTGCAGAAACAAGTTGTGGTAGTGAGAAATCATAATGGCAGTCTGGGCCGGATGCAGAAGAGAAGGGAAAGTGAACAAGTCCAGTCTAAGAAGACATCACCTGTGATCATTGGATATAAACAGTACTATAATCACTTTGTAGAGCTGGTATATATCGCTATATGATCACTCGTGCCTGCATTTGCAGAGGGCAGATGGCAATTTTTTTCCATTTATGTCACCTCAAGTCACTTTTTAAAGAAGTGAGCATGGCTTATTGAGAGGGGGACATATTTAATTATCCTTTGCACTGAAACTGGCATAAATCATAACAGGAATCTACTCCAGTTCATGGTTGGCATGGATTTTTCTGTAAGCACAGGGATGGCCCAAGATGCACCTAGTGTATGAAGAGGCGGTCACCTGCGTATTAGGTGCATCTTACTCCAACAGGGTTTATATTTAGACCAGCATAGGAAATGTAGGTTTTAATATATTCAGCGGATTGAGTTAGATAATAAGATTCTGGCTACCTGCAGCCACCACTAGAGGAGGCTCAGGAGCTTACTGCATACTGGGTTACTATTGGGTTCAATACATAAACCTTCTAAACAATATGCAGGTAGACAGATTTAACTATACGTCTTTGCTACATATTTGGAGCCCTGTATCAAAACTGACCTTATGTGTTATAAAATAAATCAGCACAGAATTTTGGGCCTAGTGATCAATTAATGTTAAAACATTGATATTCCCTTTAAGTAAGCCATCTGAAAGACACACTGTATATGATATTTAATAGGTTAAATATGAGATGCATTGACACAATAAGCAGTCAAAATGGCAATAAAAGAACAAAATAGCTAAAAAAAAAAAATCATTAAGTATAAAGGTTAGCCGTGTGTTCAGGCTTGGCCGGAGAATGCTTTGTAAGCTCATTAAAATTAAGTGCATCAAAAATCATTTGCAGAAGAATAGCTCCGCGTACACAGCAAATGACTGGAATCTGATTCAATATAAATGAGGAGTTGATGTTATTATATTACCAGATGTTAACCCCTTCCTGACATCTACCGTACATGTACAGCTGACACCCGACCGCAACTGCCAGGATCGGATATAACTATGATTGCAGAAGTTAATCCATTTAAAAGGCCTAACAGAGGGAGGGTGCTCCCTCTCTAACACGTATGGCTCGCCCGCAACAAGATGACCATTCAGGCGTCATGGCAAACTAGTACTTTATGAAGGTCCCCAGGCATGCCATATAGTTCTGCATATTAACCTGTGCTTGTAGCCCGGCTTAATAGGATGCCTGCAGAAATACAATATACTGCAATACTGAAGTATTACAGTATATTGTATAAGCATTCTAACCGCAATTGGTTTCTGCAAGTGTGGAGGAAGAATTGGTTTCCCATAGCATGCTATGGGTGCTATTTGATGTGAATCCGTGGTGCAGATGCTTGCCCCGGATTCTGCAGCAAATATCTTGGCAGGAGCCCTAAATCGTATTTATCATTACTTTTGCAGCAAGCTATCTGGCTTTAAATGCTGGTGGAGCCCAGGGTGGCAGTGTGGCTCACCTCTTAGGTGCAGGGCAATCCACTGGGCTGAATCGTATTAATAGGTTGTAAGCCTGTATGGTGCACTACATGTATCAGTTGTTCTTGCACAAGATGTGTGACTTGAAGCTTCTGGGCCCCATCACAAAACCTGCAACAGGGCCCCCAACTATAATGCTTTATTCATAGTACTGGATTCCCTATATGGAGAAGAGAGGCCTTATGGGCCCCCTAAGGCTCCTTGGCCCCGTGCAATCGCATCCCCTATAGTTATGCCCCTGCCTTGCACCCTTTGTATGACTTGTATATGTGCAGGTATAATAGTAAGCAGCCACTCTCCTCAATATGTGGTCGGTGTGTGACTGCTTGTTCATAGATAGCTACAAAGCAGGTAGCGTAGGAGCGAGGGACTGGGGGGCGGGAGATTAGGACAGGAAAGGGTTAAGCGACCGGAGGAGGTGGGAGGAGTTAATACAGGAAGAAGAGAGAGGGAGAAGGAGAGTGTGCCATTCCACGTGGAGTAAGAGAAGAAGGAAGACGTGTGAAGGAAGGCAGAAGATTTAAAGAGAAGAAACATGGACCAGCTCGTTCTGCAAATCAAGGAAGCTGTTGCCAGCCAGGGACCTGACTGGCTGATGAGGATGGCCGCGGAGTTCGGAGCCACGCCGTCGGGAGAAGCCGGGGCAGGAGAAGACCAGCCGGTGCAGATGGTTGCCAATGCGCCCCGCGGAAGACCCCAGAGAAGGAGGATTCCCCCTACCAGGCTGAGCCCGAGCCCAGCCGTGAAGAAGGGGGGCCAGCACGCAAGCCCGAGACCTGCGCGTTCAAGTATCGGTGGCGGAGCGCGGCCTCAGCGAGCCGCGGCGGGAAGCAACATGGGCGCGACCGGAAGAAGCGCCGGAAGAACAGGAGAAAACCCCGAGGTACTTACCGGGATGTCAGCAGCGGCATCAGGAGCGGGTAAGTCCAGCGCGGGAAGGGGTTGCCCCGCGGCTGTCCAGCGTCAGGCAGAGAGTGAAGGGGGACGGCCTGCGCGCCGTGCCGGCGGCGGGCGGATGGATCCGCGGGCCGGAAGAAGTTCCGGCGCCGGGACTCCCGTGCGGAGGGAGACGAGCGCCAGCGGCAGCAGCGAGGCCGGCATCAGCGCAAGCGACCGCAGCAGCGCGAGCGCAGGGCAAGGGGGGGGGGGGGGGTGGGGAGGGAATAGAAAGAAGAGGCGCAGGGGGGGAAGGGGGGGGGGAGTACAAGCAGGCAGTATGGCCCCCTTGTCGCCCCAGGGCTCATGCCCTAATATGAGGGGCAGCAGGATTTATTCTAAATACGCCTCAAGCCGGCAAGGGGGAGGGGGAGTACAACTAGGCAGTATGGCCCCCTTGTCGCCCCAGGGCTCATGCCCTAATATGAGGGGCAGCGGTATGAACTATAAAGACGCCTCAGGCCGGCAAGGGGCTTACGGGGTACGAACGAAGGAGGGAGGGGGAGGAGGGGCAGCGAGCAGCGGTCACATGTCGCCACGGGGTTTTTCCCTTACTGGAGAGGACAGGCGAGTGCAAGTAATCGAAGGCACTTCAGGCCGGCAAGGGGCTTACGGGGTGGAGCAAAGTGGGCAGGCGAGACAGAGGAAGGGTAAGAGGGGAGGGGGAAGCTACGTGCCCGGTAGTCAAGGGGCCGGTAGCGGGACAGAGGGGGGGTTAGGCGGCAGGCGGGGGTTTAGCGGCATGACGCAAGGAAGCTGGCGCAGCGATGCAAGGATTGATAGCTCGTCTTCGGAGTCTGGTGAGCATTGTACACGTCGGGAGGCGCCCCATTTCGCTAGAGGGTACAGGCGAACGGAAGCGGTGGACAGGAGTGGTAGGCACAGCGGCCATGGGACTTTGGTTTGCGCTTCGCAGCAGGCTTTACCATGTTCACCGGCTTCCGCCACAGATGAGAGGCGGGCCTTACGTACCGAAAGGCAGGGCGAACGGGCCGCAGCCTCCAGGGCGTCCTATGGCTGTAGCGTACTACCCCGTGGTGTCTCCCGTAATAGGGACAGGGTACGACACGCGGTGGCGAGTCCGGAAAGGAGCCAACCGGGACCGAGTCACCCGTCTTTCCCCTCGGCAGGGCCGGAGGACGAATTGGAGGGTGAGTCCCAATGTGATAGAGTGTGGGGTGATTCGTCGCCCAATAACGTGAATAACTTTATGGTAGCGCTGAGAGCGCTGGTGAATGAGTTTGATAAAGGTAAAGGAACGGTGTCGTGTGGTAACCCGGGGAGACGAGACTCGCCCGTGGTTGGTGATGTGGCTCACGCTACCGGGTGCTCGCCAGCGGTGGCGACCGGGAAAAGCGAAGAGTCGGTAAAAGATGGTCTACGTTTTTCGGATTCTCTATTTTGTGGCGTGGCCCCGCTGGGGGTGGGCCTCGCGGAGGACACAATTGAGAAAATTAAAAGTGGTATATACGTGGATATTTGGTCACTCCTATCGGTGGAGCATGTGTCGGTTGATAAGGAGCGCTTCGCTGAACGGGACAAGAAGCCCAAAATAGCCAAAACATTTAGCAATTGGCTACAAGCCATGTTGACCCTGGCTCACGTTATATGCCAGTATCAGCCGGGAAAAGGCCCGGAGCTACTGGTATATATTAACACTATTCATAGCGCTTACAAGCTGCACGGCGGTGCGGCGTGGTGGCGATATGACGAAGATTTTCGTCGACGGATTTCGGGAATGAGCAACGTGAGTTGGGCGACAAAAGCGACGGATGCTTGGATCCATTTGATCCTGGCGCAAAAGCCGGCGAAGCCCCTTTTTCAGAGCAATAACGCGGTAACGGGTGGACAGCAGGCACCCGGGGCACATAAGCCCTCGGGTTCCTGCTGGGCATTCAATGAGGGTAACTGTCGGTTTCTTGCAGCATGCAAGTTCCGGCACGAGTGCTCCTTTTGCGGCGGTGCGCACGCAGCGGTACGTTGTTTTCGGAGACAAAAGCAAAACTTGCCCGTGGCCACAGCGTCGCCCGGGGGCAACGCCAGTGAACGCGCAGTTTCTGGAGGAGTGGTTAGGCAAGTACCACAGGAGACGGGAAGCAAACCTTCTTAAAGAAGGTTTTAACACGGGTTTCGTCATTCCACATCAATCGGGTTCGGCGTTAACGCTTAGTCGCAATTTAAAATCGGCGTATGACAATAAAGAGATGGTGATGGAGAAGCTGCTAAAGGAGGTAGAACTGGGTCGGATGGCGGGGCCTTTTCAGGAACCGCCATTCGAGAACTTGCGCGTTTCACCTTTGGGCTTGGTACCAAAGAAGGAACCGGGTAAGTTCCGGCTTATCCATCATTTATCCTACCCGACGGGCGAGTCAGTCAACGACGGGATTTCCAAGGAGCAAACAGCCGTATCGTATACTTCTTTCGATAGGGCTGTCTGCCTAGTACAGCAGGTCGGAAAGGGGGCTCTGTTGGCAAAAGCTGATATCGAGTCCGCTTTTCGACTATTACCGGTGCATCCAGACTGCTTTCACTTGTTGGGCTGCCGCCTGGATCGCTTATATTTTGTGGATATGTGCTTACCGATGGGGTGTTCCGTCTCTTGTTATTACTTTGAAGTGTTCAGTTCATTTTTGGACTGGATGCTTCGATACGAGACGGGCATCCGATCGGTGTTGCATTATCTGGATGATTTCCTCTTCGTCGGGCCATCAGATTCAGAGGTATGCGGGTTGTTATTGGCATCATTTCAGGATCTGATGGGTAAAGCGGGTGTACCGCTGTCGCGCAAGAAAACGGTTGGTCCGGTGACATGTCTTACATTTTTAGGCATTGAAATCGATACCATGGCAATGGTATTTCGTTTACCGGACGAGAAGGTAGCGCGGTTGCGACAAGAAGTTAAGTTGGCGGGCAGTTCTAAGAAAGTTACACTGCACCAGCTCCAAGTAATTATAGGCTTGTTAAATTTTGCGTGTCGGGTCATTCCGATGGGCCGCCCGTTTGCAAGGCGGCTGTCATTGGCGACAGTCGGGATAAAAGAGAAACACCACTTCGTCAGAGTGACAAAGGGTATGAAGGAGGACTTGCACACATGGCAAGTCTTTTTTCAAACGTTCAATGGTCAAGTGATTTGTCAAACTGCGGAAGTCGCAAACGAGGAGCTGGGACTGATGTCGGATGCATCGGGCTCCTGTGGTTTTGGAGTAATTTTGGAGGACAGTTGGTGCAGTGCACCATGGCCCAGAGAATGGTTCGAGAGACGGTGGGTGAAGAACATAACACTGCTGGAGATTTTTCCGCTAATGGTGGCGGTGGAGATCTGGGGGCCGGTTTTGGAAAACAGGAATATCTGCTTCTGGTCGGATAACCAGGCAGTAGTAACAGCGGTGAATAAGCAGACATCCAGATCTCCCTTGGTTTTGGCAGTTTTACGCCATTTGGTCTTGAGATGCCTGCAGAATAATATTAAACTGAAGGCGAGACACGTACCCGGAGTAAACAATAACACGGCTGACGCTCTTTCTCGTTTCCAGATGGAGAGATTCAGGGAACTCCACCCGACAGCGGATGTCAAAGGGGTATGTTGCCCGGCGATCTTATGGGAAATAGTAGAAGAGAGCTCACGACTCTGATTCGCAACTCCGTTGCGGAATCGACGTGGAAGCGATATAATGCAATATGGAAAAGATGGTTGATGGCAGCAGGGGGACAATTCCCTGATGGAGCGCGGGCGAGAGCGGTGACGTTAGACATTATGGCGGAGCTGCGGCGTCGGGGCGCATCGGCGAGCTCGGCGCGCAAGCACTTGTCGGCCATTGCGTTTTTGTTGCGCCTGCACGGACGGCGCGATGTGACAAAGGATTTTGTCTTCGGACAGATACTTAAAGGTTGGAAAAAAGAAAGGTCGTCAAGAGACGACAGGCGGCCGATAACGTTCGAGCTGTTAAATGTGATGCTGAACGTTTTGGGAGCAGTGTGCAAAGACGAAAGCGAGGTGCTGCTCTTTCGGGTTGCGTTTTCGTTAGCGTTTTTCGCAGCATTGAGACTGAGCGAAATAGTGGCTCCCAGCTGTAGGAAGCTGGGGGGGTTGCGTTTCCAGGATGTGTTGTGCAGTGAGTCGGATATAAAGTTATGCATCAAAAAGTCCAAGACTGATGTGTATGGCGCAGGCGAGTGGCTGCGCTTGACAGCGTTGGGGACAGCTGCGTGTCCTGTGGCGTTGCTGAAACAGTTTTTGGCGCGGCACAGCGGAAAAGGACAACTGTTGGCGCATGCATCAGGAGCCCCACTAACTAAGTTTCAATTTGGGGCGGTGATGCGCACATGCTTGAAGAGATTAGGTTTCGAGCCCAGCGAGTTTGGCACGCATTCTTTCAGGATTGGCGCAGCAACGTCAGCGTTCGCTTGCGGATTAAGAGGAGACGAGGTGAAGCGGGTTGGACGCTGGAGGTCGGAGGCGTACAAGTCGTACGTCCGACCAAACTTGAGAGTGTTATAGTTAAAGTTACATTGTGGTGTGCTGTTTATGTGTTTATTTTGCAGGTTCGGAGTGGACGGTTTGGGTGGTGGGCCACTCTTTCATTCATTGGGCAGAAAAAAGAGCGGGGACCCGGCCCATTGGCAGGAACCTGGGCCTGAAAGAGGTCCAGGTGAAATGGCACGGGGTAAGAGGTCTGCAATGGGCCAGGCTGCTACAAGAAATATTGTGTGTCAGCAGATGGTCCCAGGGGAAAGTGATATTGGTAATTCATGCGGAGGATATGTTGAGGTTCAAGAAATTTTTGAGGAGACTATTATAGTATGGTCCGACATAGTTGCCAGGAGAGTGTGGAAAGAAGCAAGGGACATGGAGGCTATCGACAGGGTAAGGAAAGGGTAAATTTTAAAATTTCTAAATTCGTTAAGGCAATAGGAGGGGTAGCCGTGAGGCACTGGGAGCTGGAGAAAAAGGTGCCAGGTATGTGGAGGAAGGATGGTGTCCATTTAAGTGATATAGGTATGGACACATTCCTATCGGGGTTGCAGGACGGGGTGGAGGCGGCTCTGTCGCTGGCATGTGGGGGGCGGATGGCAGCGTAAGCAGGCTGCATCCTTCATGGCGGTTTAGCGGTATTTCCATGCCAGCTGGAAGATTGAGGGTGCGTACAGGCCGTAACGGGCTTTCTCACGCCTCGAAAGGTTTAGAGCATTAGATGTTAGGAACAGGCGATAGGCATGGAAAGAAGGAAATAAGTTGATGTTATATACTAATATTAAATAAGCTGTGGCCTTCCCACATAATTTATGCCAGCATAGAGTGAAATACATGTCTTTTAAAGAATTTTGGTTAATAAAGAAGTTTTTGTTACTAAGAAGTGGTCACGTGTTTTATTGGAAGGGAGCGGGAAGTATGGGGAGTCCCCCCAGTCTCAGTATCTTGCACTTGTGCAATGCTCCTCCATACAGCAGTGGTGTCTGCATGCTGAGGGATGTGGTTCTACACCCGCCCTTGTGTTTTCTATCAGTATATCAGTAAGTACGGACGCTGATTTTCTTGAATTGATATTTCCTCTTTCTGTGATTTGTTTCAGGGGCGTAACTATAGAGGATGCAGGGGGTGCGGTTGCACCCGGGCCCAGGAGCCTTAGGGGGCCCATAAGGCCTCTCTTCTCCATATAGGGAGCCCAGTACTATGAATAAAGCATTATAGTTGGGGGCCCTGTTACAGGTTTTGCATTGGGGCCCTGAAGCTTCAAGTTATGCCTCCGTGCAGCATGGTTTAGGTATGGGTACGGGTACAGATACAGATAGAGGGGGGGCCCAGCTCATGTTTTGCATCAAGGCCCCTGAGCCTTTAGTTACGCCCCTGATTTGTTTGTCATAGAATCCGCAGTTAACAGTAACCCACCCTGAAATTGTTAATTGCCAAATCCCTATTGGCGCTGTTTCTGTGGACATCAAAGAATGAGGAGTTTCTACTTACTATGAATTCTCTTTCCTTTAGTCTAAGCAGCAGCACAGCTTTCTCGTCCAATTTGTTTTTTGTTCATTAGACATTGAGTTTTGTGTATTACTTGCCAGTACAATATAGCTAGCTCACTGATATTATATATAGGGAACCTAATTAGTGAATTACTTCATTGTTACTGCCTGACCTGCTTTCCAGGAGGATGAAATCCCCATTGGTGCAGATGCTAGGACTAGATGAAAGACAATATACAATGAGTAGAAATCACATTATAAAGTAAGGGCCTTAACATGGGCCACATGGCAGGATTGGCAGGGAGTGGTAGGAAAAGGCGCCAGAAAATTATTCCCCACAATGTTGTTATATGGATGCAATTGGGGAAGCGTATCAGGTGTACGGCGGGCAAACCTGGCTGCGGTATGACGAGCAGTTTAGGCAACAGAAAGCGGCTCACCCTAGTATTAGATGGGACCACAAAGACATAGGCCTCTGTGTTAAGGACGATGGCCTCGGTGAGATACGGGCATTCCTTTCAGGGGAGAGTCGGGTCTCACAGCTCGACTTATGGCTCCCAGTCCTCTGGTCAATCCGGACAATAATTGGGGAAAAAACGGGAGTGTGCTAGCAATTTAATGAGGGCCAATGCAAATTTGGGGGAAGCTGCAGATTTAAGCATACCTGTGCACAGTGTAAGGATGGCAAACAAAGTGGTGAAGTGTTCCCTGGAGCGGCATCGCATGGGGGTTGGGGGAATCCTTGGAGTCAGTTATCAAATTGGTTGAGGGAGGAGGCTGGGTGTGGGTATACACCTTCCCCCCTTTCATTGGATGGTTTGTGTTTGTTCTGACACTTCATGTCTCTGACAGGGGGAGTCCTTGCAGAGATGGTGGAGTGTCTAGTCTTGTAAAGGCTAGTGGCGTCTCCGAGTCAGTTGGAGTGCGTGTTGGATAATGCCAATGGGAAGGTTTTTTTGCAGATGTTTCGCATTGGGAGAAAAAGCAGACCATCATTACATTCGAGTAGGAAAGTACACGAGGGGGATTTGGAGGTGTGGATGTCCTCTTTTGGACCGCTACAATGGGATATCGCTATTAATTTCTGAGTCATTTGAAAATTTTGATTGCACACTGTTTACGGATGTAGTGGGCATCTCAGTTTTCGGTGTGTACTTTCAAGGACAGTGGTGCATTGGTTAGTAACCCAATGAGTGGGGGGAGCCTGTATTAGTAAGATACCTGGTTATGCTTGAGTTTTTCCATGATTACTGTCGCAGTGGCGCTATGGGGTCAAGGGTTTCGTAATAATTAGGGTAGATTTCACTGCGACAATTTAGGGGTTGTTCAAGCTATTAACAACTTAACAGCATTCTCCCCCCCCCCCCCCCTCCTTTCTTCCCAGTAGTGAGTTTGCTACACTCTTTACAGGGTGTAAAAAACTCAATTGAGTATTCTCTCTCTCGCCCTCAATGGGAGTGTTTTTGATTGTTAGCTTCAGAAGCAAAAAAGGGAGGGAGGACATGCCTGCCATGGCTTTGGAGATTGGTCGGTGAGCAGCGAATCATCTGATTCTTGCACCTTAGGAGCCGGGAAAGTTAACAGCCTATAAGGCAGCTTGGCGGGAATAGGAGGATTGCGTATTATCACTTTGTGACATACGGATGGATGACGACAAGGTGGGAGCTGTACTATATTAATTGGGAAATGCATCCACATTTGGTCTGTAGACAAAGTTTATTGCTTTATAGAATGTTTTGCTTTTGGTTTTTAAAATTAAGGAGGGGTTAAAGGTGTGACAAAACAATCTTAGTAGGCCAGACCCAAAAAGGTTTAGGGAAGAGGAATGGACGACTGGACAAATGGAGGCCTGTGTCATTTAACTTGTTAGAACAATTGGGGAAGTATTGGAAAAAGTTCATAATGAGTCCTTTGAAAGGGTCTTATTTAGAGTTCCTTGGTGTTTTTCGGGGCATTACGTTTAGGGGAGTTGGTTTCTCCCAGTAAAGGAGGTGGTTTGTATATGAAAGATGTGATGCCCTTTGAAGATCGGTTGGAGGTCCATGATTTGTTGCTCTAAGACGAAACAGGTGGGAAAAGGTCGGAGGATCGTTATTGGTCAAGTTCAAGGGGCACGAATGTAAAAAATATTGATGTTATGTTTTTGCAGTATTTTTCTTCTCTTGTTTTGCAAATCATCGCCTGGCCCTAGTGTGGTTACTAGGCCATTACTGTTTTTACTGGGGTGTGGAGAGGGGGCAAACAGCCACCTGAATGGGAGACAGTGGGGGTTTGCTCGGAATGTCGCAGCGATAAGGTGGATAGGGTTGCGCGGTATAGCATGGTGTTGAATCCTTTCGGAGGTACAACACTTTGTGGGCTTGGTTAAGGTCCCTAGTATTTTGGTTCTACACGTCGGGGGAAATGATCTTGGTTGTAGGCCATTTCGGGAGCTTACGTGGGATATCCATCGGCATATTTTACTGTACTTTTTGTGCCCGCAAGGTATGTTCATTTGCGTTCATCAAACAAAGACATACTGATTGAAATGGCTAATTAGTCTTAAGGAGGTTTCAGATGTGTTCTTTTTCCTGTACAATTATGCAGTGTTTCACACACCTCCTTGCATATTGCACGAGTATTTGCACATCCATCCCCATTGACTTCTATGGAAAACTTTGGTGCGAAAATACGCAGAAAAATAGAACATTTTCTATTTTTTTCGCGCAAACCAAAATGCACACACAAAATGTGACCAAACCCATTGAAATCAATAGGTCCTATTTTTTGCGTATTGCCTGTGCAAATATGCCCGTGTGGCATAAAAGTCAGAAAGTTGCTGAAAACTGTAAATCACTATCCATACTGAGGACAGGAGCCTCTTCAGGGTCTGTACAGTATGTATGATATGCCAGGAAATTAACATGGAGCCGACCTCCCTGGTGTCCAGAGGAGCAGCTCATCCTAGTGGAGGTAGAGGGCAGTAGAGAACATGTAGTACCGCACTGTACTGTAGGGAGGCGCTGCTAGGCAGCCAATCAGTTCATGCACTTGAGTAATATAGGTGTTTTACTAGTTACATGGCCATACTGATTGAGAGGATTCTCCAGCAAGTGTACATGCCGCAGATCTGGACTGCCTGTGATATGGCATGTTGAGTCTGGTATCAAGCTACAATGGCCATGGTATATCAAAAATATTGCATCCTTAGGCCATTGTAACTTGAGGGATCACTGTACATTGCATAGCAGTCTGGTTACAGAAAGCTAGCAGAATTATGCATGCAGCTCTGGCTTGGAGATCCAATGCATTGTGGGAGTTTGTAGGAAGAGTTAGATCCAAGTGACCAGGTCCTATGACATCTAAGCTTACGTTTCTCTGAATAAGAATGATTTATATCTTCTCTTCTACTCCAGTCACATACGGATCCATTCCTCGCCATCTAATTGACATGCAGGACCAGAAGAAGCTGTCAGGAATAGTTGCATCTTGCTAGTCAAATGTTTGTCCCACATTAAGGCCGGCTTCACACGGGCAGACTTGCGCAGGGATTTGTGCACGCAATATGCAGAGAATACAACCCATTGATCTCAATGGGCTCATTCACATGTCCGTATTTCGTGTGCACAAATGCGCACAGCATACGTCATGTCCCGTATTTTTTCACACAATTGCCCATTGCATGAAAAAATATGTTCATGTGAATAAACTAATTGAAATCGATGGGTTCTAATCACTGCATATTATGCATGCAAAATTTGCGCACTTAATACATTATGCAAATATGCTCGTGTGAATGAACCCTTAGCTCGTGTGACACATGGGCGTAAGTGCATTTATGCGCACATTTGCAGGAATGGCGTTGCATATTTCTATGTTCTCTGTACTTTTGCAAGAAAACACGCAAGCGCGTTCCCATTCATTGAAATGGGCAATTAAGTTAATTAGTTCAATCTGTGTTATTTTCGTGGAACATAGGGCATGCTGCCAATTTTTTTGTGAACAAACCCATTGAAATCAATGAAATCTGTTCTCTGCGTATTGCGCACGCAAAAAACTGCACAAATACATTTGTGTAACACAGACATGCGGGTCTTTGTAAGGTTCCTAAAAGACATGAACTTGCATTACGACGCAGGAGGGGGGGCATTCTTTTCTTCGTAGCGCTACCTCCTTAGTGTTCACCTGTGTGTAGGATATTGTATTTCAAGGTTGTCCGTTGCTTTATTCTCGGAATTCTCCATTTATCTGCAAGGACAATTCCATTGTGAGCCACAAAACATAATAATCCGTTATTCAGCAGAGAAGAGTGCTCTGAGCTCTAGTCACTTATATGTATTTTAATCCCAAATTGAGCAATTTTAATGCGGACTTCCTGATAAGAAATCGCCTGCGACAATAGATGACTTTATTTCCTTCCCTGCGAACAGTCTTGCATTATTGAGTCATGTTTGCGTCAGCGAACACAGAAAAAGACTTGAAACCTTTCAAGTAGAGACCCATTTCTTTAGACCCCAGACTATTCCTTACCTTTACAACATGCTGAAAGCCTGACTCTGTCTTTCATACAATGTCTCTGCCGAGCCTTCTTTCTAGTAAACATACAGTAACTTCCAGTTGTTAGGTCGGAGGGACACGAATGGATTTCTGCTGCGAAATCCGTGCTTGGCGTCTGCACCGCGGATCCGCAGCAAATACCACTTGGAGCGGGGAATGTAAAATCGATCTTTCCTACACACTCGCGGAATCGAATTGCGATTTCGGCGAGAAGAGGAAAAATTGCAGCATGCTCTATTTTCTTGCGGTTTCTGCACGGACGGCTTCCGTTGATGTTAATGGAAGCCGTTTGACCTGTGGCTCTTCTGCAATTGAAGGTCACAGATTCCGCGCCATCATCTAGCGACGGCACGGGTAAAAAAAAGTTGGGGCAATGTGGGAATGTCTTATTTCTGTGGGGCCTCATGGGGACACCTTATTAATGTTACGGCCCCATGGCAGACAGAGGGGACCTAATTAATGGGGGGCCACAAAGGGAACATTTTTATTTTGTGGGGGTTGCTAGAGGTAGTGCCAGGATGGGGATGGTGTGCAGAGACGAATTGTGGCTGAAAGAAGTCTTTATGGCAGTCCTGGCCAGGATAGAGAAGAAAACATCATTACTGGGGGCACTATGTACAGTATTATTCATTCCTGGGGGCACTATGTACAGTATCAATTATTCCTGGGGACACAATGTGTGGAATAATTTATTACTGGGGGCACTGCATGTAGTATAATGTATTCCTGGGGACACCATGTGTGGAATAATTTATTACTGGGGGCACTGCATGTAGTGTAATGTATTCCTGGGGACACCATGTGTAGTACAATTTATTCCTGGGGACACCATGTGTAGTACAATTTATTGCAGGAGGGCACTGTATGCAGTGTAATTTATTACTGGGGTACTGTGTGTAGTATAATTTATTAATAGGGACACCGTGTGTAGTATAATTTACTGCGGGGAGTCCAGTGTGTAGTATAATTTATTACATTATTCTGTGCCCCAGAAATAAATTATAATATACACTGTGACTCAATATATGATGCTATTATTTTCACAGGAGCCAAAGACGTCTGAGGCGCAAACTTCAATGAGGCAAGAATTAGCTGGAGAAGTCATGTTCGATGCAGAAGCAGAAGAAGAGTAAGGAGGAGTCCAGAGGATGTTACCTGTGAGTCGCCCAGTGTCATTGTGTATTCTGTTTCTGACGGCATCACATCAGTATTGTGATCACATGTAGGGTACACTGCATTCTAGTTTGATGTACTACACTCCGGGTATATAGGAAGGTAGGAACTATTAGGGGTTGATCCAGGGAACTGTCTGATTGCCATTAGGGAATCGGGAAGGAATTTTTTCCCCAAAAGGGCTAATTGGCTTTTGGCCTTGGGGTTTTTTGCCTTCCTCTGGATCAACAAAGAGGATAGGCAGGCTGGACTAGATGGACATTGTCTTCATTCAGCCTTACATACTATGTTAGTATGTTACTATGTTACACCTCTTAAGGTCACATAGTAAGAACTACTATAGCATACGATGGGTTGCTAGTAGAGATGAGCGAGTATACTCGCTAAAGGCAATTGCTCGAGCGAGCATTGCCTTTAGCGAGTATCACCCCGCTCGAGACCGAAGGTTCGGCTGCCGGCAGGGAGCTGCGGGGGAGAGCAGGGCGGAACGGAGGGGAGATCTCTCTCTCCCTCTCCCCCCACCCTGCTCCCTCCTGCTGACTGCCGCTACTCACCGCTCCCCCGCGCCGGCACCCGAACCTTCGGTCTTGAACGGGCAGGTACTCGCTAAAGGCAATGCTCGCTCGAGCAATTGCCTTTAGCGAATATACTGGCTCATCTCTAGTTGCTAGTAATGCTTTCGTGTACTAAGTATAGGAAAGCATTATTGGCAACATAAGTACACAACACAACTGGACTGCACTGACTTTCTCTCGTTTTCTCCCTCCCTCACTTTTTTTTCTCTTTCCTGCTCTCTGTCTCACTCTCTCTGGCTCTCTTTCTCTCCCTCCCTCTCCTGCTGTAACACACCCTCATAAAGTCCCATCAACTTCTGAAAGGCTCTGCCAGATTGACATTTCTGTTGTTCTTGCACTTTTCTCCACTTTCCTTGCATGGGTGTATTTTGAAAGCTGCATGATTTCTTATGCAATGTTATCAAGCGTCTTGCTGGCTGAGAGGGAGGGACCTAAACAAGTCTGTGTAGCAAGGAAAGGCAGTAAAACGTTTTGTGACCTCTTATGTTCTTGTGCCTACATGTACACAATTAGTAGTCACCCAGACAAATAGATAGGTGGTGGATAAGGAAATAGTGTCCTTGCAGAATTCACTAGGTGAAACAACTTCTAAAATGCTAAGATGCTAAAAATAATGTGTCACATATGCTTATTCCATATGTGAGCCATTCAGAGATTGTCAACTCCATTATAGTGAGCATATTACAGCAGATAATCTCCATAATCTTATCAAACTACTACTACTACTATGTATGTGAGTGCTTTGCAAGCTCCATCCTTGGTGACATCATCGCTCCACCTGGTGATGTCAGCGAAAGGTCCTGCAACATATACAAAACACAGAGCCTGACCAACAGAAGAACAACAAAGTTAGGGCTCTTGAAAAGGGGAGGAAAAAAATAACAACATGAGAATACAACTAGGCCGTTATTATCTCAGACACAATTTAGCAGTCCTGACAGAAGACACCCATCTACCCCCGCCACAGAGATCTGGTGGGCTGAAGGGCCTGTGAGACTGTCATTGCTGTGGGAGGAGCCAAGCTGTGCTTGTCTTGTGTGGGAATCAAGATGCATGTAGTAGAGCTGTGTGTGTGATGTGTGGGTATCATAATGGATGCACCATGTAGCAGAGCTCTGTGTGTGATGTGCTGAGTGTGTAATGTGTGGGAATCAAGATGGATGTAGTAGAGCTCTGTGTGATGTATGGGGATCATAATGGATATACCATGTAGCACAGCTGTGTGGCACAGTGTGCTACCAGAAACACTGGTACTGTAATTTCCTAATAATTACTAGTCAGGGTATCAACTTTTAGGGTAGCATGGCGACATGGGGCCATGTAGATGAGAAGGCCACCACCTGTGAAAGAGTGCCAATGTGGGGCAAAGTGAGATTGGTGGATGAGGAAGGTAATCCCTGCTTATTACTATAAACCTATAACTGCTGAGAGAACTCAAAACCATTTATGTTATAGAGCCGCAAGATTGTCATCCCTTGGTGGTGTGAGATGAGTTAATTCATGGCACATATTCACAAAGAGGTCATTTATACAACTACAGATGATTTTCTCCAATGACCTTGTGATGTCTTCAAAGGACAAAAAAAATGAGTAGTTGTCAGACACTTCATAAATTCTCTGGAATAGAGAATCTAAACTACAGTTGCACTCCAGGTGTTCAGTTGGTTTGCAGGAATGTTGTTTCAGTGGGCTGTCGATCAAAACACTTGACATCCTTCACGTTTGACAGTTGACATGTCTCCCGATGAGCATCAACACCTCCTGCAAAGTCAACTAAATGAGTTAATTAAATTAATTGGAGTGTGGATCTCCCTAGCTCAGCCTATTCTAATGTTTTGTGCATTATTTTTGCAAATAGTGTTATTTTATGAAACGCGTCGTAAGAAGATGTTTATGACAGTTGAACACCTGGCAGAGTTTGCCAATTACAATATTAAAATTTTCAAGAATTTATGAATCTCAGTTAAATCGTTTAGCATTTAAATTATGGTTCCCTCTTTCAGGACTTGGCAGCAAATCAAAGGATGCAAAATCCAGCTGCTTTGTTCCCAGCATGCACCTTGTAGATAGAGAACCCAACAAGCGTCTGCCTCTATCACAATGTCTGCCTCATATTTAACTCTCTCGTGGTTTTTGAAAGATTTTGATCATTGTGCAAAAATGCTAATTCTCTTCCTATGCGTGGACTGGAACAAGCAGCTGCCGTTTTGAACATAAATTTAGTTTCAATGGAAAGCTGAGAAACTTTTCAGATACTTTGGTAACATTTGGACAGAATGTCCACTGAAAGGTGAATCTCTAGTGCAACAACTAGTATGCTACTGACAACCCAAGGAGTGAAGTTCACACTTAATTTTCCTTATAGAGTTATAGACTCCATCAGAACCCAAGGCTGCAACTCCTGGAGTAGTCTTCACTTGGTGGCAGATGAGATATCAGGCATGGCTGTGATGATAAATACAAGGACCCAGAAAGGTCCAAGATACAGCCAGAAAACAACGATAAAGTCAATTTCAAGGGTTTCCAGCAAAGAAATTACCAGGCACGTAGTCAAATACATATGGCAGAAGTAGTGTTGAGTGAACTGAAACAGTAGAACCCAGTTTTGGGTCAAACGTAGCTAAAAGTTCGGTCCTGCAAGACCTAAACCTCAGCCAGTTCCACTCAGACGAACCTACTATAAAGGAAGAAGAAAAGATAAGAAAAAGAAGGAAAAAGACAAAGGAAAAAGAAGGCAAAAAAGGAAAAAGACAGAAATAATTTTTTTTGCCTTTTTTAATTCTTTTACGTCTTTCTTCTTTTTCTTTATTCACTTTGACTGGAAACAACTAGAAAGTACTTAGACACAGTTCTAGATGACTGAAGAATGTTATACAGGGATCGTATGATTTGTGTTATAAACCAGTTTTAAGGATATTGGTGAAGTTCTGGTTTGGTTTGAACTTCCTCTGGATCAACAAGGAGGTTAAACAGGCTGGACTAGATGGATATTGTCTTCATTCAGCCTTACATACTATGTTACTATGTAATTAGGACCAGAATGAACTAAACCTTTTGCTGAAATTCAGCGAACTAGCCGAACCAAACTTTTCAATATGTAGGGAAAGTTTGTAACCAGAAATCAGGAGATACAGTGCAAAAGGAAAGCTAAGCTGCAGTTTAGGCAAGATGTGAACAGCCATGAGGAGGTTTTGTTTTGTTTCAAATAAGTTGCATTAAACATTTTTATGGTAAAGAACGGTGCAAATCCATGCCCCTCCCCCCAATTATATACATGGCAATTGTCATTATTTACATAGGTACA
This sequence comes from Eleutherodactylus coqui, assembly GCF_035609145.1. Taxonomy (NCBI): domain Eukaryota; kingdom Metazoa; phylum Chordata; class Amphibia; order Anura; family Eleutherodactylidae; genus Eleutherodactylus; species Eleutherodactylus coqui. The sequence continues at coordinate 95,804,218 of NC_089849.1, forward strand.
ACAAACTAATCTGTAATGGCCACGTAGCCAAAGAGCAGAACATAATTTCCATAGAAATATGTATACTAGCTATCAGTGAGTTTCCACTCTGTTCATTGTACCTTGATGTTATAAGGCCTTCAATAGCCATGGATAGAGCATGACACTTGACAGAAACACATTATGGCCCAAAATAGTCTAATCCCCAATGCAAAGGAATAATAACCATATGACACATGGGTCAATATCTGGAACCAGCAAGTCATACAATACAGCAATTTTTGAAAAGTGAGAGCCACACACCAAAAGTCATGCAAAACTACCTTGACATAATTATCTTGGTTCTATCAAGTATCAAAGGAGCTAATCCTGGAGTATCCAGCCGTGGCAACCATATGTCCTTGAATTGTTGAATACCAGGTTTTGCAAAAATAAACTTTTCAGGCCTCCGCAGATTAAACTTTTAGCTACAAATTCTGCTATTCCAACTGGATCAGGAGTCTTCCAGCTATTGGAAGACAGCATTCCTGCAAATCAATGTCAGACCCTTTATACAGGTCTTTATAACTATCATTTAGAAGAAATGAGTGATGCGTCTCCCAATCCTCTAAGATGTTGTAGCTGTGTTAAAAGGTAATATAACCAGGGGTCAAGAATAGCCAGTCCACCATCCTCTTTTGTAACATAATATTGTTAGTGCAAACAAAACTATGTGCTATATGATATGCTTTTGGGTTCCAAATTTTTAGCGTTTAAGACAAGCTCGGGAGATTAACATCAAACCAAACAGCTAGGGATGTGATCCACAATTATCTGTTTATTGACAGGCAGCAGTTTTTATAGGGGCACATGCTTCAATTACAATAATTGAAATCTATTATAATTCATTTATTACCATTTGTCAAAGAAACATAAACATAATATGAATATGCAAGATAAGGAATTTAACATCTAAGATGCCAGGCAAATGCATATAAGTGCAGAAATAATTATATGTGATTAGCTTCTTAGAATACAATAGTACAGTAAGTATAAACAATAAACTGTATAGGAAGTAACTGGAGAACAGGGCACAATGACCCAAGACATTCAATCTAGAGCCTTGGAATGTTCTAATCATCAAAGTCCCTTTTTATTCTTTAATACATTTGAGCAACTCTTGTCAAAGGAAAAGTACGAAACATTGACACAAAATGGAAGGAGCATACTATTAGACAGTCAAAGGAAAATGCAGTCATATTCATTTCACTAACAGTATGTAAGGCCGGACAAAGACATATGTCTATCCAGTTCAGCCTATTATCCTGCAATGTTGATCCAGGGAAAGGCAAAGAACCCCAAACAGGTTGAAGTCAATTTTCCTCATTTTAGGAAACAGATTTCTTCCCGACTCCAATCTGGCAACCAGAATAACCCCCGGATCACCAACCCTTCTGATTAATCAGTGATATAACATATAATAGTGTAACACTCGAGGAAGGCATCCAGGCCCCTCTTGTACTCTTTTATCGAGTTCACCATTACTACATCTTCTGATGTTCAGGAAGTAGAAGTGAGGAATAAAAGAGAAAAAAATATAAAATTTAGACTGCGTGCAGGAGAGCAGGAATTCAGCTGCGGGTGTGCCGCGGATCTGGACGGCTTCCATAGGCTTCAATAGAAGCCTGCAAGAAACCCGCACTAAAATGGAGCATGCTGCAGGTGTTTTCCCGCACAGGCAATCCGCGCCTCAATGGAAAATAACATCCACAGGAATTTATTACCTGTGGGTGTCCAATGCATCCCTATGGCACGCGGATCACGTATGCGGGTAATCCACTGCGGATCTGTCCCCGTGGACATGAGGCCTAATGGTTCCAGCCTATGTATAGCAACATCTTCTGTAGAACTTTGATGTGAATAAAAACTATCTTCTGCTCTATTTATTTCTTTGTTTTTAACAGATAAATGATGGTTATGTGATAGTGTTATATGTATAATGGTGGTGGGTTTTTACTGTGTTTGAGCCTGAGGAAGGGGGAGGAGCCACAAAAGCGCTTGCCGGTAGTGCATGTGCAGACGCTGACGAGTGTAATGCGTCCACTGCAAAGAAAACAGCCAAGCAGAAAGCAGCGTTAGAGAAGACTAATACTCCAAATCCCCAACATGCACCACGTGCCAGTCCACCAGGCAGTGGGGGCCCCTATCCCCAAGACGACAACTGGGATTGGAAGGCCCATTTAAAAGGTATCCCTACGAAAGTGGAGATGAACTCCCTTCTACAAAAACTGGACGCAGCCCATAAACAAGACATTGCAGCCCTCCAAAGAGACATTAGACATGTCAGACAAAGGGTTGTAGAAATAGAAGAGACCCAAAGCACGATCCAGAACACCCTGAAGGACCATGCGCAATTATTCGAAATGCAAGCCCACCAGATTGCTGAATTGACCAACCATATTGATGACATTGAAAACAGCCATAGGCGAAACAATCTTTGCATAAGAGGTCTTTCAGAAGAGGTGGACAACAGTAAACTAGAAGTATGGGTCACCGACTTCTTCAACCACATTTTGGGCAGATCCCCGGAGAGTATCCTAGAACTCGACAGAGTGCACCGTGCACTAGGCCCGAAATCAGCAGACCCATCTAAACCCACAGACGTCCTTTGCCGGGTTCATTTCTATAAAGAGAAAAACCAAATTCTACAAAAGACAAGTACAGCCGGAGACCTGAATTTCCGGGGGCATTCGTTGTAGGTGTATCCGGATCTCTCTAAACGCACGCTTCAGCTACGACGGGCCCTAAAACCTGTGCTCAACGTCCTACGAGAGAGAGACATCCCATACAGATGGGGCTTCCCCCTCCAACTGCAAGCTAGAAAGGGAGGGAAGACGACTATATTCAGAAACCTGGGGGACCTGCCCAAATTCTTGGGAACTTTGGAACTGCCGCAAATAGCGATCCCGGATTGGCCTAAAATTGGAGGCTTGCCAACTCCTCCGCCGAGGATGGAATGGCAGAAGGTGGGAAACGGCGGTCATGGAGCGAGAGATAACGCAGCAAGGGAACGCGATAATGGCTGATACCAGGAACTCATTGAACCTCCGAGCATCTGGGTGTCATGGTCGCATGATGCTCTGGAGCTGAAAATAGTCTTTTTCTTCTTCCCAAAACATAAAGATCTGACTTTTACTACATGTTGACCTTCCATGGTTGAGACGGTCCTGTGGCGGACCTGTGCTTTGTCTTCAGAAGCAAATACCCCTCCCTTTCTATTTTTTGTTTCTTCCCCCCCCCACCCCCTATGTCCTCTCCTTCTCTCTCTGCTCCTCCCTCTATTTGCCCCCTCCATCTAAATTTTTTTTTTCTCTTTTCCCTCCTTCTCTCCCTTCTCTGTCTCTCCTCTCATCGTCATCTTTTCCTCCGCCATCTCTCTTCTTTTATTCCTCTCCCCACTCTTCCTTTTCTTTTCCTTCTAGAAGGAATGGTGATGGTGGTGAGGTCGGGGGTGGACCTCTGTTTTTGGTCTCCTGTTCCCCCATATAGGGTAGGCAGCCTCAAGCTGCATCGAATGATGTTTGACAGACTACCGAACTTTGCCTGTCAAGGTTTTTTAAGTTCCAAAATGTTTATGTTTTTTCCCACCTTTTTCCCCTCCCTGCTTTTCCTAACTACCTGTCCTTCCCTCCTCCGTACCCAACATAAATCCTGGCTTCTCCTGGCTTTCTACCATGGCTAATTTGAAGGTTTGCACGTATAACACCAAGGGGCTGAATATCCCGTCTAAGAGAGGTCAGATTCTCTACCATATGCAGAAGAAGGGGATGAAGGTGCTCCTATTATAGGAGACACACTTTAAGGCCGGGGAGATACCGGTGCGTTCCACTAAATTGTTTCTCTTGTGGTACCATAGTCCCGACCCGGCCCGTAAAACAGGAGGCGTCTCTATCGCTTTTCATAGCTCCCTTCAGATTCAGCCCCTGGATATGCTACGCGACCCGGAGGGACGCTTTATATTTATCAAAGCGGAAGTGATGGGTAAAGTGATCTCATTTGCTAACTTATATTTCACAAACCAGGGACAGGCCTCTTTTGGAATCTCCACCCTGGGGAAACTGATGAAGTTCGCAGAAGACTCGGTCATTATACTGGGAGGTGACTTCAACCTTGCGTTTGATCCAGAATGCGACACTTCTTCAGGTAAGTCCTCTGTCTCGCTGGTTGCAACACGCTCCCTTCTCAGAGAGCTAGGAAAACTACACTTGGTAGACTTGTGGTGTGTCATGCATCCGGGTGCTAGGGATTACACCTTCCACTCATCTGCACACAATAGCTACGGCAGGTTAGACTACCTTTGGGTATCCCACACGCTTCTTGATACACAGCCATCTAGTTCAATAGCACCCTTTCTCTGGTGGGACCACGCGCAGGTCTACGCGGAATTTGCGGACACTCAGGGTGACGCGCGCTCCAAAATATGGAGACTAAATGATAATTTATTAAAAGATCCCCTATGCGTCCAAGATGTTAAAACAACCTTAACCAACTTCATAAAAGACCACCAAGAAGATGAAACGCGGGCCCCACTAAAATGGGAGGCTTTAAAATGTGTCCTGAGAGGAATATTAATTTCGCACGGAGCCAGATTGAAAAAGGAGCGTTCTCGCGAAGTGGGCGATTTACTGTCATCCCTTCAAGACCGATAGATGGCAAACAAAAGAGCCCCGAGTAACGCGCTGCAGGCAGATATTTTGTCCCTCCGCCAACAAATCAGGTCAATATTAGACCAGAGGTCTTTGGCGTATAGGGAAAGGATCCGTGGAGAAGCTTTTGAGTCAGGGGGATAAATGCGGCAGATGGTTGGCCCGGTCCTTACATCCCAGAGCGCCACAGACGTTTATATCAAAACTCCACAAAAAGGGGGGAAATTTGGTCTTTTCCACTCAGGACATATTAAAAGAATTTCACCTTTACTACGATGGCTTGTACAACATAGAGCTGGAACATGGGCCAAACGAGGCTACCAGAAAAGAAGAAGAGGAGTACTTGAAAGAGTTTGCACCGGGTCCTCTTGACCGGGAGCTAACTGAGGCTTTAGAGCAGGATTTCGCCCACGAGGAAGTTCTGGAATGCATCGGGGAGCTAAAAATAGGCAAAAGCCTGGGCCCAGATGGGTTCTCAGCACGATTTTATAAATTATTCAAAGAGGAACTAGCCCCGCTCCTAACGCAATCCTTCAGCGAGGTGTCTCGGGAAAGCCCTTCCCCCCCTCCCCCCCCCAGGCACTTCAAGCACATATTGCAGTTATTCCAAAATCGGGAAAAGACCCCTCCTACTGCACAAACTTTAGACCGATCTCCTTAATTAATATTGACGTCAAAATGTTCACTAAGCTCATAGCCAACAGACTCAGTAAACTTATTCCTGGCCTGATCCACAAAGAGCAGGTAGGTTTTGTCCTGGGCAGGGAAGCCAGAGACAACACCATCAAGTCCATTTCTCTGATTGGCAGAGCCAGAGCGAAAGATAGCCCGCTCTGTTTGCCGCAGTAGACGCAGAGAAGGTGTTCGACAGGACCAGGTGGAGGTACCTCGATGGGACTCTGCAGCACTTGGGGCTTGGACGGAGGATGAGGGAATGGATTATGGCATTGTATTGTTGCCCTTCGGCTAAAATTAGAGTAAATGGAGCCCTCTCGGACACCATAATGATCCGCAATGGCACACGCCAGGGTTGCCCGCTCTCGCCCCTACTCTACATTTTGTCAATGGAGTCTCTAGCCAATGCCATCAGGAAAAACGCCTCAATTAAGGGCTTAACGGAAGGCACCTTGGAACATAAAATGGAGTTGTTCACGGATGACCTCCTCCTGTTTCTGTCGAACCCCAGAGTGGGTTTACCAGTGGTGATGAAGGAATTTACGAGATATGGACGGGTGAGCAATTTTAAGGTTAACCTACAAAAGTCTGAAATACTCAACGTAACACTCCCCCAAAATGAAGCCCAGGAGCTTTCAGAGGAATTCCCCTTTAAATGGAGATCCTCATCTATTAAATATCTAGGGGTACAGTTACCCGTGGACCCCGCCCAGATTTTTGAGTTAAATTTCAAGCCATTTTTATCCAACCTTAGGGTGGACCTAGAAAAATGGAGCCCTCTTTATGTGTCTTGGACGGGCAGAGTCAACGCAGTGAAAATGGATTCCCTGCCAAAGTTCCTGTACCTGTGCTAGACTCTGCCCGTCCACCTCAACCGACAATACCTGATGAGCATCCGATCCCTGATCATCAATTTCGTGTGGAAGGGACTCGTCTCAGTTTCACTCTCCTCACGCGCCCTAAGGAGGGGGGAGGTTTGGGGCTTCCAGACTTCGCCCTATATTATACGGCGAGTCTTGCTAACTTTGTGCTAACTCTCCTTCAGGGCAGAAGCTCCAAGCTATGGGTAGAGATGGAGCATGGTCCAGATTCTGCAACAGTACAGGGGGCCCTCTGGATCCCGAGGCAACTCTTGAAAGAAGTCCGCACCCTATCCCCACTTTTGTTGGGAGTTCTTAGAACGTGGGCGACACTCGCTCCAAAAATGGGCCTGATATCCGTTCCGGGACCATGAACTCCGTTGGTGGCCAATCCCCAGTTCCCGGCCTCCGAGGGTAGAGACACTGTCCTGTCCCTGCCTTGCGCCATAATCCCACGGGTAAGAGATGTAGTCACTCAATCAGGGGTAAAGCCTTTAAGAGATTTCTACACTGACACTAGACCTCCCCCAGGGGCTTGGCTGACCTATTTTCAGGTGAGGGGTTATGTGGAGTCACTAGCGCCTAGAGGATGCTGTACCTTGCCACTGACACGCTTTGAAGTTTTATGCATGACGTCGTCCCCCATGGAACACGGGATCTCATTAATATACAAATTGTTGATAACGAGCGGGACAGAGGACAGCCTCCCCGGCTACACGGGACACTGGGAACGCGAACTGGAGGTGGAATGTACCAGCCAAGACTGGAAGAGGGCCTTCTGCTTGTGCCACTAGAGTACCAAATTCAGCAGAATCCAGGAACAGAACTTCAAAATCTTGTCGTGCTGGTATAGGACACCGTCGAGGCTGCATCAAATAGACACCCAGGTCTCACCTTTGTGCTGGAGGTGTTGGAGCAGTCCGGGGACAATGCTCCACATTTGGTGGGACTGTCCCCCAGTTACAGACTTGTGGAAAAATGTAGAACTTCTCTATAACAGCATGACCAGATCGATGGTGTCCCTGACAGCCAAGATGGCCCTCTTACTTATGCTACCAGGGTCTATGGCAAAGATCAAGTCAGAACTGCTGAGATTGGTTCTCTTGGCGGTTAGGATGTCTGTCCCTGGTTTGTGGCGCTCCTCATCCTCCCCCACAAGGATTACATGGACAGAAAAACTCAACACACTCATGAGAAACGAAGTGGAGGGGTCAGTGGAGGAGAGTGAGCGAGCCAGGTCCTACGAACTTTGGAGACCGTGGATTGCCGTGGATTGCCAGCCTCACCTGCCTTTGAGAATTGGTTGAACACAAGCCGTCTGGACCCCTAGAGGTCCGTTGAATCGAGAAGGCGAGGTCTTCCCCCTCCCTCCCTTACTTTCCCTTACCTCCTATCCCCCTCCCCGTTCTCCCCTCAGTTAGGTGTTCTTCCTTTTTTATTTTCTTTACCTTTTTTATGAAAATTTAGTATAATCTACTATAATTATAATAACACCTGCAGAGATGTGTTTTGGTCATGTATCAGATCAATATTGTGAAATACAGCTCTGTACTATTTGAAAACGTTTAATAAAAATTGATTGAAACTAAGCTTGTCCTTACAGGTGTGCACACATAATATCAGAATTAAGTCCGGTTTTGTTGAACGGAAATCGCCATTACTACCGACTCAGGCTTGCCTCAATTCAGGAGAACAACTTTACCGCACTGTTCTCATCGGGTTCCTTGTCACAATCAGATGTCCCACAAGGTTATGGCTGTAACAAGCTTTTTTCTCCCTTCTTGCAGCAAGCCGTCTCTGGGTTCTTAGCACAGTGCTTTTCGTGCTCTCAGGTTCGGGCTCCCGCTGCCTTTCCTTTCTCTCTCCTGCAGCAGCTCCTCTGCAGACTACTGCACCTCTCCTGACAGAGATCCCAGCAGCACCTCTACTCACTATCACAGCTCCTCCAGTCACTTGTCAAAAATTCCTTTTATATGCCAAAACATCCTACACAACGGAGAGCATGCTCGGCTCTACTGTGTCAAAATTTAGCACAGATTTTGGCAGTAAGAAAATTTGGTGCAAACTGGGGAGCACCTCACAGTCCTTTACTTTAACCCTTTAGGTGCCTTACATGCCTCCCCACCAAAACTTGCCAGTCCCTGGCAAGAAAATAGTCTCCAAACTAAACTTTAGACCTCATCCAACATTCAGATTTTCCTTCATAGCTCCGATGTCAGGTGAGGTCTGACACGTTTCTAACACTATGCGGGACAGCTCTCCAACGTCGGAGAGCTAACTTGCATAGTGTTAGAAACATGCTATATACCTATAGGATGTCTTTGTATGGCACTGAATTACAGAGATAAACAGGCAGACAGACACATGCAGACAGATAGATATCACTAGAAAAATTTGAAATGAATTGAGTTTAATTATATAAATGTGTAATACCAAAACACATATATTTGAAACACTCAGAACTCAGATTAAACTTTTTAAAAATTGCTAATAAAATCATCATGACGGGTCATTTTACTCGTTTCTGTTGAATAATTCCAAAGAATCCACTACGCATATTCCCACCCAAAATGGTGGCAGGGAAAGCTGATTGGAATGGGTTAACTTTTAGATACAATTATATTAGTTTACTTTTTACATAAATTCTTCAGTAGTGAATCTTTGGTGGTGGAACCCCTACACTAGGCCTGGCGGATCGTAGAAAGGTCTGATTGCGTTGCTCTAGTTGAGCAGGTGTAAAAGTTTGACTCAAGCATTTCTTCAGCCTCAGGGGATGGTTGGACAGCTGGGGTCTGATGGCACGGATCAGAGCTTTCTTCTTGCACCTCATACACAGGGACAAAGGTTTGCCTCAGTTTGCCTTTTGGCCTTTTCTCTAGGATGCAGTCATCTGGATATAGGAGTGCCTCTTGAACAGGAACCTTCATGGCATGCATCTTCTCCTGACCAGGTTGCCCAAAATTGCCTGTAATCGGTGTCGATGTTCATGCACCCAGGATGTAGCAGACCGCTCTCTTACATCTTGAGGTCATTTCAGATTCAGTTCGACAATTTCTCTGTCAGCCCGCCCAAAGAGACGCATATAAGGGGTATATCCCATGGTGGTGTGAATTTGGCTGTTGTAAGCCCGGATACTCTCAGGTGGATATTGAAGCCACCCCATCTTTTTGTGATCTTCTAGAGTTCCAAGCATCAGAGATTTAAGCAAAATTGCAGGCAGATTTTAAGTCATTTTCGATTCCGCATCAACATCCGCAGGTAGCCTCCTCATTTCTGGTGCGGAATTTACCGCAGCTTGCAGTACATATTATGGCCTGTTCCGACCCGTGTGAAAAGTCTCTAAGACTTCTTTCTCACGAGCATATATCGGCCCGCCGTTTTCACGGTCGGCCGATATACGCTGTGATCTGATGCAGTGAATTTCAATGCATCAGGTCACATGGCCGTATTCCCATGATGTAAAAGCACCCGGCTGGGCCAATATAGCGCCGGGCGTTTTTATGTCAGGCCCAAAAGATAGTCCTGGAACTATCTTTTGGGCCGGAATACGTCGGTCGCTGCATGGGCAATGATAGCAGCCAGAGAAGGCTGTGGACAAGGGGCGGGATGGGGCTAGGCTCTGCCCCTCCCTGCCACTTGTCCGCAGCTAGCAATGGGAGGAGGCAGGATGGGTGGGTGCTTAGCTCCGCCCCTGTCCTGCCCCCTCCCATTGCAAAGAGTGAGCGGGGAGGAAAGCAGAGATGAGCCTTTGAGGGGGAGGGAGGGGAAAGAGGCAACATCATGGCAGCCTTGGCATATATTTGCCGGGGCCCATGCTCTCTGAACGGGCGCACAAACGTTAGATTTATGCGCCCGTTCATGAGCTTTAATGCCACTGATGGTAGCGTATATCGCTCGTGGGAAAGAAGCCTAACTCTCAGAAAAGTCAACGGAAATTGTAGAAACAGTTCACTTTCTTTATTCTCATTGACTTCAATGAGAGCTACGTAAACAGCAGCTGGGCTGAAGAGCTTGGCTGTTCCCAGGAAACAGAGGGACGGGTCTTACTGTCTCATCCAAATGGAAATATCCCTTTAAATGATCAAATCTCGAGCAAACAGACTGATGTGAACACATGTGAACACTGCAGCTTATCATGGATGCCCGGACATATATGATCCAGCACAAAGCTCCCATCTCATCCCTGTACCGACAGCCTACCATAGTCTATGTGTGTTTTTTAGAGGTCATCTAATTACCTGGCTTCCTGATTTAGTCGGCTGTAATTTGCACATCTGACTGATAAAAGCTTTTGAAAACCTCTCTTTTTTTTCTAATCTTCTTTGGTTGAGGCCCTGGGGGAACCGCTCTTGATCCATTGGGTTTAATTAGGAAGAGTCAATCTGTATGGTATGGCTTTTAAACGAGCAGCCTAAGGAGAAGGGTTCCTGAACTCGATCTGCATACGCACCTGAAATCATAACAGTCCTCTTTTGACACTATCTGTTTACGCAAGTGATTGCCTCATGCGAATATTATTATTAATGGTCTGCATATACATTCCACAGAGCTTTTAAAGAGCGGCACATGACTGGTGCAGTAATTCTTCCCATGTTGCATGAGAAAGATGTAATATACATTCATTGTGGAAAAAAAAAAAATCCCTCCCCTGGAAGAAATTGTCGTTTTGCTGTAAAACTCGTCCTGCAGTTCCATCTCGGGCAGATGTATAAATGATTAGCGTTGTGGTGATTAGATGGACGGTCTTGTCACCGGAGGCCCTAAAAGTGGTTCCCCCCTTGGCCTATAAGAGGCTCTCGGAGGCTCCTTTTGTATAGTGACCGCTTCTTCCACTTGTGTAGAGCTTGTTGACCACTAGATGCCTCTACGACGCAGAGAAGAGATTTCACCCCATTACCAGAGTCTGAGAGGGGCGCATTATTGGGATGGGAGAAGCTGGATGGTCGTATTGATAAATTGGCACCAACTGGGCTGTTATGACCAGACTGTTAGGAGGTGTTCGGACCAGTGAATATGTGAGGACACACAATATGACCAGGCTCAGGACCCCCGACAGACCACCAGTAGAGAGGAGTTTCTGATCATCTGACAAGCATGAGCAGCTCCAACTGTATTATTATTGTCCTCCTTCCACTTTCGAGTGGCACCATTGTTACAAGCTTGTGTCTGTATGAACTATCTCCTGGAACTTGGTTGAAGGAAATTTGGTTTCACTGCACCCATTACATGTACGGCCTTTGACACCCACCTTTATCTTTGTTTGCAGTGTTGTCTTGAACAATGAAACTGAAATACTATGGAGTGGAACCGGGTTGTCTCCAGCAACGAATCCAGGTCCAGTTTGGGCACTGATGACGTTGTTTGTTCATGTCTGTAGACCTCGGGGTGAGCACCTCAATCCTGTCTTTGCTGTGGAGCAGCACACTGCCCCCTGCTGGTGTGATGGTCTGGGGGGCATCGCATACAACAGTCAGTCCCCCCTAGTAGTAGTAGGAGGGACAATAACAGCTCAGCGATATGTTCAGGACATCCTGAACATGGGCCTATTTGCCTGTGTATGAGCAATACTATAAAATGGAATCTATTTACTTCAACAGTTTTGTTCAAATTTCCTTATTTTGCTCGTGCATTTCAGCCTCACAAAACAATTTGCAGCAATGCTCCATTTTTCTGCGCATTTGCGCATCAAAGATCCCCATAGAAGTCAATGGGGGGTTCGCAAATACGCAAGGAGATGAGTAAAACACTGCATAATTCCGCTGGAATGAAAGCAGCCTAACAATAGTGATAGAAGTAACTACTACTCTTGACCTGGAAATATACGTTTGAGAGTCATCTTCAAGCATCAGGCTTTAGCTTCTTTTAATCTCCCCTTGTTTGGCAGTCTTCACTGTAGTTTTGGAATTCTATTCAAGAATGTGAAAGCTCTGGAAGAATAGTGTATAGATGATGCCACTGTGTCTTTAAATAGCTGAAGCAGCCATTGTAATATGTGATTTAATATAAGGTGACTAGAATATGTTAAACGTAATATTAGAGTAATAGCCATCCATTCTAAAGAAGGGTCGACCGGGGACATATTTTCAGGTCTTCACCTGCAAATTCCGAACACCTAAAGAAGAATAAAATGTGGTGTTTTTTTTTCTTTCTGCCACTAATATTACAGACCTATAATCTACAGAGATTTGAGTGTTTTACAACCTGCATTATCCCATATGGAGATAATGGTTCCGCAGACCCAGTGAATTAATACTTTAATAAAGGCTGTAATAATATACAATGTCAGAAGTGGGATTTGCGTAAACTGAGATTTGTCCGTGGATCTTTTTTGAGGGGAGGGGGTAAACTATCACTTGCTAAGAATAGAAGCTTACCTGAGCTAAGGGGACAGTCATAAAGTTTATGAATTAATTACCAGGCCAAACTTTCTATGGGCCAAAAAGAACACATGGTATGGAATCACCGGCACATCATTGGAGTGTGTCCAATGCTGCCGTGTTCCATCGGACTGGAGCAGTAAACTGGTTGGCTCATCTGAACAACCCTTCTTCATGTGCCACACTTGGGCATGTGGAAATTGTTGCAGCTGGTGTTCTGATGCAGGATTCAAGATACAATACAGTAAGCGCATCAAACTCATTTTCACTGAGGCGCCATATCAGCCTTATGGCTGCCTTCAAAGGACTGATTGTAATTGCAAGAATTTATAGTAATAGTGACCCCGATAGTGGCCGCAATAGTAATAGTGATCCCAGTAGTAATAAGGTTCCTCCATAGTGGCCCCAATAGTAATAGTGATTCCAGTACTAATAAGGTCCCCCATAGTGGCCCCAGTAGCAAGTGACCCTAGTAATAATAGTGACTGCCATAGTGGTCCCAGTAGTAAGTGACCCCAGTAATAATAGTGACCCCCATAATGACCCAGTAATATTAGTGCCTTTGCATAGTGACCCCAGTAATATTAGTGACTCCCATAGTGGCCCCAGTAGTAATAGTGATCCCAGTAGTAATAAGGTCCCCCATAGTGGCCCCAGTAGTAAGTGACCCCAGTAATAATAGTGACCTGCATAGTGGCCCCCGTAGTACGTGACCCCATAATAATAGTAACCCCCATAGTAGCCCCATTAGTAAGTGACCACAGTAATAATAGTGACATCCATAATGACCCCAATAATATTAGTGCACCTGCATAGTGACCCCAGTAATATTAGTGACTTCCATAGTGGCCCCAGTACTAATAATGCTTCCATAATGGTTCCAGTAGTAATAGTGACCCCCATAGTGACCTCAGTAATAGTGACCCCAGTAGTAATAGGGTCACCCATAGTGGTCCCAGTAGTAAGTGACCCCAGTAATAATAGTGACCTGCATAGTGGTCCCCGTAGTACGTGACCCCATAATAATAGTAACCCCCATAGTAGCCCCATTAGTAAGTGACCCCAGTAATAATAGTGACATCCATAATGACCCCAATAATATTAGTGCACCTGCATAGTGACCCCAGTAATATTAGTGACTTCCATAGTGGCCCCAGTACTAATAATGCTTCCATAATGGTTCCAGTAGTAATAGTGACCCCCATAGTGACCTCAGTAATAGTGACCCCAGTAGTAATAGGGTCACCCATAGTGGTCCCAGTAGTAAGTGACCCCAGTAATAATAGTGACCTCCATAGTTCCCTCAGTGGTAATAATGATTCCCATAGTGGTCCCAGTAGTTGTAATAGTGATTCCTATATTTGTCCAAATAGCAGTAGTGCTCCCATAGTGATGCCAGTAGAAATAGGGCTCTGCATAGTGGCTCCAGTAGTGATAGTAACCCCTATAGTAGCTCCACGCCCTGTCTTATATTAATTTTTAGGGGGCTCTATTACTACTGAGGCCACTGTGAGGGTCACTATTACTACGGGGGCAAATGTGGGGGTCACTATTACTACTGGGGCAAGTGTAGGGGGTCACTATTACTACTGAGGCCACTGTGGGTGACACTATTACAACTGGGGAGAGTGTGGGGGTCACTATTACTACGGGGGCAAATGTAGGGGTCACAATTACTACTGGGGCAAGTGTAGGGGTCACTATTACTACTGAGGCCACTGTGGGTGACACTATTACAACTGGGGAGAGTGTGGGGGTCACTATTACTACTGGGGCTTATGTAGGGGATACTGTTACCACTGAAGCCACTATGGAGGACGCTATTACTACTGGGGTCACTTTGCATGTGGCAGCATACCTCAAGTTGACTTAGAATATGTTTACACGTGGCAGATTTTGACTAGCAATCAGCTGCGTACCTGCAGCTGATTTTATAGTATGCGGCGCTTCCCCTCACCTGGCGTCGTTAACGTTTTCCAGTACGTTATATAGCACAGTAAATAGTAGCATTAAAAAATACAACTTGTCCTGCAAAAAACAAGCTCTCAGACAGCGACGGCGATGGATAAATAAAAGAGTTATGATTTTTTAAGAGGGGGGAGGAAAAACCGAAAATGGAAAAGAAAAAAGGGCCATGTCCTTAAGGGGTTAAATATCACAGTCCATGAACTTGAGTCTTAGCAAGTTAGCAAATGTCCTTAGTATATACCCTATCTTCTGCAGCGGGCTTGTAGATTAGGACAGTCCCTAAAGGGAACCTGTCATGCACTTTATTCTGCCTTCACTGAGTAGTGACAGACCCACTGATTTCACAGGTTTGTCACTTATGGAAAAATACGCAATGCTCTTTAAGACCTTGCAGCTTGTATTCCCACAAACCTTCCGTGATTAAGAGTCTTCTAGCTATTACACCGCATACTGAGAAAACAGACCTGGCACAGGGACAATATTCTCACAGTTGACATATTGGCCATAGCAAGAACACTTTGGCAACAAGTTGACTTGTTCTGCAGTGTCTCCTGGTGCTTGCAGCTACTCCGTCCGCCAGACATGACTTCTCCTCTGGCTGGAACTTAGGTGATGCTCAGAGGCGTTACTTTAAGCTGCTGGGCCCCAGTGCAAAATCTGAAACTGAGCCCCCAAATATAAAGCTTCATTGATAGTATTGGTTTGAAATATGGGGAAGAGAGACTTTATGAGCCCCCTTGGTTTCCTGGGCCCAAGTGTGACGGCACCCTCTGCAGCCCCTATACTTATGCCCCAGGTGACGCTCTCTGCCTCTCGTGGACAGGCACACTCCTGTCTTTTTATCTTTCAGTAGTATGTGGATTGTCACATGGGTGTCACAAGTCCACAATCTTGTTTTAGGATGTTACCAGACCCCTTTGCCTGATAGAATCAGAGTTTACCCACCCATGTGTACTGAAATCTGTTATAGAGTATTTCTCACTTTTATAACCAATCTAATTAATTTCTAGATAAGTCAAGTAATTATTGGGTCTATGCATCTTGGTTGGATTACTGTGAAAAATATTTTTTGTGTAAGCCAAGCTTCATAGACAACAGATACTCTAAGAGTTGGCATTTCTAGCGCCTAGGGTGCATGTGGGCCATCATGTGGATATTTCTAGAAATAGAACAGAAGCCAATATACAAATTGAACCAAAGGTGAATCAGATCTGATGAGCAACTACCATAACACCCAGTCACAAGGAGATAAAGAACTGCAGCCAGTATTAAGATGGGTTGATCATGTTTCCTCTTTGTTCCATTGAGCTGAACAGATGTATCCCAGAGACCTGAAACATGTTTCCATTGATCGCAATACTACAAGTTATGTCGCCAGCCGAACATATTATCTAAAAGTTACGAGCTGCCAAGATCAGCAATGACTTAACAGGACTGGCACTCCATCAAAAATACTGAAAAGCAATTTATAGAACTGAAAGTACCATCTGTACTGAAATTGGCTGCGATCAACTTTACATGGCAATTAAGGACTCAGCAAGTCTGGAAATCCCTCTGTTTTATCAGAGGAAATCTTCAAAAAGGCAAGACAGCTTTCTTACTATTAAATATCCCTCAAATTTTCTCTCAGTCTTCATTTAGTATACATTTTGTAAGTCTTCCCATATTGTAATCCTTATAGAAAGTGACTGGATACAAGGAGGATTTTTGGGGAAGTTCTTTCCTTTTTTTCCTAGTTAAAAAAATGTGGTTCAACTGTTTTTACTTATGTCTGCCTGGAAATGTTGAGTGATGACCAATATGTCTACTATTACATCTCGCACAGAGTTGCCATCCAGCTTTCTCAGTATCCTGAATAGCAAATCTACTAATACGTTTCCAATCCCCTATAGGCACATAATGTAAAAAGCCAAGCTGCCGCCTGGCTGACAGTCCCAGTGGGAGCCACCATAGTGGGCTTCACTCTACATTCCTAGAAAGAGATATATGGACAGAGTTGAATTTTAACCATTTGATGGTTAAAAGTATTGGTGGTCTTATACAGTATTTACAGATTGTTGAGAATACTCTTTAAAATATTGGTAGAAAGAGAAATACATCCTTCAGGTTTCCAGGAAAGATCTAGCTGTATATTTAGATTATATTCTTTTTAAAGCGATAGCCACACAGGAAGAAGAAAGCAATCTACTGTATAATGGATTGACCAATGGCCCACTTATTGTATCTAAGAAGTTCTTAAATTGATGGTTTCACCTTGAAGAAATAACCCGTTTTGCTCAAAAAAGAAAGGGCTATGATTAAGGCTAACAACTTGAAGTGGAAAAGTAATATCAAAACTTAAGGAGGCAGATGCATCTTTCCTGTGCGCTCAGACCTTTCTACAGTTCTTTTATACTCTCTCCAGACAACCGTCTTAGATAAGTCCTTTTTATGTACCTTTTCATTCCCTATAATAAATTAAAACTTAATCCTTTCCAATCCACTGTCTGACGTCTGAAGACATTCTGATTGAAGGCTGTACAGCTCCGATGTCAGAAGACGTCCGGCAGGGTATTCTTACTGTATATTACTGGCCGCTCCGTTGTCGGGGGCCTCTCCAGCATGTCCCATACCACAGTACTGACTCTAGCCAGCAGATGGCGCCATTGTATAATGGCAGAAATAGAAAGCCCCCTAGGAAACCCTGAATCCAAAATTGGATTGCAAAGGGTTAACAAGTGAAAGGAAAAGAAATTCCTCCATCCTAATCTATACATCAATATGGCAATAAAAATAGACACTATGCAGCACCTATAGGATTAGTATGCTTTGACAGGAGAGCCTATAAATGCACCATTCAAAGGTCTCATCCTATATGGTTGCACATCTTGGGCACAACACCAAGGCCCATTCATCTGTCTTATGCAGCTGATGTCAGGGATTTTGGAGAAAGGGGCCCAGAAGCGTGTTTTATATTCTGAGTTTCAATAAAACCTCCTGTCTATTCCAATGGAGTTCGTTGGGTGATATCCTTTTATCCCACTTGGACTTCAGACGATTTCATCCTAATCTAAACCTATATGGATAAGACAGTTGTATGGTTTAGGGTCAAGAAGCAAGTTATGAGGGAAGGGAAGAATTGTCAAGAAATTAGTTCTCCTGATTTTTTGTGGTCTCTGGTCATTTATCTCTTCATGGAGGTCTTTAGTAAATCGCACTCAGTAGGTTCACTTCTGTTGATCTGTAGCACTTTCAAAATCTGGCATCCATCGTGATCTTGTGTCCACTACAGGAATCAAATCCTTCAACACATTACAGGAAAAATTTAAACTTCCACAAAGCGAAAGCTTTAACCACTTCAGGATTAGCTCTTTCTTACAAAATTTTCCAATTCATAAAATAAAAATTGCCTCTTGGAATTATTAACAAGATCACATCACAGCCAATTTTGGAGCAGTCTGCTGCCAGACACTTTTATGATATATTAACAGGAAATCAGAAGCTGTCGAAAAAATCTCATATGTTAAACTGGGAAAGGGAACTGGGAGAGGAGCTCTCTATAGAGGAATGGGAAAAACCATTTAAATCAGCGGTGCAGTCCCCTCAAGGTATGGCTATTCTAGAATCGCCATTAAAAATACAAATGAGATGGTACTATCCTCTCCAACTAATCGCTAGCAGAATGAGAAGTGGAAATGGTAAATGCTGGAGAGAGTGTGGTCAGAAGGGGTCTTTACTGCACATATTGTGGTCCTGTTCAAAGATAAAAAGTTTTTGGAACAAAATATATGCTCTGCTTAACTGTATGTTACATATATATATATTCCTAGAGATCCCAAAATGGCTATGCTTTTGATAGGCCTAGATACGCCGTCGCACAGATACTTGATAGGTCACTCTCTAATGATGGCAAAAACAATTATAGCGACAGAGAGAGTGAGAGAGAGAGAGAAACAAACCTAGAAAAAAAAAAAAGCTCGGAACCCCGCGTCCCACATACAAAAATGCTCGAGTCTCCCATTGTAGTCAATGGGGTTCGTTACTCGAGTAGAGCTCTCGAATTTTACGGAAAGCTTGACTCGAATAATATGGACCCGAGCATTTGGGTGCTCGCTCATCTCTAATTATATACCATCTAAACTTGCTTCCAATAAAAAAAAACTAATGTTGGAAAAAAAAAATCTAGCATCCATGTGTGTATTCATATATCCGTGTCATCAACCTATGTTCTTACTGGAAGGGTTTATGTCACCATACCATGAGAGGTGGCACTGTGAGCTGCTCTGTAGGTCAAGAATGTTCCAAGCCTTGGCAATTAAGAAAAAAATGGTCTACTCCAGCAGTGGTTTCATGGTTGCTATCATCATGACTAAAGCGGCATTATATCCTTTTTATATAAACAGAATAGCCTTTCAGTTAGTGGTTTTTACTAGAGATGAGCGAGCATACTCGTCCGAGCTTGATGCTCGTTCGAGTATTAGGGTGCTCGAGATGCTCGTTACTCGAGACGAGCACCACGCGATACTCGTCTTGATTAAACAAGCACTGACCATTGAATTCAATGGAGCCGGCAATACAGCCGGCTCCATTGAAAGCAATGCGCTGCGGGCGATCGCGGGATGAATTGTCGGGAAGGGGTTAAATAATATAAGCCCTTCCCTGCAATTCATCCAGAAATGTGTAAAAATAAAAATAAAAAATATATACTCACCTGGTCCCGGCAGACGGAGTTCAGCGTGGCTGGCGGCAGTCCTCCTGAACTGCTCTGAACAGCTGTGAGTAGTATTCAGCAGCCGGGGATTTAAAATCCCCGCCTGCTGAATGAGCTGCCTCTGACTGGTCACAGCCTGACCAATCAGAGGCAGATCTCACTCACACACCCATTCATGAATTTATGAATGGGTGAGTGACTGCTGCCTCTCATTGGCTCAGCGCAGGGAAAAATCTGATTGGTACCGTTGAGCCAATGAGAGGCAGCAGTCACTCACTCATTCATAAATTCATGAATTGGTGTGTGAGTGAGATCTGCCTCTGATTGGTCAGGCTGTGACCAATCAGAGCCAGCTCATTCAGCAGGCGGGGATTTTAAATCCCCGACTGCTGAATACTACTCACAGCTGTTCAGAGTAGTTCAGGAGGACTGCCGCCGGCCACGCTAAACTCCATCTGCCGGGACCAGGTGAGCATATATATTTTTTTTATTTTTACACATTTCCTGGATGAATTGCAGGGAAGGGCTTATATATTTAACCCCTTCCCGACAATTCATCCCGCGATCGCCCGCAGCGCATTGCTTTCAATGGAGCCGGCTGTATTGCCGGCTCCATTGAATTCAATGGGCTAACATCGTTCTGCCGGGACAAGGTGAGTATATATTTTTTTTATTTTTACACATTTCTGGATGAATTGCAGGGAAGGGCTTATATATTTAAGCCCATCCCGACAATTCATCCCGCGATCGCCGGCAGCCCATTGCTTTCAATGGAGCCGGCTGTATTGCCGGCTCCATTGAATTCAATGGGCTAACATCGTTCTTCTCTGCCACAGCTGTTACAGCTGTGGCAGAGGAGAACGATCTTTATGCTGACAGTGCGGGGGGGGGGGGGTCTCACTCTTGCCACTATTGTGGCTTAATAGTGGGACCTGGGAACTTGAAATGCAGCCCAACATGTAGCCCCTCGCCTGCCCTATCCGTTGCTGTGTCGTTCCCATCACTTTCTTGAATTTCCTAGGTTTTCACAAATGAAAACCTTAGCAAGCATCGGCGATATACAAAAATGCTCGAGTCGCCCATTGACTTCAATGGGGTTCGTTACTCGAAACGAACTCTCGAGCATCACTGAAAGTTCGATTCGAGTAACGAGCACCCGAGCATTTTGGTGCTCGCTCATCTCTAGTTTTTACCAACAGAGGCTTGGGATTTATCCAGGAACCCCTTGGTGTTTCGAATATGTATTTTACCGTTGACCTGCAGCATTTTCACTCTGTTGTTTAATTATCTTGTAGAATTGTCCTACAAGCGACCCCCAAATATTCCTTAAATGTAACTGTCAGTGAACAATACTCATGGTATACAATTTTTTTGAATACATTTTCAGTAATTAGATTCAAATGATTGAGCCCATCTTCTCAGCGGGTGTCCTCTTTGTTATTTTCCCAATTATTTTCCAATTTCCTTCCTTCATGGTAGATGTAGCTAAGGTTTGCATGAAAAGATCACAAAATTTATCCTTCCAAAATCTATCATTAGTTCTGCTTGATTAATCTTTAATTACATTATTTACTTACTTTTAAAACAAAGTTTTCTTTACTTCTACAGTTTTCAACTCTTCTTGAGAAGTTTGGAAGCATGGAAAGAAGCATAGCCTCCTCATTACTGAGTCATAGTAGTACAAGGCAGTCATCCTTTGGGGTGCTATTGGTTGGTTGTCTTGCATATTGCATTGAATGCATATGCTGTAATTGGGAATAAGTAGGAGAAAATGGACCATGTTTAATACAGCATGTCTTCACATCTAAGGTTCTATGATAAAGTGAAATAATCACTGGTGGTACATAATGTTTGGAGAAATTTGGCTTTGAAATTGTGATCCTCAGTAGATTCACTAGGTAGCAGCAAGAAATGCCTGCAATGGTGCACAAAAAGGAAGTGAAACAGCAATTTTAGAACCAGAGGTTTAGCAAAGTAAGACAAATCTAGAGCCCTTAACAGATGCTGTGTTGGGAGTCTAGGCCAGATATCAAACCAGGGCAACACAATAAAGAACAACAAATCCAAAGGGCGAGATAAGAGACAAAGTTCAGTGTAGGACAAGCTGGGTCAAACACAGGCAGGCTATAGAAGAAGTACACAGGCTAGAGTAAGAATTCAACAGAAGGAGCTGATACTAAGACAAGAGCTAGAAGGCCCTGGCTTGCTTTAAATGGGCCACCAATGTAGATTAGTGTCCAGGTGCTATTGGCCATCATCAGCACATGACTGTATTCACCAGAGAAGTGTAGCAGAGCATTGATGGAGCTTGGAGAAGTACATAACCATTGTCGAAGAAAGTGTTGGAAGTGCTCAATTGTCCAACTCATTTCTACAAAGACTGGCTTCACAATCACAGCAAAGATCAGGACTATCAGTCTGTGTAAAAAGGCACCTGTGTGTATAGCCTAATTGGCTATAATGGGTCTGTGTGGGGTCTGAAATACACAGACAGTGCATGGTTCAAAAATACACTTGTTAGTAGGTTAGACCCCTACCTTTCATATTTTGAAGCCCTAATGGGCAGGTCATACAAATAATTTAAGGATTATTATAGAGATATAGGAAAAAAATGAAGACCATGAATGATTTTTTTCCATCTTAGACATTTAGGGTATAAATATCTGATAGATAGGGTCTCACGTCTAGGAACTCCACCTATCAGAAAAGGATGGGACAGGACAATGGGTGGGAGGGGGGAAATTAATAGAGAGATGGGGCCATGAATGTGTGGAGTTTTGGGAAACACCGGGGTTCTGCAACAGCTGTTGTCACCTATCTTCAACTGGATGCAACGACTGGTGGCTGTCTGACTCCAGTTCTCTTGGTAGGTGATGGTTCTATAGATGTCAATTATTGATGTATAGGTATGTTAGGTGGGGACCAAGGAAGAGAACTTGATCTATCATGCCTAGTAAGTTGCACCAAATATATTATGCCACTGAACTAATTCTATTTTGAGATACCGGGTATTTGGCTCCACTTCATAATAGTGGCAAATTCATACATCCTGCGATACTATTGATAAATCATCAATCAATACAAAATATACATTTAAGTAGCAGATGACTTATCCCTTTATTGTGATGGCATAGTACCTCCACTTTGAAAGTTCTGATTTTCTCAGATGCACTTCTGGTGAGTTACCGGGGCTTTTGGAATTAAGGTTGTAAGGCTCAATAACAAAAGAGCATCCAGGTTACTGGAGCCATATTGTTGCTTCATAATGACGGCTGCCCTTTACCTTGTGCCGGCTGCTTCAAAGTATTGACGAAGCAAAGGTCATTGTGTTGTCAAGTGGATCAGGAATGAAGGCAGCAAAATATAAATAGAGAGCATACAGGTGTACAGATATGGATTCCATTCTCTGACGATTAGTTTACTCCCCCAACAGTCGCATTATAAAATTAGAAATCCCCCTAAATTGGTATTTTTTTTTATTGTGGATTTTGAATTCATGTCATGTAAATGTCGCGATGGGTGGCAGCCGGCACAGGTACCAGGATACCAAGTGGACACCAGAATTACAAAAATATACACTTTTATTGAAACAAATAGCTGTAAAAGGAAAAATGTTATGCAACTGGAGAGAATGGGAAAATCATGCAACTTATTCAGTTCTGTTTCTCAAACTTGGTTATCACTAACTAGCAAGGACAACTACAGTAGAACACGTTCAGTAGTGCAACAGACAATCTCAATATTAACAAAATGTTTGAACTGACATAAGAAATGTACTTCAACAATATGTAACCACTCAATGTCAGCCCTCCACACATAGAACACAAGTGGTGATTGCCTTAATAGAACTTACTCAGGACTATAGGAGAAAGGTGAAATTGCTACAGTGAGTGAAATGTCATTTTTGCAGTTCTTCAGATTATGAATCACCTACAATCATCGAGAGACTCTTCATCCATTCTACAGTGCAGAGCTTACCTGGGAGTTCCGTAAGTGAAGCTGGGCCTCGGTAAAACCCAATTGTGTGCACCAAGGCTCAACCTCACTTGCGGAGCTCCAGGTTTGCTCTGTGTAAAAACTCACTAACAATAGTTGTTTTCATGTTTCAGCGACTATTTCAAGTCACCTAAGTGACCTTTTACACAGGGTGGAATTACATTGCAGGATACAGCGAAATCCGCAGCTGCAGAATTGCACACCAAAATCTTCAGGTTTAACTGCAGATTTTGATGCAGAATTTACCACGGCTTGCATGGTATTGTGTGGCCTATTCCATCCTGTGTAAAAAAAGGTCCCTGAGGCTTCTTTCCAACGAGCTTATATCGGCCCGCCGTTTTCATTCCAATGGTTCAGGTCACATGGCCATATTCTTGTGACGTAATAGTGCCTGACCGGCCAATATAGGGCCAGGCGTTTTTCCATCAGGCCCAAAAGATAGTCCTGGAACTATCTTTTGAGCCGGAATACATCAGCCACTGCATGGGCTCCTATGGGAGCCCATGACAGCGGCAGGAGGTGGGAGGGAGTTTAGCAGTGTGGCTGCTAAACTCCCTCCCTCCGCTTTCCTCCACACTCGCTCTTTGCAATGGGAGGGGGCGGGATGGGGGTGGAGCTCCACATGCCCCATCCTACCCCCTACCATTGCAAAGAGTGAGCTGGAAGGAGAGCAGAGGTGAGCCTGCAAGGGGGGGGGGAAGGGGAAAGTGGCGATGGCATGGTAGCCTCGGCGTATATGCGCCGGGGCCCATGCCCTATGAATGGGCACACAAACGTTAGATTTGTGCACCCGTTCAGGAGCTTAATGCCACAGATGGTAGCATATATCAGCCGACAGTGAAAATAAGCCCTTACAGAGAAGTTTCTCTGTTTTGGAGCTGACCAATCAAGCTAATTATGCTCCACCTGAGTTCTCTTGAAGAGAAGGCATAGCCTCTCAGGTGGCAGGCAGTAGACCTGCACCCTCATTAGCTAGGGATGATGTATGTGTAGTCAGTGTCCAGCCGGGCCAAGGACTTTATTTGTTTATACCCTGTGATGTGTGAACTGCCAGATTTTAACCAGAATCGATTGTGTTGGAGTAAAATTCCTTTTTTATGTCAACCATTGTACCCAGAGAATGGCAATCCCAGTGAGCTTATGTCCCTGCAGTTGTGACAGTATGTACAGCTGGTATAGTTCTACACTTTCTTGTATGCAGTGATAGACTGTAGATCTTGGCTGTTTTTCCTTTAAGTGGATTTTATTATCTCTATATTTAAACATGAAAGGATCCTTGAACTAAAATTTCACGGCCCATCCTTTATTCTGTTATAAATAAACAAGATTAATCTGGAGGAAAAATGATAAAACAAGCCCAGAATAATGTTATTTGATTATGCATTGTGCAATTCCCTTTCCAAGAGGGAAAGGCAGATTTATTGAAGAATGTTCTTCATTCTGGTTTAACCCAAATAACCTGTCTGCAAATATCCTGCACATCCCTGAAAAAAAAACAATCATTTTAATATGTTGACTTGCTCAATTAACAAAAAGCTGAAATGAAGAATGATCATGAGCGTGTTCAGCATAGGTGGTAATTATGCCCTTTATTAAATTCAGTATGAAGCCAGGTGTATGAATGAGCCAAATGGCACCCCTGTATATCGTCTTCTGAAGATCATCTTATTAGAATCATTTTTCTCATGATAAAGTAATAATGTCTATTAACTGATTTGAAAGACATCTTCAGAAAAGATTGCTTTGGGCAGTGCAATTCCCCCGATCTATGAATGTATTTAAAGGGGTTATTCAGAAACAACTTCTCCTGATGATGAACCCATGTGGAGAAGTGTTGGCTCATCCTAGGAAAAGTCACATTATGGACATTGAGTGGCACGATAGAGTTCAGTACAGATCAACTCACCGCCCAATCAACCTTTGTTTTCTCCAACCACCCCTGCAACCCAACTTCTATCCTGCCAAAAAACAGATAGAAACATTGGGTTGGATTACGGCTGCCTTTACATCTGCATTGGAACCTCCATTCTGAGGTTTGTTTGCAAATCCGGCACAAAATACCGGAAGAAATATTGTTGCATGCAGTGCTTTGTCCTCCAGTAAAGTTCTAGGCGGCTGAGCGGAAACTGAACAGACCTCATAATAGTCAACGGGGTCGGTTCAATGCTGTTCGGTTCCATTCCGATGTGATCCTTTCGGGCCAGGGGATTCCCAGTTCTTGCTCCCCGAACTGAGCAGGAAAACGGAATCCCCACCACAGATGTGAACGCAGCCTAAATAGGCCACAGCTGCCATTTTATTAAAAAAAACTTTTCACACATAAAGCAAACAGTGTTAAATATCAAATATATATGTATAAATCCGTGAATAGAGGAAATATTAACTTCAACACGCCGCCCGTAAAACATGACATTAGACTGTATGGGAGGTCCTTGGAGCTACAAAGGTCTGGCTGCTGATCTGCCCACCTCCTTTAATTACCCAACCACACCCACAGTCTTGGGGGCACCATTACCAGCGGCAGATGGCTTAATTCCACCAACCATAATGCTCGCCGGGACACCATTCAATGGGAGCCCAAAATAAATCAGACAGGAAAACAAAGACTCCATATAATTTTGGGAGGAACATAAGCACTAAGGCACCTGCCCCACACCAATTTTACACCAACTTCAAAGACCCCCACTCCACCAACTAAGCTGCTATGATGACATGCCCCACAAGTTTGAAGTGCCCAGAACTGACAAACCCCCAACAACCCCACGAACCCACTAACAACCAATCCTATTACCACAGCCAGGACAACCCACGGCAGCGAAGGACAGGTAAGTTTATTTATTTATTTTTTACACTAACATTTTTGTTTTTCAGGGAAGGGCTTATATGTAAAGCCCTTTCCTGAAAAACAACGCAGAGGTGCCAGCAGACCAATGTTTTCAATGGAGCCGCCGGCAGCAGCCGTGGCTCCATTGAAAACAATGCGTGCATTCACTATGGTGCACGCATGTCCTATCTTTGCAGGCGCACGACTGTAAAGCACAGACATGTGCACACACCATAGGGAATGCATTGGGGCTAATAGATGCGTGTTTTTGTGCGTGCATATGCACGCACAAAATACACGCTCGTCTGAAGCCACCCTTACCCAGATCGATCTTAAATCTCCTGATCCAAAAATCCACATCTCTCACCCAACAGCATATCCTCCACTAGCAAACCGCCCCTTATAACTGTACAAGGAGCTACCAACTCTGAAGCCAGAGCCGCCACAAAGCGATTAACGGTGGAGAACAACCAGCCCAGGGACACCATACGACCCAGATAGCCCAACACCACCATAGACCTATCTTCATCTGACTTCAGATTACCCAATGTACGCTTCCAATTTTCACAGTCAAGCCAGGCCAGTGGCCAGAGACTAACGAATCAACTTCCCCGTGGCTTGTAGACCAACTCGCAAAGGTGCGATGGACAGTCAATCCCGTTTGTGCTAGCAAATTAAAACGGTCCCACTCTGGGCGAGAAAGAGAATCTGCCACTGAGTTTTTAACTCCAGTCACATGCACCGCCACCATCCTAGTATTTAAAGATAGACATTTCAAAACCAGGTTCCTAAGCAAGCGAACCACTGGGGAAGATGATGTTGTCATGTTGGTAATCACCAGAACCACACCCAAGTTAGCGCAATGAAAACACACCTTCCGATCTCTGAATCAGTCACTCCAAATGTCTACTGCTACTACTATGGGAAATAGTTCCAAGAGGGCCAGGCTCCTCACCAAACCCTCCTTCACCCATCCTTTAGGGCAACTACCAGTACACTACTGACTCTGACGGTAAGCTCCAAACCACGTACTCTCAACTGCGTCCGTATAAAGGTCCCAGTCAGCATGGGAGCCATACTTAGTGACCACCCTTTAAATTTCTCCAAAAAAGTCAGCCCAAACCGCTAAATTTGCCTGCTAATTCCTATTCAACCAAACCCGGCGCTGCCATGCACCTCTCTGACTCTCCCTGGCCCCTCGCTCCCTGCTGACGTATCATACATCTCCCGGGCCACTGTCTGAGGAGTGTGGAGGGAGATGGCAAACTTCCTCCACCCCATTGCATCTTCTTAATTGGGTGACACTTGCAGAAGGGGTGGAGCTTGCCTGCGACTTCATGTTTTAAATTCAATACATTGGAATGTAGGAGTCAATACAATGTTACTCTCTGCTCCAAGAAAGGATTTTCAATCCTGTCTCCTGCAAAGGGTTAATAGCAGTAGGAAATTCTCAGCGCAATTGATTGCATCAAGCAGCTGTTTGCAGCCAAATTCTTGTTCATTAAAAACTTTAATAATATGCATTTTTTTAATAGGCCCTATGTTTGCAACCGTGCGAGAGTCCATAGGGATTGAGAAGCTTTCATTAGCAAGAGATTGGTTGCAAAGAACTAAACATGCGGTTTTCTGTATCCATGGCAACAGACAAAAGAAAGTGGAGAGGGACAATGCAATGTTTAGGAGAAAGAAACTAAGAATTAGGCAGGTAAGGAGGAGAGGGGATATAAGGAGGAAATGGAAAGCATCCCAGTCCATGCAGATAATGTACCGCTCTGACTGCGCCGCGCAGAGAAGGGATTGCTTTAAGAACTGCACAGCTTGAGCAGTAAAGTTTAATCAAACATGCTTAGGGTTAATGGTCAATAATCTCTAGATAATTGGTAGAAGTGTAGCGGTGGAAAGCAGTTTCTGGTAATTGCTGTTTTGGGCCGTCTTCATGGTGATCAGCATGTTGTGGCTGAACTTACTTGCAGAATGCAGTCTTCCAAAACAGCTCCTGTCTTTAGGTGATGTGCAGGGCGAGCAGCCGCGGGGATAAGTGTGCCTCACGGCTGTTCCTTAGGGCTCATTCACATGGGTGTGAAGATTTTCGGCCGGCCGTGTCTCAGGGGCGTTGGGCCTCATGTCCACGGGCATAATTGAATTGCAGAATCCAAGCGTGTCACCCGCACATGCGATCCGCAGTTCAATCAGCCCATAGACAATCATTGGGCATCCAGAGGTAATGAAATACCTGCGGGTGTCATTTTTACCGATTTGCGGATCGCACACGCGAGGAAAAAAATCACAGCATGCTCTATTTTTCTACAGGTCCCGCACAGATGGCTTACAATGGAGTCAATGGAAGCCGTCTGATCCGCAGCACACCTACAACTGACACTGCTGACATGCCACGGATCCCACGGGAAAGCAGATTTAACCCTTTGCAATCCAATTTTGTATTCAGGGCTTCCTAGGGAGCTTTCTTTTTCTGCCATTATACAGTGGCACCATCTGCTGGCTAGAGCCAGTACTGCGGTATGGGACATGCTGGAGAGGCCCCCGACAACAGAATGGCCAGTAATATACAGTGAGAATACCCTGCCGGATGTCTTCCGACATCAGAGCTGTACAGCCTTCAATCAGAATGTCTTTAGATGTCAGAAAGTGGATTGGAAAGGGTTTAAAAAAAAGAACTCCATTGCGCATGAGCTCCTCCCCTGTCTCGCCGCCTCCTTTTGCAAAGAGCCAGAGAGGTGGAGGCAGTTTAGCAGAGCTAAACTGTCTCTTCCCACCCAACGGTTTTCCAGGTGCACCATATAATTGCCGCACTTGGACGTCTAGGCGTGAAAACTGGAGTTTTAAGACCTCATGTCCACGGGCGGGTCGGAGTCTATGGGACCAGCTGTATTTTGGCCCAAAAAGATAGTTCCAGAACTATCTTTCCTGGTTGGTGAAAAAGCGGCCGGCTGGAATGCACACCGTATGCGCTACCTTTGTGTCCGTCCGTTTTTACTCACCAGCAAATCGCCCATCTGAACTGAGGCATTGGAAACCAATGCCTCAGACGGGTGGCATCTGAGCCCTACGGCTGCCTACACACTGGCGAGTGCGATATCGGGATGTGTAATTCGGCCCAATATTGCACTCGCCAACATGCTATTTACCCGCGGATGCAAAATAAGCCTCCCATCACTTCAGTAATGTAGCGACCCTCCGGCTCATGTGAATAAGTCCATTCAAAAGAATGGAGTTCATATTTGTGCATCTTGCAACGCACAAAAGTCGTGCGAGATTCTCGCCCGTGTGCAATTACAGGGGCAAGCGCGATATCGGTCTGAAAAACTCGGACCAATATCAGACTTCTAAAACTGCAATTCTCGGATGCGAGCGCGATGCGGTTTTGCTTAAAAAATGTACTGCATCGCATTTATGTACTTCCAATTTTCACGCGCATAAAAAATTCGCAAGAGCTTTCAATAGACTTCAATGCTAAAAATCGCACTCGATTTTTTTTTAAGGGTCCCATAGGAAACAATGGGCGATTCCCAAAAATAGGGCATGCCGTGATTTTTCAAACTCACTCATGTGAATAAGGACATAGAAATAAGCGTGTCATTTACATGCACAAGTTCCATCCACTCGCCTGTGTGAACGCACCCTGAGGAATAATTCCATTGGGAAGCAGTGATTGTTATTACACTTTCTGATTTAAGTGGCTCCATAGGTGCACACAGTACCAATAAGCTGCATCTAAAGCCAGCAATTTATTATACTGAATCACTATTTCATGAACGAAATGAAGTTTTTGGCCCATTATAAAGCACAGGTTTAACGTTCTTATGAAAAAGAGCAATATTCTGGAGTTGGTGGAAGCAGAAGGAAGGACAACTGATATCACTTATATCACTACTAGTTGTGTTTACCTGGATGTCAGGTACAGCTTAAGGTAAAAGATTTCACAGATGTTATATCTATACTGAGTATCGCTATAGACTTCACTTGCTACCAAGATCATACGTCACCGTAACTGCAAAAGCACCAGGGGAACTAATTAAAGCATGTACCTGCCTTACGTGAACAGGTGTCTGGATTATACCATTAACTGAGAGGGGGGAATATAAAAAAAATCTCTAAAGCTAGATGTAACATTAGAGGTACGTATCCACTACAACCTCATCCAATAACATCATTGGACGGAGTACATGTCACATATTCACTCTACAGGGTCCGACTGTGTGACGGTTGCTGGACTCCAAATCCTGGAAGAAGAATCTATGAAATTTCCTATTATTCTAGCGAAAGCGAAAGGTCAATAACGCGATCCTGCGAAGTCCAGTAAGTAATGTGTATATGGTTGACAGTAAATATGCAGTGAGCTACAGATGATTAATTTGTCACTCAGGCCTTAAAGGGAACATGTCACGTCCCCACAGAACTATAAACTTAGCCGGGGGTTGTGATTTTAATATTTTTAATACACTTACCCATTCCTGCGATCCAGTGGTGCAGCCTCTGAAGTCCTGGGAGAGCACGAAAATCTGACTGTTTTCAGAGCCCCGTGTTGTCCTATACAAGTCTATGGGAGTGCGCACACAGGACTCTGAAAAGAGTCAGATTTTCGTGCCGCGCGACAACTTCAGAGTGCAACAGCGCTGGATTGCAGGAGCGGATGAGTATAAAAAATACATCACCCACCTCCCTGTTACATCGCCATAACTTAGATGATAGAACTGTGGGGACGCGACAGGTTCCCTTTAAACTTGAAGAAGGTCTAAATAATATCGGTTTATTTTTACGAACCCTAAATAGACAAAAAGTTTGTCTTTATTTATAATCCTGTTTCCTGATTGGTCAATTTATTAGATGTATCTACTGGGATCCCTTCTTATCAATTCTCACCAACAGCCCTGCTTGTTATTCAGTTTTATCGTACACTTTTTATGATGTAATTTCCATATTTTTATTTATGTTTTGCATGCTTTTTTATTTATTGTACTTTTTTATTTTCCGTTTGCTCCAACCCAAGTTGTTCCAGCGCTTCTTTTTATATTATTTCTTGTTAATCCCTTTCCACAACATTTGTAATGTATCTTGCACTGCTAATACCAGTGTTTACCCAGCTGTCCGATGAAGAAGTCTATAAACCGCGAAGCGCGTTACATTGCTGGTTCTAAGTGAAGCATAATTGGATTCTACACTGCGTGGACTTTGTTGTAACCTAAACTCAAAACCAACTACAGGTCCCGTAGAGTTCTAGGATATCATCCTCTTCATCATCCCCTAATCACTGGGATATGGAGCTAGACTATGGCGGGCTGCGCTCCCTCACAGCGAAAACCACTAGCGGATGAAACTCCACTCAGTCGCGGCTGCAAGATCATGCAGCCATTGGCTTCTTCAGCTGGGCTTGGTTTGAACTTCAAGCAGTGTTTGCCCCCGGACCGGTTCACATGAGCGTAATCGCATTTTTGTCGCATAAATACACTACATATTTACACAACTGGAAACCACTTGTACCTGCGTATTTTGCCTGTTTATGTGAGCGCAAATACACCGCATATTTGTGCACGCAAAAAAGAACGCACTAAATGGCATTGAATTTGTACATAAATACGCAGCGAATACGCTTCCTGCGTATTTCACGTGTAGTTACGCATGACTATTGGTTTCAATGTGCTTTTATGGTGCATAATGCATAGGACATGTGGCGTCTTTTTTTTAACGTAATTGCGCGAAAAAATATGTTCATGTGAATCAACCCATTAAATGGGTTCTATTCGCTGCGTATTACTTGTGCACGCAATACGCTTGTGTAAACGAGTCCTTATACTGTACACAAGCTCACCCATATATTATGCTATGTCAATCTCTATGTATGCAACTCCATAGATGAGCCACACTGCATACAGTATATGACTGTATATACACTACAATATCCATGTAGTGTAAAGTACATTGAACCCCTATAGGGTAACTCTGTAGGTAAAGTCCCCAGGTGCACCGAGTCATGACTGACTCCTATGGTGATGTCACATTGGGACGTTTTCTTTGCAGACTATTTTCGCGGGTGATTTGCCATTGCCTTCCCCATTACTCATTTTACTGACCTCGGAAGGAGGAATCAACCTTGAGCCAGCTACCTGACCCAAGCGGGGATTGAACCGGCAAGGTAACTCTATAAGTCTAAGTAAAGCCATAGATAACGCATAGAACAATGAGTTGTGCTAATCTCGGTTCTGCTACAGTTGACAAACCTAAATCTGTTACATCTAGCAGAGTCAGATCATGCGTGCTACACGTGTACTAAGGGCTGATTTGTTTTCATGGCAGATGCAAGGCTGGTTGTTTGATGGCGCGTACAGTGAATAAAGCAGATGTTAGGTTTGGAGTGTGTTAGATGTTAGATCAAAGCATGTTAGATGAGTAGACTGTTAGCTGGAGTACAGGAGAAGTTGGAGTACAAAGCAGGCTGATTCACAATAGTGCAGCCAGTTAGTGCAGACACTCAAAGGAAAAGAAGTTGTGTGAAGCTGCACTTTAAAACATAGTTTAAAGGGATGTCTCGCCTATGGACATCATAGAGGCGGACCTGTCCATGCAGGAACTCCCTTTATGAGGTGGTATTATGGCACCGGATCACGGTCAAGGGTGTTATATCTCCTCCTGCCATCAGTTTCAGCCAGTGCTGTCTCCACAGTAACTGTCCCTGCGTTACATAGGCTGCACGCACGGCAGGCCTGCCTCTTAAAGCTGCTTATTTCCATTCTTGGCCAATCCGGACATGCCTCTGACTATTTAACCCTTTCCCATCCACTGTTTGAAGTCTTCCTACATTCTGATTGAATCTTGTACAGCTCCAATGTCAGAAGACACCCAACAGGGTTTCTTACCGTA
This sequence comes from Eleutherodactylus coqui, assembly GCF_035609145.1. NCBI lineage: Eukaryota > Metazoa > Chordata > Amphibia > Anura > Eleutherodactylidae > Eleutherodactylus > Eleutherodactylus coqui. The sequence continues at coordinate 95,837,148 of NC_089849.1, forward strand.
TATTGCCAGCCACTGCACTGTCGGAGCCTCTCTGGTGCACACACACTGGCTTTAGCCAGCAGATGGCACCGTTGTATAACAGCAAAAAGAGAAAGTTTTCTAGGAAACCCTGAATCCAAAATTGGATTGGAAAGGGTTAAAGCATCCTCTGCCCTCTAGAGTGTGTCTGAAAAATTAGTTTTGTCTCATATGCAAAGGTGCTTTTTGACTCTGACTGAATCCTGGTTTGACCCGTGCCTGTTCCAACTTTCCTGCCTTCTCCATTCCTGACCTCAGCTTTTTCCAGACCACCCTGTACCTGTCTTCTGCCTGTTCTGACCCTTGTGTTGTTATGTAAGAAATTTCCTGTCCTGGCCCTGGCTTTGTATCTTAACCATGTCTCTGCCTGCCCTTCTGGTACAGCGCTATGGTTATCCTGACCCCTGATAGCCAGGGGGCCACAGGTGCTGCCTGTAGGGATGGCCGTAAGTCAAATTGGTTTGTGACACATGGGTCCACACTCACCGTTCTGGTAGCCAGAACAAGCAGCAGCTCTATATGAGTGATTCCCATTCTAGTGAACTGGAGCCATCCTTGTGTTACCTGGACAGCCACTCACCTAACTGTAATACTACATTGCATTAGAGGCTCCTGGCAGGCCGTGGCGGAACCTGGCAAAATCAGCTATTTGTCCGAAATAGTAGACTGCAATAACACCATTCTAAAATGGGTAGTCTCTCGTGAGACAGCCCACTTAAGCTTTGCAAGACCAGAGATTTTTCATTTTTTCATCCTTGCCTTCCAAAAGTTGTAACTTTTGTTATTTTTCCATCAACGTAGCTGTATGAGGACTTGTTTTCTCAGGGACAGGTTGTAATTTTTGGTCAATTGGTCAATTTAACATACTATAAAATGTATTGAAAAGCGTAAAAAAAATTAAAGTAGAATGAAAAGAAAAAAAATAGCACAATTGTGCCATTTTTAGGGAGGTTTTTGTTTTTGCGGTGGGTGTTCACAATGTGGCAAAAAATGACAAGTTAACTTTATTCTATGGGTCAGTATGATCACGGCGATGCCTAATTTTGCGTAGTTTTTTTATGTTGTACTAATTGAAATAAAAGTTGGTTGCTTTTGTCACCATATTGTGACCCCATCAGCTTTTTATTCTTCTGCCTAAGAAGCTGTGCAAGGACTTGTGTTTTTGTTAGTGGTGAGCCGCAGTTTCTATTTGTACCATGTTGAGGCATCTATTTTGTCTCTTTTTATTCAATTTTCTCATTGAATTAGGGTGAACAAAAACAGCTCTAATCTGGCATCATGTTTTTATTTTAGGATGGCGTTCATCATGCTGAATAAATAATGTGCTACTTTAATAGATCTAAACTCTAAGGACATAGTGATACCAATTATGTACTTTTTTATTGTGTTGAATATACAAGGGAAATGTTCTTACATTTTTGATATTTTATTTTCTTTAAATATAAAAAAAAACCCTTAAAACTTATTTTTCATGTCTCTTTTAGTCCCCAGTGGGGACTTGAACTTGCGATTGTTTGATCAGGCTTCAATACTTAAAGGGGTATTCCACTTGTAAAGCTAATTTTTGAAAATCCCAGATATGAAAGCTGTCTGTGTCATGGTTATGCACAGCTGGTGATGGGTATAAATCGTTCAGCCATTACCTTCTTATTCATACATGTCCCGTATTTCTGATTTTTCCCCACATTACTATTTTCCAAGATGGCGGCATACCTCGCACACCTGCATATTAAAACTATATTTTCCACAATTTCCTGCTCTGTACTTCTTTCCTGGGTGCATCCCCACTAAGTGCTGCTCTACTATTGGTCAGCAATCTAGTTCGAAGAACTGAATAGAAAAAAAGCCATCAATGGTCATTCTTACTGCGCAAGCTCGTCCTGTTGTACTGGAATGCCTACAGGACGTATCCTGAATAATCTGGGAATAAACACTTCTGAAGTGCCGGGAGAAGGCGATGGTTTATAGAGCTACAGACACAAAATCCAAAGCAGAACCACAGTGCAAACTTTAATAACATTTAATTACCATTCATTTGACAGCAACTTTGCTTAAGCAGAATACCCCTTTAAGTATTGCAGTATATTATACTTTTACAAGCATCCTATTTATCCCTGCCACAGGCTAGCCTTAATAGGCTAAAACCCAGGCAGCTCTGGGAACCTTAACAAAGTCACAGGCGGCCATAACAACCGAACAGCTACTGGCGATCTCATCACAGGGGACTGATCTGGGATTAGATGGAGCCTCCTCCTTTGTCCAGTCATATAAATGCTATGGCCAATTCGACTGAATAGGTGATAAAATATTTCCATGGAAAAACCCTTTTAGGGCTCAGTCACACGGGCGTTTTTTTACGCGATTTGCGGTGCGCATAACGGATGCTCTTCAAAAAATCGCGTGACCGAGGCCGGCGTCGCGGCTGAAAAAAACCCAGCTTGCAGCATTTATCAGCCCGAAGGGCTCGGTCACATGGGCGCTGCCCGCTATCCTCTGCCACAGCTGTGGCAGAGGAGAACGATGTTCGCCCATTGAATCCAATAGAGCCGGCAATACAGCCTGCTCCATTGAAAGCAATGGGTTGCCGGCAAGCGCTGTATTAATTTTCGGGGCAGGGCCTCAAATATAACCCCTTCCCTGAAAACCATCCAAAAAAGTGTAAAAAAAAATATATATATATATATATATAAATATATATACTCACCTTTTTGCAGCTGCCGGATATCAGCCGCATCAAGCCGGCTCTTCTCCTGTACTGCTTTCTGTAGTATTCAGCAGGCGGGGATTTAAAATCCCTGCCTGCTGAATGGGCTTCCTCTGATTGATTAAGCACTGTGACCAATCAGAGGCAGCTCTCAGCTGTCATTCAATAGTTGAGAGCTGCCTCTGATTGGTCACAGTGCTCAGCCAATCTGGGGGCTGTGACCAATCAGAGGCAGCCCATTCAACAGGCAGGGATATTAAATTCCCGACTGCTGAACACTACAGAAAGCATTTCAGGAGAAGAAACGGCTGGATGCGGCTGATCTCCGGCAGTTGTTATTGTTATATATTTTTTTAATTTTTTACACTTTTTTTTGGATGGTTTTCAGGGAAGGGCTTATATTTGAAGCCCTTCCCCGAAAATTAATACAGCGCTTGCCGGTAGCCTATTGCTTTCAATGGAGCCAGCCGGCTCCATTGACTTCAATGAGAGAACATCATTGTTCTCTGCCACAGCTGTTACAGCTGTGGCAGAGGAGAATGATCTTTAGTATATGTTCTCAATAGGGTCGGCGATGTGACCAATCCCATTGCAAAGCATTTGGCTATATATATCTGCAGATTGCAAGCACATCTGCAAATTGCGCGCAAAAACACCCGTGTGACTGAGCCCTTAGGGTATGTTTACACATAATGGACATGCTACGGATTTTCTGTAGTGGAAAATTCCATGTCAAATTCCGCAGCATTTCTGCAAAAGAGACAGAGTCAAAATTGTACCATTTCCGTTACGTGAAACCATACTCTTAAGGGTAGCGTGTGTAGTGGGGTACCCCACAGTTCCCCTATATTATCAGATATTAACGCGTTGGATTCAACTGTTTATTTCTAGTGTATGATATGAGCTGGACAACTAGTGTTCAAGTATGTACTTGCATAGCCTGTTATACTGTTTATCGTTATTTAATATTAATTGGCTGAAGATGGTCATGCAGGAAGAACGTAGTGACGTGGGACCATAAGCGCGCTCAATAAAACAGGGTGTATGCCACAGGAAGTACACCGTCAATGCAAGCCAAGCAAAATGGGAATGAAGGTCCTGTATCAGTGCTCTCCCCACGGTACTGTGTCATTGGCCAGTCCCTGGCTGTGACATGAAACGGTGGTTTCCACCATGGAATCTAAAGATAACAAACTGTCAACACTCGAATTATAGCTCTACAATTGAAGTCTAGGTAACACCTACCTTGCCAGAGGGTCCTGCATATTTTACTCCCCTCCTGGCCATCATCTATTGATAGGTGATGGGTTCCCTTAAAGTTATAAGCTAGATGTCATGGCAAATCGTGTGCAAACAGCACCCAACCACCGGCCCTCAGTTCCTGCTCTACAGTATATGTATCGGACAGTTGAGGCGCTTCCTATCTACAGCGGGTGCAGGTAATTTGTTGCCTCGGGCTATAATGTAAATGTCCGTCTTGTAGATGTATATTATCAGTAACACTGTCCAATTTGCCATAGCCTGGGGTCCCTCCAGCGGGATGACCTGCATAGGGGTGTAGATGAGCCCATGTTTACGGCTTTGGCGAAATCTCTTATCCGCTATGGAATTCTAACTGGAGGTAAAGCTGTGCCAGAAATTAAACTTGTGTGTTTAAGAATCATAACCTGCAGCTATCCGAGACTCTTTCCTCTAGCAGGGAAGCTATGAAGAAACTAATGAGTTTCCTGAAGCTTCCTGAGACCCCGAGATAAAATGTAGCCTGCAGTTTCTTACGGGGAGATGTAAAGAATAACAGTGAGCAATGCTGAAACAAGATCCTGTGTTTTGTGATTACAGTAATCCTTGCTCACATGATGACACTCCTCTCCTGAAATACTCTGCACCACTGGAGACCGCAACGTCTTTCACTATATAATTCTGAGTTTGTGACCTCCCCTGAGATCAGAACACTCCGTCCTGAAATACATTATGCTTTCTACAATGTAACTTTCAGTCAGTGAACCCCCACAAGATCAGCCCTAAGGTCTATGGGAGTTAACACGCACAAAAATTACACCCCTCCATCCCCAAAGGCTACCTGTCACCTCACCAGACAAGACCACAATTTAGTTTATGGTGCTGTTCAGTGGTAACATAGTAACATAGTATGTAAGGCTGAATGAAGACAATGTCCATCTAGTCCAGCCTGTCTATCCTCCTTTGTTGATCCAGAGGAAGGCAAAAAAACCAAGGCCAGAAGCCAATTAGCCCTTTTGGGGAAAAAATTCCTTCCCGACTCCCTAATGGCAATCAGACTAATCCCTGGATTAACCCCTAATAGTTCCTACCTGCCTGTATACATGGATTGACAATTAACCTAAGATTTATATCCTATAATGTCCTTCTTCTCCAGAAAGACATCAAGTCCCCTTTTAAACTCCTCTATGGATTTTGCCATCACCACGTCCTCAGGCAGAGAGTTCCACAGTCTAACTGCTCTTACAGTAAAGAATCCCCTTCTATGTTGGTGATGAAACCTACTTTCCTCTAATTGTAGCGGATGTCCTCTTGTTACCGTCGTGGTCCTGGGTGTAAACAGATCTTGGGAGAGATCCCAGTGGTAACAGCTTCCATTTAACCCCTTAAGAACAAGGCTTTCGTGCTTCTGCCGGCCATCTCATTTGTCGTGGGATGTATCCCCTCAGGGGACTGAAGCTTGGAGTTTGCATCCTGGTGTAGTAGTTGGAGGAAGTACCTAGCAAGCAAGGAAAAAGTCAAAGTTGTGAGTTGTCAACTGTGTCAGGAGTGTACCCCCAGGGATTGTCTATCAGATAACTTAGATTGAGGACACCTAAACCATGGTACAGAGGAATGACTCCTGGAAAATGTGTGTGTGTGTAACAGAGTTTGGAAAGGAAGAAAATTTGCCAGAAGTGACTTTTCAATGCAATCTGCCCTTGAAAAATCAGTTAATTATGTGAGTAAACTTAAACCGTGTGCCTCTGGTTTAAAACTAACTTCCTGAGCAGAGGCACTGGCGTCACGAGACATACTGTTAAGGACTATTACCGCTGTTTGCTCTTTCCTGTTTTTGCACTGCGCGCGACCGAGCTGTGCCACGTTCTGCCATTGTCAGGAAAGATTGCAGAGCCACCTGTGACAACCATCTTGAGAACCCCGTGGCCTCCCCTTGCAACGGCCAACACACTAGTGAGGAGGAACTTGAATGGGGTAATGGCAGATGTATGAGCCCGCCACTCCATCCAACTCTATGGGGTTAAAGAAGAAAAACAAGCATTTTTGCTCAGCTGTTCTTGGCAGCCCCAATGAAATGAAGGGAGCTGCAGTGCAGATGCTCGGATACCACCCTAATGAAGCAATCCCACACGTGAACCTCCCATGGTTCATCAGAACAGGAGTTATGGTGCTGAAGAACCATATGAGATATGGATGTTGCATTCATAATATGGGAGCAAAAAACCATCTCTTTCACACCCATCTGTGAGCAGCCTTAGGCCTCCTTCCCACGAGCGTGACGGGGTCCGCCGCGTAATATTACGCAGTGAAGCCCGTCACGGCGCCCCCCAGAGCCCCTATACTTACCTGCGGGAGATAGCGTGAAATCGCTTCCCCGCCCACCACCGCCGCGTCACCGCCCGTCACCGCCCGTCACCGCCCACCACCACCGCGTCACCAGCCGTGTCACGTGCACGGCCGGCCGTGTCACGTGACGCGTCCGGACGCGTCATTGGCGTCATATGACGCGCGGCGGTGGGCGGGAAAGCGTTTTTTCATGCTATCTCCCGCTGGTTACAGCGGGAGATAGCGTGAACGGACGGCTTCCATTGACTGCAATGGAAGCCGTCAGTGCGTACAGCCCGTCCTCACCCGCAGAAAATAGAGCATGCTGCGGGTGAGGACGGGAGAAATCGCGGTGCGTAATTCCGCGCTGGAATTACGCATCGTGAGCATTGTGCTATTAGGTTCAATAGAACCTAATAGCTGCGGGCAACGCAGCGGATTGTCGCCGCGAATTACGCGGCGGAAATCCGTTCGTGGGAAGGAGGCCTTATTGAACACATTACATAAGGCATTTACTGGGTTAGAGTTTGTATAGGGGATGCATGCAAACTTTGGTGCATTTCTGTGGTTTTGGCTTTTCTTTAGCACACATACCTGGGACCGGACGGGTGTGGTACGTATGAATGCCTCACATCCTAGTTTATGCATAGTACATGTCGTTTGCATGAAGGCTCCGCTTCAGTAGGCATTTATTCACAAATTTAAATTTTCATGTAATTTTTGCTCCTAATTACCGTTTGATGCGACTCGCCTGAAGGTGATCGCGCATAAATTATGGAGTTGTGTGTTTATAAGCAATATGCTCTCAATAAACTTTTAGATTTTTTGTAGCACAGCACCGTATCTGCTAGTGGCACACAATATATACTACTGACACATTTGTGTAGAACCGCCAGATATGGCGTGACCTCACTTTTAGCATTTTTGAGAGCTCTTGCTGATGAAAATCGTTGTAGTGCATCTGAATTTTGCACTCCTTGGTCCGGCTGCACATGAACTGGTCGGATGCGGGATCCCGCTCTGGAATTCGACCCTCTGCCCGGCTAGTGACCCCTCGTATCTGTCATTTTCCGTGCTGCGTATGGTCTGGACAAACTCACCACCGGACATGCACAGTACAGATTTTTTTAAACCCCCAATATCAATTGCGGGTCGGACGGCTTCCTTTGACTTCAATAGAAGCCATCCGTGTGGATTTCGCTCACGAATAGAGCATGCTGCGATTTTTGCTTCGCAAGCGAAAAAGTTGCAGTTGATTTTCGCTCATGTGCAGAGAAAAGCGCTTTTCAAGAGCATGCTATGGAAGGTGTTTGGTGCGGAACCCGGAGGTGGACGCCCGCTCTGGATTCCGCAATGCAAATCCGGTCGTATGCAGCTGGCTTTAGGCCTGTGTCGCACGGGCGTAAGCGCATTTCCGCCACGTATTTGCATGCGCATGTTCGTGTTTTGCTGTACTTTTACGCACACAAATCATGCACATTTGTTCATGCCGAAAAACACACAAGCATGCTCCCACTTATTCAAATAGGCAATTAAGTTAATTAGTTCAATATGTGCTATCTTTGTGTGCAAATGCGCAGGAAATTAAGGAATGCTGCTTATTTTTTGCACAAACGAAATGTGCACGCAAAATACACTCATGTGGACGAATCCATAGAAATCAGCGGGTTCTATTTATTGTGTATTGCGGGCGCAAAACACTGTGCAAATACGTTTGTGTCAATCTGACGCCAGTATTTGCATTAAAGGAGTTTTGCAGCTCTTGACAGGAGTCCGCTGCCTGGGACACCAGCAAATCATCTGTTTGCCAGGTCAGCTGTCACCCTGTATGGAACAGGATGCAGATAGCTCCGTACATTGTGCTGTGGCCCGGCATGATATTGCACGCACAGTTCTTACTTCAATGGGAGCTGTGTTGTAGATGTAAAGATGTTTAGTTGTCATTTTGTGACTTGTGTGTTGTGACGACAAGTACAGGGTGGAGCGCGGTAATTTGCTAATTTGGGAGTGAAATAAAAAAATAATGAACATGTAAAAACTTTATTTTATATTTTATTTACATTGAACAGTAGTGGAATTTACAAATTATTTGGTTTTAAATATTGTATCTGGCAAATGTTGCCCTTCGCTATCCACACACTGCTGCATACGTTTTCTGAAGTTCTCATGCACTCTTTCAAGCATGTCGACTGGTATTCTGGCAATCTCAGCGACAATATTGTTCCTTAAGTCTTCCAGGGTGTTGCTTTTTTGAGTTGCAGGTTGTGGCAGCGCTGTTGGTCGAAGAGAGGGGAGAGTGGGCGTTGCTTATAGTGGCTGACGGGAAGTTTGTCGGCAGCTGCTTTTCAGTTGCCATCATGCAGTGGACACGTGAGGAGCGTTCATTTTGTGTTGAAGCGTATTTTTCAAATAACCACTCGATCATTGCAATGCAACGTATGCAGCAGTGTGTGGATAGCGAAGGTCAACATTTGCCAGATACAATATTTAAAACCAAATAATTTGTAAATTCCACTACTGTTCAATGTAAATAAAATATAAAATAAAGTTTTTACAAGTTCATTATTTTTTTATTTCACTCCCAAATTAGCAAATTACCGCGCTCCACCCTGTATATAGGGTTTAGAGATGTACTTACTTTTCAAGGTGTAAATTTCCTCTATGTTAGAGGTTGTCACTTTTTTTTACATTTTTCAGCTTAAAGGGGTATTCCGCCATGCTGCATTGCTCCTGTGCAGTTTAGAGTGTTGGACGGTCCGGTCTGTCTGCTTTAGCAGATTTTCTGGCACTCTAAGAGACATGCGTTATTACTGCGTGCCGCCAATCGCCATGTACTATTTTGGCATGTATACACGTGTAATACGCGCCAAGGTAGAACATGCTGCGATTTTTCTTACGCATGTATTTCATGCAATTCGTGTTACTGGCAACGTGGCCACCTCTGGGAGATTGGTACAGTGTATTACACATGCCAAAGCTGCAGCACGTAACATGCTGGGACTGTATGCCCATGTGAATCCATCCAAAGAGGAAGGCAGCTGCTGGTTTGTAGGACCTGTGAGTTGTAGGACCTGTGAGCTGGGGGTGGAGCTACAGCATTGGCCAATACACGAGCTCTTTGCATGACAGAAGTTGTACTTAACAATCTGCTGCTGTGTTTACTACAGACATGATGCATTTATACACAGCGGCAGACCGGCGGCTGCACGGGATGAAGAAGAGGGTCCAGAGCGGCAGATAACAGGTACAGGTTGCCACTACTTACCTGTACCTCCAAGTTTTTGTCCTTCTGTTGATTTTTTGAGGATATGTGCATATAGACTAAGGTTTAAGGGCTAATGCCCACAGACGAATTTTCGCCAAGCTTAACACGGCGAAAATCCGCGGCATAACCCCACAGCTATTCAGTTCAATTGAAAATAATGGCTCAGTGTTCACACTGTGGAATTCCGCAGTGTGAAAGAAACCGCAGCATGCTCTAATTGCCGTGGAAAAATGTGCGTCTGGCTTCCATTGTAGTCAATGGAAGCCATCCATCACGCGATATTTCCGCTGTAAGCACAGCAGAAGTATCGTGTGATTACGCGTCACCGCCCACCACTGGCTGCGTCATCGTCCACTGCCGGCGCATCATGCGCTGTACTGTGCATGCGTGCCGGCTCACGAGACGGGACTCGCACGGCGGATCCGAGAGGTGAGTATGGGGTCTTTGGGGGGGGCGCCGTGTGGGACTCTGCTGCAATATTCCACTGGCGGAGTCTGCCATGGCCGTGGGCATGAGACTAAATAAGTATATTTGAACTCCGCATATACAACTTTTAATTTTTGGTGGTATTATGCACCCAATTTTCTGCTTACGTCACATTTTAAGTCACAAATATCAATTTTAAGCAATTTTTCTTGCATAAAAAGAATCACACTAAATTGCATGATGTTTTCTTTGCATATTAAGTGCAGGGTGGCATTTTGACAAAGCTAAACCCAGCCACAGTTGTAATGATAATTCGTCAACCCCCCCTTCCCCCACCCCCAATGCAAATTAAGTGCAGCCCTTTTAGTTTTCTTTTTCACTTTAATTTCTTTCTCTCCACTTTCATAAAATTCTTTTTTATTGTTCTGGTGACAAATCTACATGAGGGCTTGTTTTTTTTGCGGAATGAGTTGTATTTTTCAATGCCCATGCCAACAGGAACCTTCTACTACAGTCCTGTTATGGCCGAAAACAGCGTACATAAACTAATACATTATTTTCTAAAGAGTTTCCGGAGCCAATATGCAGAGTAAGAACTCTCAAATTGATGCATATCTTACAAAATGACATGAGACAAGTAAACAAGGCAACTGTACTATCAATATAAATCATAGCTGGCAGGGGTCCGCCCACTATCAGAAAAATAGATTACTCACTTCAAGAGCCAGAAAACGAGATCTCATGTGAGAAATACAATACCTCCATTTCCCTAGGTCATAATTAGACCATAGCTCATCGGGAGTAAATAATATCCCAACCAAAGAAACTGAGAATAATACCCCCGGCACAATCAAAGCAGCATCAGAAGCCCATAGATAAGGGAATATAGCTGCGTGCCCCATGTGCCCGTCATGATGTTCTTTGTAGGGTCGGTGTATAGCGGAATATTGTGTGGATCAATCATTAATTCTAAAATGTCCACTAGACACTTTAAATGAGCACATGTGATGTCATGTGGGAAAGAAACATCCACCTACCTACAGAAAATGGGCCAATACATAAACTCCCAGTTAAAAGTGAGCATTACATCCATATCATGCCAGCCAACTCACCATAGAGTTGCCGGTATCGTATACAGACAACATGCCCATAACCAACATGGCTACCAACTAGAGAAGAGCGAGCATCGGTCTTCTCAAGTAACTGACTACTCTTCCGAGCAAATGCGGGGGGGGGGGGGGCAGTGGGGGAGAGCAGGGGGGAGAGTGGTGAGAGAGATCTCTCTCTCTCAGCCCCGCTTACCCCCGCCACCCCCCGCAGTTGTTCAGACGAGTAATCAGTTACTCGAGAAGAGCGATGCTCGCTTGAGTATCTGCCTTAAACGAGCGTGCTCGCTCATCTCTACTACCAACCTATCATGTGACAGCCAATCTAACTGATAGATGGAGAAGAGCCTCCCTACATCCTACCACCCACATAGTACCAGCCGATCGCCCAGAGGTAGCTAGAGATGTGGACGGAGGAAATGCCCACCAGCTTCCTACCTGGCAGCTAATCCAATGCATAGACCTATGTGCTTGCTTACCCTTACGTAGTGCGGTAGGTGGTGGAATAGCATCAGCCCACATAACCACGGACATGGAAATAACCAACAGACGTACATTCTCCAAGTGCCGCGATACATGATATTACCATAACCGTGTGCAAACATCACGTGATTGAAGCCATTGACATATAATAACATTTTTTGGCTCCCACAGTGGCACAGATTATCTAAAAACGGCACCATCTGTCAAATTAACGAGTTACATATAAGAAGCTTATACAACATGTTTATGTCATGCTAATAAGGTAAGTAATAAATGACACACAGAAAAAAATGAACACATAGAACATGGGAAAATATTTATATAAAACAGAAAAGGTAAACCAACCCGTCCTTTATAAAGGTACAGCTAAAAAACCCCAATCAACAGCTGGTCAATATAAATGATATACACAACAGAAGCTCATTCAGTGCTTGTGGAGATGCTGCTTGTAGTCGGGAAATCTACTCCTGATCCAGATTTAAATGGTCACTAACTCTAAAAGAACCTGTGCTTATATGATAGCTAGTGTGATAACTAACAAAAAGGCTATTTAGTATATTTACCTAAAATTCCACTTTTGTGTTAAAAAAAATCACTCTAAAGGCCTTAGTCAGACGGGCGATTTTTCGTGCGATTTGCGGATCGCATGACGGATGCGCATCCGCAAATCGCGTGACCGGTGCGCGCAAGTCGCTCGCAAATCGCCCGAAAATCTGCTCCTAGCCGCGTTTCATTAGAAACGGGCCGGAGCTGTCCAGCGCATTGCATTCAATGGAGACGGCAATACAGCCGTCTCCATTGAAAGCAATGCGCTGCGGGCGAGCCCGGGATGAATTGTCGGTAAGGGCTTAAATATATAAGCCCTTCCCTGCAATCCATCCTAAAATGTGTTAAAATAAAAAAAAATTGTATACTCACCTTCTGCCGGCAGCCGGAGCTCCGCGTGGCCGTCCTGCAGTGGGTGTGAAGGGGGTGTGAGTCAGACCTGCCCCCTGATTGGCTCAGCGCTGAGCCAATCAGAGGCATGTCTAACTCACACCCATTCATGAATTCATGAATGGATGTGAGTCAGACCTGCCCCTGACTGGCTCAGCGCTGAGAGGCAGCAGTCACTCACCCATTCATGAATTCATGAATGGATGTGAGTCAGACCTGCCCCTGACTGGCTCAGCGCTGAGAGGCAGCAGTCACTCACCCATTCATGAATTCATGAATGGGTGTGTGAGTGTTTTCAGCCTCTGATTGGTCAGGGCTGTGACCAATCAGAGGCAGATCATTCAGCAGGCGGGGATTTTAAAGCCCCGCCGGCTGAATAGTGCCAAGAAGCAGTTCAGGAGAACTGACAGCGGCCGCGGCTGGACTCCGGCTGCAGCGGAAAGGTGAGTATACAATTTTTTTTTAATTTTAACACATTTTAGGATGAATTGCAGGGAAGGGCTTATATATTTAACCCCTTCCCGACAATTCACCCCGCGCACGCCGGCAGCCCATTGCTTTCAATGGAGCGGCTGTATTGCCGCTCCATTGAATTCAATGGGAAAACATCGTTCTTCTCTGTCACAGCTGTTACAGCTGTGGCAGAGAAGAATGATTTGTCTTCTATATGTTCTCAATGGGGTCGGTGCTGCTGCCACCGGCCCCATTGAGCGCATATACAGAAGAGAACAGGAATCGCAGATCGCAGATACGTGCGATCTGCGATTTTTTTTGTTCTATAATTTATCGGACGAGCGCATAAAAAGCACTCATGTGTCCGATACCATTGCAAAGCAATGGTTTTAAAAAATCGCCGGACGCATGCGCATGCGCAAATCGCGGCTAAAAACGCCCGTCTGACTAAGGCCTAAGGGTGGATTCACACGAGCATGTTTATGTGAGTACAATTGTGCGCATAAAACCACGCATCTATTAGAACCACTGGTTCCCTATGGTGTGTTCACATGTCCGTGTTCTACAGGCATGCAAACGCACATACCTGCAAAACATAGGACATGCGTGCACCATAGGTCCGTGGTGCATGTCAATATTCCCCTTGTCACTGAACACTGTGACAGCACTCAATGAATGGCCAAGAGCTGCCTGTGATTGGCTGAGTGCTGTGACTAATCACAGGCAGCACTTAGCTGTCATTCAATGAATGGCTGAGTGCTGCTTGTGGGTGGCTGAGCACTCAGCCAGTCAGATACAGCCCTTTCAGCAGACGGGGATTTTAAATCCGCGCCTGCTGAAACAGAATCAGAGCAGTGCAGGGAGAAGACAGACTGGACGCACCCTGGCAGCTGCAGAGATGGGAGTATATATTTTTTTTTATTTTTAACACATTCTAGGGATGATTTTCAGGGAAGGGCTTATATTTAAAGCCCTTCCCAGAAAATCCCTGCAGGGCTTGCCGGCACCCCATTGCTTTCAATGGGACTGCAGAAGCGCCGCTCCCATTGAAAGCAATGGGAGAATATTAGGATCCCCTACCACAGCTTTTAAAAATTTTAAATTTAAAAATCCCCGCCTCCTGAAAGGGCCGTGCTGATTGGCTGAGCTCTCAGCCAATAACAGGCAGCACGTAGCTATTCATTAATGACGCCCCTGAGCGGCGGAGAGGTGAGTAAGGATTTTTTTTGTTTTTTTAGCCAGCTAGGGATGATTTTCAGGGAAGGCCTTATATTTCAAGCCCTTCCCCGAAAATCATGCTGCGGGGGTTGCCACAAAACCACTGCTTTCAATGGGGCCGGATTCCACCTACGGCCGTGTGAGCCCGGCGTTATTCAGGCCGCTACCTGTAATCCGTAATTTACAAGAAGCCCCTGGAACGCTCGCCTTCATGCAGTTCCAGGAGCACCTTGTTGAGTGCCTTCTGTCCGAGACCGCTGCACCGCAGCAAGATTACAAAGCCTCACAGCGCCACTTTTTACACCCCATACCTGCCGCTGAGGTCACAAAATACCCCCAAAAAGTATGAGAGGAGGGGGGATACACGGTTTTCTTGCCCCATGTGCCCAACCCAACCAGCTTCCGTAATTACCCCTGTCTTCGGACATAAAACGCAGTTTATATTATTACCTTTATCTAATATTTAGGGAATGCCAAAAAATGGGGGGGGGGGGGATTATTTTTAGGAAGTCAATTTTTTTTTCTGTATAAGTGGGCAATGGGGCCTTGAATTTATTCAGTTCTGCCCTGAAATCCAGCGGGCATTCCCTCCATTACGGGCGTAGCCATGTGTCCTGTAAGTAGATTAGGGCCACAATGGGTATGTTTCTGAACACAGGACAAACAGGGGTATCCATTTTGGGGTGCAAGTCTTCATTTATATGTGCGCTGTACAAAAAAACCTGCTTTTGAAATGACAGAATTACCAAAAAAAATGAAAACCATAATTTTTTTCCTTCTGCTTGGCTTAGATTCATTCAAAAACTATGAAGTCAAAAAAGTCATCGTACCCCTAGATAAATTTGTTAAGGGGTATACTTTTCAAAATGGGGTCACTTGTGGGGGTTCTCCATCGTTTTGGTCACTCAATGGCTCTATAAGTGTGCAATAGGGCCTAAATCTCTTTCAAGCAAAATTTCTGTTCTGAAAGCCACCGGTTGCTCCTTTCATTTTGGGCCCCATTGTGCATCCAGACATAAGATTAGGGCCACAATGGGTATGTTTCTGAGCACAGAACAAACAGGGGTACCCATTTTGGGGTGCAAGTCTTCATTCATATATGTGCTGTACAAAAAAACTGCTTTTAAAAAGACAGAATTGCCAAAAAAATGAAAATCGTAATTTTTTTCCTTCGGCTTGGCTTAGATTCATTCAAAAACTGTGAACTCAAAAAAGTCATCGTACCCCTAAATAAATTCGGTAAGGGGTCTACTTTTAATAATGGGGTCACTTGTGGGCGTTCTCCATCGTTTTGGTCACTCAATGGCTCTACAAGTGTGAAATAGGGCCTAAATCTCCTTCTAGCAAAATTTCTGTTCCAAAAGCCACCGGTTGCTCCTTTCATTTTGGGCCCCATTGTGCATCCAGACATACGATTAGGGCCACAATGGGTATGTTTCTGAGCACGGGAGAAACAGGGGTATCCATTTTGGGGTGCAAGTCTTCATTCATATATGTGCTGTACAAAAAAAACTGCTTTTAAAATGACAGAATTACCAAAAATATGAAAATCGTAATTTTTTTCCTTCGGCTTGGCTTAGATTCATTTAAAAACTGTGAAGTCAAAAAAGTCATTCATTTTCATTTTGGGCCCCATTGTGCATACAGACATAATACTAGGGCCACAATGGGTATGCTTCTGAGCACGGGACAAACAGGCTTATCCATTCTGGGGTGCAAATCCTCATTTTCATGTGTACTATAGAAAAAATTCCTGTCTTTAAAATGACATATTTGCAAAAATATGAAATTTTAGTTTTTCTCCTCTAAATTGCATTGACTCCTAAAAAAAAAACTGTCGTTCAAAATACTCATGACACCCCTCAGTGAATACGTTAAGGGGTGTAGTTTTTAAAATGGGGTCATTTGTGGGCGTATCTATCATTTTGACTCCTATGAACCTTTCCAATCTTGGCTTGGTGTAGGAAAACAAAGTGTTCCTCAAAATGCTGAAAAGTAATGTTAAATTTGTACGTCTCCTAAACGGTTAAAAAAAAACTAAAGTTTTTCCAATGTGCGCCCAAAATAAAGTAAACGGATGGAAATATATATCTTAGCAAAAATGTCTATATTATGTTTGCACATATTTGAGATATTGCAGTTGGAAATGTGAAAAAATTACGATTTTTTCAAAATGTTCCCAATTTTGGCGCTTTTAATAAATAAACACAAATTCTATCGGTCTTTTTTTTCCGCCTAAATGAAGTACAACATGTGGCGAAAAAACAATGTCAGAATCGCTTGGATATGCAAAACCTTTCTGGTGTTTTTCCATGCTAAAGTGACACGTGTCAGATTTGCAAAATTTGGCCTGGTCATTAAGGCACAAACAGGCTTGGTCACTAAGGGGTTAAAGGGAAATGATCCATATTTTAATTGATTACAATAACATTTAAACAGTATTTGCATAAGTAGAGGGAATTCTGAATATATTTTGGATGTACAGTAATCATGCTGATGTATGAAGAAAAAAAAACAATAACAAATTATAAAATTACATGTATAGATTCTGCTTACCAGCTCCTTCCTGACCCTGAGATTATAATGCTTTAATAATATATTATTAATGGTAATGGCTCCTACATTATTTATTAAGGGGCAACAATTTCAGTATTTATCTTTTTACTATTAATTTAGTTATAGAACACTTTAGGGTTAGTTTTACTCTCTTTGGCAATAAGTCTCTCTGTCTCCATCTTTGATGCTTTTTTATCAGATTTTTACATAATTAATTTTTTTCCCTATAGGTTTTTAGTGTTTCTTCGCAGTCTTCCTGTTTTAGTAGTTTAAACGCCTTCTTTTTGCTGTTTATTGCCCCCTTTACATCTTTATTGAGCCACAATGTTTTTCTCCTATTCCTAACCCTTTTATTCCTCTAAAGGTGCATTCACACGAGCTTGTGCGTATGCGTACATTAGTGCACACAAAACTGTGCACCCACGTACGTGCACAAACACGTGTGAATGCAGGTCACTTTCAATGGGGCAGCGGCTGCTGTCTGCGGCCGCATTGAAAGCAATAGGATGCCGACACCCCTGCAGTGATTTTCAGGGAAGGGCTTGAAATATAAGCCCTTCCCTGAAAATCAGTTTGTGGTAAAAATATATATAAAGACATATACACACTCATCTCTTCGCCGCTGCTGTGTAAATATTCCAGTGTTCAGTGACAAGGGGACTCCCCGCAAGGCTGAAGAATTCCCCTGCCACACCTGTGGTAGAGGATCGTGATGTTCTCCCATCTTCTGCAGTCCCATTGAAAGCAACTGGCTTCTGGCAAGCCTTGCAGAAATTTTCAGGGAAAGGCTTTAAATATAAAAAAATATATATACTCACTAGAGATGAGCGAACACCAAAATGCTTGGGTGCTCGTTGCTCGAGTCGAGCTTTCCGCGATGCTCGAGGGTACGTTTCGAGTAACGAACCCCATTGAAGTCAGTGGGCGACTCGAGCATTATTGTATATCGCCGATGCTCGCTAAGGTTTTCATTTGTGCAAATCTGCAAAACCTACGAAAGTGATGGAAACCCCCCCCCCCCTAACAATTTTTACTTCGGACAAACACTCATTAGCAGGGCACGCCTTAGCTAAGCACCACACTACCTCCAACCAAGCACAATCACTGCCTGCGGGACACCCCGCTGCCTCTACTCCTGGGTTACATGCTGCCCAACCCCCCCCCCCCCGCACGACCCTGCGTCCGCAGCGCACACAAAAGTGTCCCTGCACAGCCTTCAGCTGCCCTCATGCCACAGGCTGGCCTCATAGCCACACCACCCTCATGTCTATTTATAAGTGCGTCTGCCATGAGGAGGAACCGGAGGCACACACTGTAGAGGGTTGGCAGGGCCAGGCAGCGACCCTCTTTGAAAGTGTGGGTGATAGCCCACAATGCTGTTGAGTATTGATAATAGATTGACGTTCCATCTTCATTCCATTCCTTTGCCACCTCCGTCAGGAACTGCAAACGTGGGCATAAAGGGGAGTCCGCTGCCAGCCCAGCACTTCTACACATCTCCACAATGCAGCAATACTCGGTGTGGTAAGTATGTGAGTGGGCCCTGGGTCAGCCTCTATCCCAGGAAACACCCTGAGTGGCCCAAGGTGCTGCGAGTGACATAGCAATGGGGACGCCATGTGTCCACACATTACTCATTCTGTTTAGGTGTCGGATACCTCATCGACAACGCAAGGGGTAAATCATCTGCACTCTGCACCCCACCCAAGTCTGTCAGTGTTTTGGGGACAGACAGGTACAATTCCGCTATGGCAAGTCTGTGTGCACCCGCAGCATGGGTGGCTAGCAGGAATACACAGACAGTACAGAAAAGAAATTCCCTTGGCAATGCCCCGGATAGCTGAGGTTACATGAGAGGGAATACATGTTGGCTGCAGCCCACACGCCATGCCCTAGTCAGTCTGTTTTTATTTTTTTTTAAGTGCCAGGCAAGTACAACTCCGCTATGGGAACCCTGTGTGCACCCGCAGCATGGGTGGCTAGCAGGAACACACAGACGGTACAGAAGGAAATCCCATTGCAGTGCCCCGGATAGCTGAGGTTACGTGAGAGGGAATACATGTTGGCTGCGGCCCACACGCCATGCCCTAGTCATTCTGGGGTTTTTTGGGGGGCCAGATAGGTAGAACACCGTGATGGGAAGACTAAGTGCACCCATAGTATACACAGACCCCTGTAATATTCCTGTAGCAAAGGTATAAGCTGACCCCAGTAACAGTTATGTTGCAGAAGTCTAGGGAGACCCCAGTAACACTTATGTAGTAACAGTATAGACAGACCCCAGTAACATTTCATTAGCAGAAGTATAGGCAGATCACTGTAACATTTACATGCTAGAAGTATAGGCAGACCCCAGTAACATTTTAGTAGCAGAAGTATACGCTGACCCCCTAGTAACATTTGTGTAGCAGCAGTATATGCAGACCCCTGTAACATTTCAGTAGCAGCAGTACAGGCAGAGCCCAGTATTTGTAACATTTCAGTAGTAACAGTATAGACAGACCCCAGTAACATTTCTGTAGTAACAGTATAGGCAGACCCCAGTAACATTTCTGTAGCAGCAGTATAGGCAGACCTCTGTAACATTTATGTAGCAGCAGTATAAGCAGACCCCTGAAACATTAATGTAGCAGAAGCATAGGCAGAACCCTGTACCATTTCTGTAGAAGTAAAGGCAGACCCCAGTAACAAGTCTGTCACCACAGTATAAGCAGACCCCTGTAACATTTCTGTAGCAGAAGCATAGGCAGACCCCAGTACCATATTTGTAGCAGAAGTATACGCAGACCCCCTGTAACATTTATGTGGCAGAAGTATAGGCAGACTCCTGTAAAATTTCAGTGGCAGCAGTATAGGCAGACCCCTGTAACATTTATGTGGCAGAAGTATAGGCATACCCCAGTAAGAGTTATGTAGCAGCAGTATAGGCAGACCCCACCACCATTTCTGTTGTTGAAGTGTAGGCAGACCCCAGTAACATTTTTGTAGCAGAAGTATACGCAGACCCCTGTATCATTTCAGTATTAACACTATAGACAGATCCCAGTAACATTTCTGTAGCAGAAGTATAGGCAGACCCCTGTAACATTCAAGTGGCAGCAGTATAGACAGACCCCTGTAACTTTCTTGTAGAAGTATAGGCAGGCAGGCAGACCCCAGTAAAATTTGTGTAGTAATAGTATAGGCCAACCTCTGAAACATTGGGATACCATGAGCGTAGGCGAAGGCCGGAAAAATTAGTTGGATAAGAGTGTAGGCGTGGGCCCCAAAAATTAGTGTACCAAGAGTACAAGTGTACCTATGAAAAATTTATCAACCGAGAGGGCAGGTGAAACCTATAAACATTTTTTTAAAGATACAGCTCACTGTTGCTTAATTTGTAACAGAGCTTGTAGGCAGCCCTGTTGAAAAAATTGGTTCATGTTACAGTCTCAATACTTTTGAAACTTAGAAAAATTGTAAAAATATTGGTAGATGTAGATGAGCCTTTTGGGCCTAAGAAAAATTGGCTGTTCAGCGCGATGACATGTTGTTTCTGGAGGAGGAGTAGCAGAAGGAGGACTAATGTCAGAGACAGATTGACAAAGCTAAATGCCCCATTTTACCGGTGACAGAGAAGAGTGCTTTTATCTGCGGTTGCAGCGAAAAGAATCTTTAGGTTCCGCTGCTCTTTGCCGGTGGAGAAGAGAAGTCTGGGGAAATCCAGGCTTTGTTCATCTTTATGAATGTAAGCATGTCGGCACTGTCAGTTGACAGGCGGGTACGCTTGTCCGTGATGATTCCCCCAGCTGCACTAAACACCCTCTCTGACAAGACGCTAGCGGCAGGGCAAGTCAGCACCTCCAGGGCATAAAGCGCAAGTTCGTGCCACGTGTCCAGCTTTGACACTCAATAGTTGTATGGAGCAGAGGCATCAGGGAGGACAGTGGTACGATTGGCTGCGTACTCCCTCACCATCTTTTTACAGTGCTCCCTCCGACTCAGCCTTGACTGGGGAGTGGTGACGGAGTCTTGCTGGGGAGCCATAAAGCTGGCAAAGGCCTTGGACAGTGTTCCCCTGCTGCGCTGAACATGCTGCCTGATCTCCGCGCCTCCCCTGCTACCTGGCCCTCGGAACTGCGCCTTCTGCCGCTAGCGCTGTCAGATGGGAAGTTTACCATCAGTTTGTCCACCAGGGCCCTGTGGTATTGCATCACTCTCGAACCCCTTTCCTCTTCGGGAATGAGAGTGGAAAGGTTCTCCTTATACCAGGGGCTGGCTGAATGCTTCAGCTAGGAATAATGGAATAGGACCCCGGTTCTATTTTGTTGGTTTTCGGAACTGGGGCCAGGATTAGGAGGGATGGCCAGGGGCATTCGTATTGTGCCGCTAGAGGTGAAATTTTTGGACCTGCGCAAGACGGACCAAAGCGAAAGCATTTGCCAAGAATGTTTTCATTGTTGGAGGAGGAGGAGGGGGGGGGGAGGGTTTAAAGGAGGTGGCATAGACCACCGCAGATACCAGAACCGAGGAAGGACCCACAATTCTGGGTGTGGGTAGGACGTGTGCGGTCCCAGGCTCTGACTCGGTCCCAGCCTCCACCAAATTCACCCAATGTGCCGTCAGGGAGATATAGTGGCCCTGCCCACCAGTACCTGTCTACGTGTCCGTGCTTAAGTGGACCTTCCCACTAACCGCGTTGGTGAGGGCACGATTGATGTTGCTGGAGACGTGCTGGTGTAGGGCTGGGATGGCACACCGGGAAAAATAGTGGCGACTGGGGACCGAGTAGCGCGTGACTGCCGCCGCCATCATGTTTTTGAAAGTCTCCGTTTCCACAAGCCTGTATGGCAGCATCTCCAGGCTGATCAATTTGGCAATGTGCACGTTTAATGCTTGAGCGTGCGGGTGCGTGGCGGTGTATTTGCGCTTGTGCTAGCGACAGCTGGATGCTGTGCTGAGAGACATTGCTGGATGGGGCCGAGGACAGCGGAGATGAGGGTGTGGGTGCAAGCCGGGAGGCGCTCCTGCCTGTGTCCTCAGAGGGGGGTTGGATCTGAGTGGCAGGTTGGGAAACAGGGGGAGAGACAGTGGTGCAAACCGGAGGTGGTGAACGGCCTTTGTCCCACCTTGTGGGGTGCTTGGCCATTGTATGCCTGTGCATGCTGGTGCTGGTGAGGCTGGTACTGGTGGCTCCCCGGCTCATCTAGGCATGACACAGGTTGCACACAACTGTTTGTCGGTTGTCCGCACTCTCACTGAAAAACATCCACACCTTTGAAGACCTAGGCCTCTGCAGGGTGGCTTGGCGCAAGGGGGTGCTTTGGGAAACATTTGGGGAGTCTTCGTTCTGGCCCTGCCTCTACCCCTGGCCACCCCACTGCCTCTTCCAACCTGTCCTGCTGCTGCACTTGCCTCCCCCTCTGAAGACCAGTCCTCAGTTGGCTTAGCGAACCAGGTGGGGTCAGTCACCTCATCGTCCAGCGGTTCTTCCTCCGAATCCTCTGTGCGCTCCTCCCTCGGACTTACTGCCCTTACTACTACCTCACTGATAGACAACTGTGTCTCATCATCATCGACCTCCTCACCCACTGAAAGCTCTTGAGACAGTTGCCGGAAGTCCCCAGCCTCATCACCCAGACCCCGGGAGCTTTCCAAAGGTTGGGCATCGGTCACGACAAACTCCTCAGGTGGGAGAGGAACCATTTTTTCCCAATCAAGGCAGGGGCCCGAGAACAGTTCCTGGGAATCTGCCTGCTCATCAGAATGTGTCATTTTCATGGAGTGAGGAGGCTGGGAGGAAGGAGGAGCAGTAGCCAGAGGAATTTAAAGTTGCAGCAGTGGACGGCGTAGAAGACTGGGTGGTCGATACATTGCTGGATGCGTTTTCTGCCATCCACGACAGGACCTGCTTGCACTGCTCTATTTGTAATAAAGGTCTACCACGTGGACCCATAAATTGTGATATGAAGCTGGGGACCCCAGAAACTTGCCTCTCTCCTAATCCCGCAGCAGTCGGCTGCGATTCACCTGGACCAGGAACTCGGCCTGTGCCCACACCCTCACTTGGACCTCCGCGACCTCGCCGCGTCCACAGCTACGTCCTCTAGGCCTACCCCTAATCCTCAGTATGGTGGATTTCGAATAAAGCAGACACAGAGCGTTGTAAAAAATTAGGCAATTATTTGCTTGCATTAGGAGGCTGCGGTTATGTTACGCACACTGTAGGCCAAAAAAATTATACGCTAGGCTGCAGAAAGGCCTAGCTGGCTAATAGTGAGCCACTACAACTCCTAGCAGCCACACAGTAAACTGCACACGCGCACAGGTAGCCCTAAGCAGGAGCTTTTTTGGGGTACTTGTTGACAGGATTCTACACTACCACTGTCCCTGCCTGACCAGTACTGCCCCTATACTCTGTATAATTGGCTGCAGACTGAGAACGCAATAGTCTGCAGAGCCCAAGATGAAAAAAAAAAGAAAATTGGTGCAAAACTGCTCCCAGCAGCCACAACAGTAATGCACACGGTAAGATGTGGCCCTAAGATGGACCGCTGGGGTTCTTGAAGATGCTGACAGTAGCCTAACACTCTCCCTATAGCAGGAACAGCACTCTCCCTAATCTCTGCCAGTGTGTGTCTGAGGCGAGCCGCGGGCGGGACTGCTTTAAATACTCGGCGGTCACTTGATCTCGCCAGCCACTCACTGCAGGTGGGTGGGATAGGGCTGGAACGTCACAGGAGGAAGTTGTAATGCCTTCCCTGCATGTCTATTGGCCAGAAAATGGCGCAAAACATGCAGGGTTTCGGAAAAAAAACAATGTATTACAGTAGCAGAAAAGTGGAAGAGAATTTTTAAAAAAAACGTTCTGCATAAATGGACATGTTGTGTAATAGTTACATTCATAGCATACTAATTTATATCATAGATTGATCAGGGATTTTCCCAAGCAGGCCAAGTTTGTATTTAAATCAATGGGAACTTTGCCAGTGATACCAAGGCTGGCCACTACAGGAAGAACGGAGCTGTCTGCTTCTTTCAGAAATTAGCTCAGTGTACAAGAACAGTGGCCCAGTGAACAGCTGATCAGCAGGGGGTCCCAGGTAACAGACTCCTACAAATTTACTATTGATGACTTAACCTGAGCATAAGTCATTAATAGTTTACAACTGGACAACCCCTTTAATTATTAGAAAGAATAAAAGGTAGTAAAAGTTAAAAAAAAAGACCTCCCATATTTATAATAAAAAAAAAATCAAAACAAAAAACCTGAAAACATATTTAGTATCTCTGCATCCAAGTCAAATCTATCAAAGCAATGCATAATTTATCCTGCATGATGAACGTTGTTAGAAAAAAATGCATAACAGCAGAATTGCGCTTCTTTGGTCACCCCAAATCCAAGAAAAAAAATGAATAAAAATTGATCAAAAAGTTGCATGTATTCCAAAATGATACAAATAGAAATTACAGGCCGCCCCGCAAAAAATGAGCTTCCACACAACTGTACTGACAGAAAAATAACAAGTTATGGCCGTCAGAAGATGACAGCAGAAAATATTTCTTTTTTCCAAAGATATTTTACTTTTTAAGGGCTCGGTCAGACAAGTGCGTTTTTTTTGCGTGCCCATGTGCGCAAAAAAAAAATGCTACTCGCATCAGCGGGAAATGTGTGAATGGGCAAAGTTTCATATGCGCTGCCGCCCTATTGCAAGCATTGGGATGAAGGCAACCCCAACAGCAATGATTTTGGGGGGGAGGACTTGAAATATAAGCACTACCCCGAAAATCATCCCTAGCTGTAGGAAAACAAAAAAGTTACCTCACCTAAAAGCGCTGACCGGCTCTTCTCCCCGTCCCGGCAGTCTTCTTCTGTATTCTTGTGGCCAAAGATTAAAAAAACTCCCTGCCTCCAGAAAGCATTGCCTCTGATTGGCTGAGTGCTGTGACCAATCAGAGGCAGCGCTCAACCAGCCACGTTGAAAGCAATGGGATAGCATCACAGTCCTCTGCCACAGCTGTGACAGCTGTGGCAGGGGATTCTTTCACCCCCACTGCAGTCCCCTCATCACTGAACACTGTGACAGTGCTGTCACAGTGTTCACTGATGAGGGGACTGTCCACGGGGATTAATGAAACCCTCAAGGAGTCCCCTCATCCCTGCAGGGACTAAGCGGTTAACAGAAAGACATTTAAAGGGTGGTTCTGGCCAGAAGCACCTTTTAAATGCCCTGCTGTAAGCAGTGGGGAAGCTATTTTTCACTGCACAGGACTTTCCTTTAACTCCTGCTCCCATAGGATTCAATGGAAACTCCTGCAAAACGCGAACGTATGTCCTATCTTTTTTAGGTGCGCGCCATTCTGCGCTTCAAATTCCTCGCATATGAATGCTTCTATAGGAACCCATTGGTTCTTTTAGAAGTGTGCATTATGTGCGCGCAAAACACGCTCTCGTCTGACCGAGCCCTAAAAATAGTACAGCAAAAAAAACTACTAATTTTGGTATCTTCGTGATCATACTGACCCACAGAATTAGGTTTTCAGTCATTCTTTCTGCAGTATGTACATCGTAGAAACAACCCCCCCCCCCCCCCCCCCACACACACACACACACACACACACACACACACACTCAATATGGCGAAATTGAGGTTTTTTCCACCAAGGAATCGTTAATGTTCTTCAGCACACTATAAGGTACAATAAATAGTACCATTGAAAAATACTACTTATCCTGCAAAAAAAAGCCATTAGACAGCTGAGTGGAAGGAGAAATAAAAGAGCTACATTTTTGAAAGTGGGAAGAAAGGCAAAAACCGAAATAGGACAAAGGCCGCTTCCTTAGAGGGTGAAAGCTCTGCCTTGTTACTTCACTGCACACTAATACAACATAGAAAAGGATTTTATTGTATTCCACAAGTACATGCACTTATTTTAGAAATACATAATTGTAGTCTTTACCAACCATTATTTAAACATGTAACTATTGCCTTTTTACTAGAAGCAGACCGTCCAGCACAAGCTTGATGCCTCTTCTTCGTGCAGCCGGAGTCCCAAGGGTTGGAAGCGCCTCCGGCAGATCCATCGTGTTCCCAACTCTGGTCGCAGAATGAATGTGCTTCAGGCGGTTCCTTATACTTTCTCAGCTTTAACGAAGACTTGAGCCAGAAAACCGTCACCATTTTCATCAGATTTGTCCTCCTGCTCTTAGAGCCTTCATACTGACAAATCCCAAATTAACATTCCTTCTAATTCAGATCTTAGATTTTAAGGTATATCAAGAGAACTTCCAAAGCCTGGGGGAGCAGTTTTTTTTTCCTATGTAATTACTTTGCAAGGAGCGTGGGCACAGTTCTGTCAAAACACAGCGCTCAATGCTCATGCAAAGCAGAGGAAGGGTGCCATACTTGAACAGGTGGAAACATCTAGTTCTGACAAAAGTGTTCTAGATTTCATTTAATGTCAATGAAATTGGAAAATAATCTTGTTTGGTTCTTTCCAACGAGCTCAAATCCAATTACAATATAGAATATATGGCTTCATATATACACAGAGTATATTACATGTTAGTGGATAATATCACAATGTAAAAGAAGAAGCCAAAGCGCAGGAAAAAGTCTATATAAGAACAGGTAATGCAATCGAGTCAATGTAGCACCTTGTCATGACCTATATATAGAAGGTGCAATAAACAGCCCCATACTGCCGCAGATCTTGTTACCCTTCCCTGTACTACTAGAGACCAGACTGTCCTCTATGTATGTATATGAGTAAAATACGCAAAAATATACAATGTTTGATTTAACCCCTTAAGGGCCAAGCACGGTACATTTACGGCGCTTGGCCCTGGGCTTTAATCCCGCCCAATAGCAGAAGTATGGTGCAGGAATAAACACAGAGAAACAAGGTAGAAAAGGACCCTGCACTCCTTTGCAATTTGCATAATGCAAGGATAGTAGATCTATTGATGGAAATAACCTACTTCGTAGAGGAGCCCTATAGACACACAAGACTCCTCTAAACACCGGTGAGTCCTCAGAGAACCAGAAGGAGTTCTGGGAAATTTCAGTTTCAAATGGTTTATTGGTAAGTAGACATTTGTAGACACAGAAAAAGGTAAAGGCAGGGCCATTAGGGTGCAATGCGTTTCGGAGCTAATCTTGCTCCATTTTCAAGCACAAATCTGTCGTCTCTGATGGTCCTGGCCAAAATCCGTGAGCCCGAGCCGGTCATCTTGCCCTCCAGTGATATATCGGGTGTTATACAATTCAGGACTACCAGCATTTAGTTGCGATGCCGATGCTTCTACTTTTCCTGCTTTTGTCCATCTTTAACATTGCGCTTTGCTCCAATGCTATCCTACGTTTTATCTCTGGCATAGATTTCCATCGTGGTCAATCTTTGAGCCAAGGAAGATGATGTCTCGCACACATTTTTTGGCCGCGTTGTCAATTTTGATTTAAATTTGTCAATTTTTTGCAGTTCTAATTTTTCAGTTTTAATCTTACATATCAGCTGCTTCAGACCTGCTTCTGTTGCTGCAAGCAAAGTTGTGTCATCCGCATAACAGAGATTGTTGATGTTTCTTCCACCTATTTTCACCCCAGTTTCCAATTCATCTAGGTCCATTTTCCACATGATCACTTCTGCATATATGTTAAACTAGATGGGTGAGAGGATGCAGCCCTGTCGGATGCATTTGCCGATCCCAAACCAATCTGTGTCCCCAAACTGTGTTCTCACAATGGCTATAAAGTGATTTTATCAACTTGACTAGATGTGCCGATGCGCCCAGCTCTTGTAGGGCATGCCATAGCTTCTCATGGTCGATGCAGTCAAAGGCCTTGCTGTAGTTGATGCAGCACATGGCGATTTTCTTTTCGTATTCTTAAAGGGGTTGTCTCGTGAAAGCAAGTGGGGTTATACACTTCTGTATGGCCATATTAATGCACTTTGTAATATACATCGTGCATTAAATATGAGCCATACAGAAGTTATACACTTACCTGCTCCGTTGCTAGCGTCCTCGTCTCCATGGCTCCGTCTAATTTCGCTGGCTTCTTGCTTTTTTAGACGCGCTTGCGCTGTGCGGTCTTCTGCCTGGTGAATGGGGCCGCTCGTGCCGGAGAGCTGCTCACCGCGTCGTCATCGTAGCTCCGCCCCGTCACGTGTGCTGATTCCAGCCAATCAGGAGGCTGGAATCGGAAATGGAACGCAAGGAAGGAGAAGAAAATCCACGGTGCACCATGGGAGAAGACCCGCGGTGCACCGTGGGAGAAGACCAGCGGCGCCACCTTTAAAAGAAGAATAGAAGAAGCTGCAGAACGCTGATGCAGGTAAGTGCAATGTGCTTTTTAAAAACTAACCTATGCTTTCTTTTTAACAGGGCAGAATGCGGGGGTAAGTGAAAAAAAAATGTTTCCGCTTTCGCCGCGAGACAACCCCTTTAAGCCTTTTCCATGGTCCATCACAGGTTTGCAATATGGTGGCAGGAGCCGCATCCTCGCCCGAATCCTGCCTGCACATCAGGGAGCGCCGCTTCAATGACTGATCTTAGTCTTTCCTGTATAATTTTGAGAAGGATCTTGCTTGCATGCAGAATGAGGGTTATTGTTCAGTAGTTGGAGCAATTCTGGGAGTCGTCTTTCTTTGGTGGAGAGATAAAGACAGATCTTTTCAAATCCTGTGGACATTGAGTGGATGCCCATACTGCCTGGCACAGCGCTGTGATGGTTTTCACTGGTACTGGCAGCACTAGCTCTGCCGGTATGCTATCTATGCCTGGTGCTTTAGTTTTGGCTAGTTGTTCCATTGCCATAACCACTTCTGACTCCATAATGGAGGTCTCCCGGTCCACAGGCTCCACCTCATGTATTGGTCCAGGTATGTGGTTGCAGGCATATGGTTGCTCTGTGTATTCCCTCCACCTATCCTTGATACTCTGTTGGTCATTCAGTTCCTTCCCATTCTTGTCTTTGATTGTGCCATTGCGTGCCATGAAAGGTTTTCGGGCCATTACTTCATGCACACTGACTCAGTTCTCTGTCAGTTACTTACTAGAAGTGATAAATCAAAACAATCTGAATGACATTTGCAAGAATTAGACTGGTAACAGTGGAACGCAGACACAACCTTCTGATCTAGGTTGTTACTGCACTACTATGAACGTGCTACAACTAAACACAGCATCTGTTCTCCCAAGATGCATGGCGGTGTATGGCATTAAGACTCTGTTCATAACCAGGGAGCACTGTCTCATTAACTATAAATTGCTGCAGCGTTTCCCTATACAACAAGCCTGTTGTGCGTCGGTACTCGTGTGCACACTTATGATTCGGGTTGGAGCAGATCTCACTCTCAATTTGTTGCTGTAGAGTACAAGCAATTCTGTTCTGGTATTACCTTAATATTATACAGCTATCTTACAAGCAATATATCTAGCCAAGCGATGCCTTGTGTTCTGACAGGCAATCTGCAATGATGGTCCTGCTGCCGTAGCAACTGAACGGTACCCTGCAACCTCATTGTGGGGGGCCGTTCAAGACCCAAAGTCCAATTGGGGCATTTAAATGCCTGTGTTAGAATTGAAAACGGCATTTAAAGCGTTAAAAGCTGCGATCAGCGGGAATGCTGATTCCTTCTGCTGCTGGCGGGTATCAGCTGTAAGAAATAGCCGGCACCCACATTCTATGGAGCAGGATCAGCTCCTGATCCCCCTCCATAGAAACCCCAAACCTCCATGACGTAGCTGTATGTTATGGAGCATTAAGGGGTTAAGTCCTGCTAGCACCTTCTCTTTTCTGCCCTGCAGCCTTAGACCGTCTCCACATAAGCAGCTCTCTTTAGCCACCACACACTAACTCTTGCACCCACTTCCTGGCAAGCCCTAGTGACTGTAGGACTGTAGGTGGTCCCAATCGTCCTTCTTCCCTATCCTCTATGCTTACAGGCGGATGTTGTGACATGGAGGGTCCTAGAGGGTAGGCAAAGGGTTAATATGTCCTAGGGACCTCGCTTTCAGAACTTTGGGGGACATAGGTGGCATCCTTCAAAGGGAAAATTTCTGTTTTTCCTTTATAATGGGTTGCCGGTGATCTGCCTAGCAACAATGCCTCTTCCAATTGGCTGCCATCATCCAATTATATGATTGGTTGTTCTCTCTATCTGAGAGGATTTCTATGATTGGAGAGAACTGACCACGTGATGCAGTAGAGTAAGAGCCCCCGGGGATTAGTGGAGTAGGAGGAGTCATGCGGAGGCCAGGAAAGTGAGTGTGGGAGAGGAATAGTGAGTCAGCGATAAAAGGAGGCAGAGAAGAGCATGGGAAGCGATGGAGAAGGAAGCAACAGCGAGCCAAAGCAGACCAGAAGTCAGGAGTCATGAGCCAACAGTGCCCGGAGTGGGAGCAGAGTCTTTCTCAACACTACCAGAAGTAAGGTGAGCTAGGGCAGACCCCGCGGAAGCTGGACGGAACGTAGCCATTTCAACTGAGAGCCCACACTATTCCCTCCATTCCTCCACAAATAAACTCCCAATCCTGTAACTGCTTAAATTAGCCTGACAGCCTATCCCATCCTTCCAAGGGGAAAGTTAAAGAATAAATGTATGTCATTCCATCTGTGCGAGAAGTTGTTGGAAGATTGACTAACGGTTTGATTCAAGATTGTGAACATTGTACTTAATCTGAGAAGTTCAAGTAAACTATGTGCCTTCGGTTTTACTAAAGTTCTTTGGACTTGTCTCTTTATTGTGTTATTACTACTTACTCAAGGGCACTGGCATCACACCGAACTTACGCTAGCCACTAATTGCTATGCCAGGAATCCCGTGTGCAATCCCACCTGCCACACGAGTGACTATTTTAGGCAGTATAGCCACCACTGTAATAAGGACAGAATTAGGCACACCCATTTGAGCTACTCTCGCCAACTTCTGCTCAGTGCACTGACTTTGACATTCTAGAGGCTGTGTTAACCCCTTGTGGGTAGCCCCTTACAAAAATATAAACTGACCTTCAGATTTTAAATCCACAGCCTGTCAATGTATGCTGCAGATTGGTCACTGGTTTATTACAGATTTTCCTCATTGAGGTCAATCGAGAAGTCAAATTCTGCAAAAAATTGAAGTTTTAAAATGAAAAAAAACATTTTTGCTCACCTTCTCTGCTCTCTGCACCTGTACAAAGCCTTGCCTGTTCCCCCGGTTATCACTGCATTCTAGCATCCAATGAGGACCTGTGGTATACACTTGTCCACTGCAGTCAATCATAGGCTGTGGCAGTCCAAAAATAGTTTTGTGTCAGCAGCGCTCTTTGCAGATCCCCATCAATTCTTAGAAGAGTGATTTGTTCTGCTTGACAAAGACTACGGGATGTAGTCGAAACGTCGCATTTTTCATGATTGTAAAGAAACAAAGTACATCCACGCGGATGTTTTTTCTATTGGCACCAAAATCCTGCTGTCCTGCACACTTTTATTTATATCATAGGCTGTGGCAGTCATATGAGTCGAGACGTAATTGACAGTCAAGAGACCAGCAATGGAGTAGACAAGCCTGTTCATAAAATTCATAGAATTCCCTGCGCATTTGCCTCGTGTGACTATAGTCTTTTAGTAGTTATATTCATTTGTACATAGGGAGCAGTATTATAGCACAGTATCTGTATTCCTTTATATATATATATATATAAGTGTGTGTGCCACTATCCTTCTCTATTCTTCGTGGCAGCTCAAAGTTTATAACTTTGCCCAGTGTGACAATAGAAGGAGGGGTACTTAAGGGATAAAATGACTTTACTATGCGACTTAGGAATGTTTACTTGACTGCTGATGTTAACATCACTAAGGGTATAGTCATATAAATTTGCAGCAGATTTGACATGAAATCTGTGTGGATTCCACATCCCATTCGTGACAAATTGACGCCTGCTATGTGACCCATTGAGTGAGAATTTCCATTGGGAGTTCTGTACGTAGATTTGCAACTTTATAAAGCACTGAATTCGGATCTGTAGACATTAAAGGGGATAACTTGCTGATCGGTGGAGGTCTCACTACTGAGAACCCTGCTGATCTTCAGAATGGGAGTTCTAGAAATACACAAGTGGGTGCCACTCGGGAATTTCGGCAGCCACATAGAAAGTGAATGGAGTGCTGACCGTGCATGCTTGGCCAGCGCTCCATTCAGAGTGACGTCACTGCTGGAGAAGAAGCAACCCCCACAGTGACAGAAGAGCGGGACACGGAAGTCCCATTCTCAATATAGGCGGAGGTCTCAGCGGTGAGACACCCCCCCCCCCCACCAGCACCAATCATCAAGTTATCCCGTATCCTATGGTAGCAGATAACCTGTTATTTTGGTAAAACCCATTTAAAGTGAATCACCATGGCAAAAATTCATGGTTTTCTATGAAAAATTTGACGTGGGTTCAACTAATGCGAACATATTAGGGTCTGCCTATTAAACTGTCATCATCACACATTAAAATTGACATGAGATCCAAAAACAAAAAGCGGCGCCTGTATTAATTACTGTCTCGTGTTTTGTCTTAATTCAAGGTGTGTTTCACCAGTTAAACTCTCCCTCCTTGTGTCTCTGCATGCAGTTATCATTTTCAATGTTTTTCTTTACAGATTCCATGGGCCCGATTTTCATGACTTTGATGTCCATTCTAGCACTTAACCATGACGGACTGGTGAGGGCTGCTGCTTGTCATCCAGGATGCAGTTGTGCTTCATCTTCTATTTATTGTTGCGAGTCACAGAGAGATTTTCAGTTCCCCATCACTGCATTTCATAAGATAACTAAATTAAGTTTGAGTAGCTGTCCACACTTCGTTATTTTAAAGCGAGGCATCTGGAATCTGAAGTTCCTGGAAGAGATATCACTGAAAAGGATGACTGTGGCTTACATTGACGCTCAAGCCTTCAGTGACCTTCCCAAATTGAAGAATTTAATTTTAAATGAGTTAAACCTTAGCTGGTCCAATTTCCATCCATTGGCCTTCAATGATCTTCCCATTCAGAAGCTAGACTTAAGCAGAAACAACTTAAAGTTACTTCACTGCCAGATGTTTCGTGGTCTGAAAAACCTTCGAATTCTAGACCTTTCGAGAAACAATATTGCTACCATCCATGACCTGGCTTTTGAGAATCTTCCATTGTTATCTATGCTGAATCTAGACACCAACAGCTTGAACTCAGTCACTCCACTCTGGTTTAAGCCTTTCAGTAACTATTCTTCTTCTTTACAGATCAGTGTGATGGGAAATAACCTCACTAATGAGTGCAGATTCAGGGGAATTGAGTTGACGGAAAATCAGTGGTTTATGAAATCTTTATCCCCCAATGACTCAATGGCTGCCTCACTGAACCCTGTGCCTCCTTGCACTGTGCCCATGTTTAATGAAGCCTTTCAAGAGATAAGTGTTAATGACGCCACCCCAATAACCCTTGCATGTTCTGCTACTGGGACACCAAGGCCTACGTTGACTTGGTTGCTCCCAACAGGGTTGGAAGTCAGTCAAGCCACATCTACTTTCACAAGTAGCAATGGAAAACTAAATATAGCATTGGTCAAGCTAAGTGACTCTGGTATCTATGCCTGCGTGGCTATCAACAGTGAAGGCTCTTCTGTGTTCCTAGTTAAAATTTCCGTGCTGCCGAATACATTGACCCAAACCCTTATAATTACTAATGCTTCAAAGAAAAAGGCATCCTTGGCATTGCTGATTGTTTTTATTTTACTGCTTTCACTAGTCTTTTTCTTTGTTCTGGGTTATATTTCAAGATTAGTGTACAGGCTAGCAAAGAAACAAACCAGTAATGACTTTGAATTTAGTCATTTTGTGGACACCCCCAACATTCTTCCCTTCCCGGAGAATCCTCAGCCAATGCCACATTTATAAATGTTACCTGCCCTGCTTCTAGACACCAGGGGATGGCTTATAGGGCATTTATAGACTTAATCCCTCTAATGTATTGGTATGGGCACAAGTGGCTACCTCTCGATGATAATGGTCACAATACACTATCACATTTTTATTAACATACAGTAGTCTAATTCTAGCAAAGGAAACTTCTGTTTATGATAAATTTGTGGTTTGGTCTAGTTGTAAAGTAAAATTATAGTTCACTTGGTCTTAAATAATGCTTATACCAAGGGCCACAAATGTTCATTTATAGATAGATTGAAGGGGATGTCCAATTTTAAACCACTGATAGCCTATCTTCAGAATAGGCCATTGATAGTAGATCATCAGTAGAGATGAGCGAGCATACTCGTTAAGGCGATTTACTCGAGAGAGAGAGAGAGAGCATCGCCTTTTTTGAGTACCTGCTGGCTCGTCCCTGAAGATTCGAGGGGGCTGCGGGGGGGGGGGGGGGTGGCGCCAGGCAGCGGAGGGGAGCAGGGTGGAGAGTGAGAGAGATCCCTCTCTCTCTCCCTCCTGATCCCCTCCGCAACCCCCCCGCTCACCCCCGCGCCCCCCCCCCCCCGAATCTTCAGGTACGAGCCAGCAGGTACTCGAAAAAGGTGATGCTCTCTCGAGTGAATCGCCCTAATGAGTATGCTCGCTCATCTCTAATCATCAGGAAATTTACTGCTAGGACCTTCCAAACTACCCCGGGTAACGCGCATTTTTGCTTTAAGAGCAAACTCCTTATGTGCAAGTCCTTCCCACTATACGACGCACATTAGGATACCAGATTTAGAGTGATTCTACTTTATTTGATCACTTTTCTGGATCTATGATCAATGTTGTACATCAATTGAGCTTCATCACATGACTCGATTTCCCATTGTTCATATTTCAGAAGTGGCGGTTGCTGTCGTTTTTTAAGGTTGAGTCCTATTATACGACTCCAACCTGTTTGGTCACTAGTCACTAGTGGCCTTCTTAATCCTAATCTTCCCCTTATTTGTTTGTATTTGTTTTGTTCTTCTTTTAAAGGAATTTAATAAAAGGTATTTTTTAATTTTATTAGTTTGGAAGGTCCTAGCAGTAAATTTCCCAAAGTTTTGACTGGGATTAGCTGCCCTTGTAAATTTGCATCTCTAATCATCAGCAATCAGCAGGAAGCAGGTAGCTTCTTCAAAAAAGAGAAGAAGATGGATCCAGGAAACTACAGGCCTGTAAGCCTGACTTCTATACCGGGAAAGATCTTTGAACAAATTATTAAACAGCATGTATGCAAGTACTTGGGTGAAAATTGAGTAATTAACCTGAGCCAGCATGGGTTTGTAA
The DNA here is from genome assembly GCF_035609145.1 of Eleutherodactylus coqui. Lineage (NCBI taxonomy): Eukaryota > Metazoa > Chordata > Amphibia > Anura > Eleutherodactylidae > Eleutherodactylus > Eleutherodactylus coqui. The sequence continues at coordinate 95,872,100 of NC_089849.1, forward strand.
CAAACAAGTCATGCCAGACAAATCTAATTTCCTTCTATGACAGAATCGCTGATTAGGTTGATCAGGAAAATTAGGTGGATATAGTATATCTTTACTTTAGTGAAGCATTTGACAAAGTATCTCGAACCATACTTATTGAAAAGATGACCAAATATGAGATTGACGGGGCAACTGTTAGGTGGATTCACAACTGGCTGAGTGATCGTGCTCAAAGAGTGGTCATAAATGGCTGCACATCCAAGTGGAAAAATGTATCAAGTGGGGGGCCACAAGGCTCTGTCCTAGGCCCAGTGTTCAGCATTTTTATAAATGATCTGGAGAAGGTAATTGATGGGAAACTGATCAAATTTGCCAATGACACAAAGCTAGGAGAGATAGCTAACACTAGGAAAGAGAGAGAGGATTCAAAAAGATCTAGACAAGCTTGAACAGTGGGCAGCGACTAACAGAATGGTATTTAGCTAGGAGAATTGCGAAGTCCTACATCTGGGCAAGAAACATGAAAAAAGAACATACAGAATGGGAGGAATTGGGCTAAGCAGCACATGTGAAAAAGACTCGGGTATACTTATAAATCATAGACTGAACATGAGTCAACAATGTGATGCAGCAGCCAAAAAGGCAAACACAATTCTGGGATGTATTAAGAGAAGCATAGAGTCTAGATCACGTGAGGTCATTATCCCCCTCTACTCTTCCTTAGTCAGACCTCATGTGGAATACTGTGTCCAGTTCTGGGAACACCACTTTAAAAAAGTCATAGACAAACCGGAGCAAGTTCAGAGAAGAGTTACCAAGATGGTGAGCGGTCTGCAAATCATGTCCTATGAAGAACGGTTAAAGGATCTGTTACTGTTTAGCTTGCAAAATAGAAGGCTGAGAGGAGACTTAATAGCTGCCTACAAATATCTGAAGGGCTGTCACAGTGCAGAGGACTTAGCCCTATTCTCATCTGCACAAGGAGAGACTAGAAGCAATGGGATGAAACTGAAAGGGAAGAGAGACAGATTAGATATTAGAAAAAACTTTCTGATCAATGAGTGGAACAGGTTGCCACGGGAAGTGGTGAGTTCTCCTTCAATGGAAGTCTTCAAACAAAGGCTGGACAGACATCTGTCTGGGATGATTTAGTGATCCTGCACTGAGCAGGGGGTTGGACCCGATGACCTGGAGGTCCCTTCCAACTCTACCATTCTATGATTCAATGTCTGCATGAATGGCACGTGACCACTGAAGTTAATAATTGCCTTCAGCAATCATGTGAACAATTAACGGCCCATGAACAGTGCATAAGCTTCCGGGACCAGAGCAATGGTACTCAACCAAAGGGACACTTAGGGCTCTATCACACGAGCGCTGTGGGCACACAGTATAACCATGAGCAAAGATTGTGGCTATATAGCTCTAAAGATTGTGTGAACGGGTTAATTCCAGCTACTTGAAGTAGCCTGTTCACACGATCTGTGGTGTGAGATGAGTGCTTTCCAGCTCCCATTGGAGTATATGGAAAGCACGCACCAAAGATAGGTCAGATTCTATCTTTGCGTGCACTGCAGAGCTAGAGGCGTGCATAGCACTTGCATGTCCGATCTGTGTGACATGCAAGTATTCAGCGCAGCTACAATATCTGCTTGTGAATGCTTCTATAAGAAACAATTTTCATGCACTTATATCCAGTGCGGGGAAAGCGCTCGTGTGAAAGAGGCCTTAAAAGTAGAGTGTAGTTTATCCTCCTTTTTATACGATTAGGCTGGGTTCACACAGGGCAGATTTGCGGCGGAAATTCTGTCTGGAATTTCACTGCGGCAAATCCACCTGCGGCCACTAATCCCGGGATTAGCCAGCCATGTGGACGAGATTTCTCAGAAATCTCGTCCACACGGAACGGTGAATCCGTCGGCAGAAAGCGGCATTGCAGAGCGGATTCGCTGGACTCAGCATGTCCCTTCTTTTTTTTTCTCTGCTGCGTCCACGCTCTCCTGTATGGCATGCTCTCCTCTAAAAGCATGTGGCTAAGCCACTTCAAAACCCGCGGCTAAGTGCCACGGATTTTAAAGCAGCGCTGGCGGGTTTTAACTGTGGCCAAACCGCGAGATTTCCAATCGGAATGCGTTGTATGGGAACGCAGCCTAAGGGTGGATACACATATGGCGGATTTTGATGTGATTCTGCAGCAGATTTCACCTTACATCAAAATCTGTGCCAAATCTGCTACGTGTGAATGCACTCTAAAGGGATTTTTCACACATCTGGTGGCTTTCCAGAGTGCAAAAATCTGCAGTAAATCTGTGCCAAAAGCTGCATTAAAGTTCATTTGGCGCATATCTTAACATGATTTTGATGCAGATTTGCTGCAAATTTTTCAGCTGCAGAAAGTCCACAGCAAATCCACCCTGTGTGAAAATACCCTGTAAGGAATGTTCACAAGTTGCAGATTCACACCAAAATCTGCAATGTATTTTGTGCTGTGGATTTTGGTGTGGATTCACAGCTTTTGGTTAGATTTTGATGCTTTTTTTATGAGAATCCACAGCAGATTTCACCCTTTAAGGCCTCCATGACACAGGCGACATGGCATCGCCGCGAGAAAATCATAGCGATATCGCATTGCTGCACTGTGCGATATCGCTGCGTCTTCTCGTGGCAATACCACAATTTTGTAGGATCACATGTGAGGATTTTCGGGGGGAGCTTGAAATATAAGCCCTGCCCTGAAAATAAGCTGTAACTATAGGCATGAGCGGCAGACCACCTCTCCTCTTCCTCCATCTCTCCTCTCCAACTCCCTTCTCATTAAGGCTGCCTGTCCACGGGCGAGTTTGCATTGTGTTCCTCACAGCGATAATCCGGCCGCGGGGATTATCATTGCGATTTTCCGCCTGTGGCGGCAAATCACAGCATGCTGCGAATTGCCGCAATTTTCTGCGGCAAATCGCGGTCAGCCTGTCTGTCAGATAGGCTGACCGTTGGAGATCCATCTGCCGGCTCCTACTCGAGGGCGGCAGCTCCGGCGGCGTAGATTTGCCGTGGGATATCGCTGCGCCCGTGGACAGGCAGCCTTACTCACTCAACTCTCACTGACTAACTACAGACACCTCTTACTCAAACCATCACATCACGGGGACACAGCCCAATCAACAGCTAGACAGATAGATACATTTTCCAGACAACACCAGACATGACCAGACATTAACTATTTCATGCCTGCAACCTCCAATACACATAAATCTGATGCATTCCATATATAAGACAGTAATACAAGACAAACATAAGACACGTATTCTGAGGTTCTGGAGGGGACCCCAAACTCTGGGGCCACTACAAATACATGTGGCTATTGACTGGTTACATAATACTTCCATATTCACTGATCCCGCTGTCAGTGCAGCGGGGCTGGATATTGTCATTAAGGACGGGAGCACAAGTGCCACAGCTGGCTTCACTTCGGTGTTGAAAGCAGAACTGCTGAAAATGTAATAGCCTGCTTCGGCTCCCATTGGTTTGAATGGGATGGGAGCCAGCTATGGTCACATAGTCACATCTTGGCCTCCCTGAAGCCGCTGTGGGGCCTTACGCTCAGTGTTGTACGCCTTCCCACTAATGGTCACAGTTCACATTTAAATCTATAATTCATTTCCCATTATTTGCACTGCTCATTAAAGCAATAGCATGGCTTGTCTCTGAGCGAATGTATCATCCAAGATACAGTGCTGGCACTTTAATAAACTTAATAATGAAGGTAATCTATTATGTTACTTGCTGAATTATTAAAGTTTTCCTGTTTGCACAGCTTATTGCTTTACTATGCGCAGAAGAAAGGTGAAGCGTCTGGGGCTCAGGGCAGAGTTTACTAATTATAAAGCGTACAGCTTATTCAAAAGGAGTCTATAAAACTGAGCATCATTGTGTGAGTCTATTAGCATAATGCAGGATAGGAGGGTGTTTTACCCTGTGGATCAGTACTGCAGACTCACAGGAAACAGAGGATTGGCGTACTGGCAGCTGAAGACTGCAGGACTCATAATGAATCATACTACCATAGTAGCATAGGGGGAAATGTACTAAGCATCTCGGACACTGGGCTTAGTATGATTTCCCCAGCGCATGAAAAAGTGCACATCTCTTCATATATTCAGCGCATCCGCGGTAGGTCCGTGAGCCTCCAGAGAAATGAACTCCCAGGCGCACTGTTGATCTAGAGGAAGACAAAAAACCTTATGAATTAGAAGCCAATTTTCCTAATTTTAGTAGACAAATTCCTTCCCAATTCCAATCTGGCAATCAGAATAATCCCCAGATCACCGACCCTTCTGAAGTAAACAGTAATATAACATATAATGCTGCAATGCTCATGAAAGGTATCCTGGCCCCTCTTAAACTCTTTTACCGTCACTACGTTCTCAGGCAGAGAGTTCCATAGTCTCACTGCTCTTACAGTAAAGAAGCCTTTCCATGTTGGTGTAGAAACCTTCTTTCCTATGGACCAGTGGTTCCCAAACTTTTTCAGCCTTGGAGCCCTTTTTGAAACAAAAGTTTCCTGTGGAGCCCCATGGAGGGTGTTGTTAGGGAAGGGGGTTAGGGGCATGGCCTATCATGACGTATGATTTTTACCTCCGTCGTTATAAAAAGGACAGTGCCTTAAAAAAAACATAGGGTGGAACGCTGGAGCACTGGAGGGCTATTGATATACATTATATTTAAAATTAACATCTTGTGGAATTAAATCCCGCACCTCATGTCAGTGTCCACACGGGTTTTGTGCAGATTTTTTCCAAAGTATGTGGATGATTTTCAAAATCTCATCCACTTTACTGCTACAGCTACTGTAAACTCCACAGCAAGTACTAATAGTGACCAACTATATTGGTGGCCGCAGTAGTAATAGTGTCCCCTATATTGGCCCAGTAGCAATAGCGTCCCTTATATTGGTCCCTGTAGTAATAGTGTCTCCTATATTGGCTCCGGTAGTAATAGTGTACCCCACAGTGGCCTCAGTAGTAATAGTACCCCGCTATATTGGTGACCCCAGTAGTAAGTGTCCCTCACAGTGGCCTCACAGTGGCCTCAGTAGTAATAGTGCCCCCTATATTAGTGGCCCCAGTTGTAATATTGTCCCCCACAGTGGCCCCAGTAGTAATAGCACCCCCCATTGCCACCTCAGTAGTAATAGGGACCCCATTGCCATCCCAATAGTGATAGCGTCCCCATTGCAGCCCCAGTAGTAATAGAGTCCCCCATTGCCGCTATGCTCGTCAGATGCAGGGAGAGGTTTAGCAGTGCAGATTGCAATAGGGGTGATTGGAACAGCCGTGGGCCCTCTCAGAGTCTCGGGCCTGGAGTGGTCGTCCCAATCTCCCTTAATGTAATCTGCACTGCTGAACCTCTCCCTGCATTGGTCCATTAGTCACCGCTCCACTCACCCTGTAGCGGTCTCCAGAAAGCCTGTACTGAGGAAATAATCGTGACCGGAGTTGGCTCATGTGATCCACATTGTTATACCGACCACAGGTCCTGCACACTTCCTCATTACAGGCTGTCTGGACACCGCTACAAGGGTGAGTAGTGTGGGGACCTAGACCCTCCATTGAAGCCCATGATAATCACTCGAAGAACCCCAAGGGCTTCATGGAGCACTCTTTGGGAAACCCTGCTCTAGATGTAGAGGGTGCTCCCTTGTTACAGTCCTGGGTATAAATAGATGATGGAAGAGATCTCTGCATTGTCCCTTGATATATTATACATAGTTATTAGAGCGCCCCCTTGTTACAGTCCTGGGTATAAATAGATAATGGGAGAGATCTCTCTATTGTCCCCTGAAATATTTATACATAGTTATTCAACCGCCCCTCAGCTGTCTTTTTTCTAAACTACATAACCCCAATTCTGATAGCCTCTCTGGGTATTGCAGTCCGTCCATTCCAGTTATTACTTTAGTTGCCCGCCTTTGTACCCACTCAAGCTCTGATATGTCCTTCTTGAGTACCGATGCCCAAAACTGTCCACAATATTCCATGTGTGGTCTGACCAGTGACTTGTAAAGAGGAAGAACAATGTTCTCAATGTGCCCCTAGACCCCTTTTGATGCACCCCATGGTCCTATTTGCCTTTGCCAAAATGGTGATTGATATCCCACAAGTACAGTGTTTTGTTCAGTAACAATATGATGGTCATTTTACTGTATAGTGGTAATATTTAGCTTTTGTATAACGGCACCAATGTTATGTAGTAACTATGTATAAAATTTGCTGAGGGACAGGCCTATGCATTGGAGCTCATGCCCCTCATATTTTAAGACCCTTGTAATGCCCCTGCTTTACATAGTCTTGTATCATCTGCAAATATTGATAGCTTACTGTACAATCCCTCTACAACATTGTTAATAAATATAATAAAAAGAATAGTGCCCAGTACTGCCCCCTGTGGTACCCCACTAGTAATGGTAACCCCTCCAGTATTGCCCCCTGTGGTACCCTACTAGTAATGGTAACCCCTCCAGTATTGCCCCCTGTGGTACCCCACTAGTAACTGTGACTCAATCAGAGTATAACCTGCTTTCTATCGCTGACCAGTTACTTACCCACTTACACATATTCTCGCCCAGACCAAGCATTCTCATTTGATATACCAACTTTTTATGCGGCACAGTATCAAATGCTTTGGAAAAGTCCAGATATTCAAAAACCCGTTAAACATTGTTTCCACAATGGAAGTAATACTTACCGGCCTGCAGTTCTCATGCTCACTTTTGACCGTTTTTGGAATATCAGCACCATATAGGCTATGCGCCAATCCAGTTGAACAGACCCCATCATTATAGAGTCTTTAAATATAAAAAACAAGAGTCTGTCTATCACATTGCTGAATTCACTTAGAACCCGGGAGGAGGGGGGGGGGGGGGGGTGTATGCCATCGGGACCAGGTGATTTGTCTATCTTAATGTTTTTAAGGCGGCTCTGCACTTCTTGCTGGGTTATGGCCAATAATCATTCAGATTCCAGCGATCCCGAGATATTCAGAATGATCAGTGAGATTCATCGTTCAGTGTGAATGCATGCCACGACTGAACGACGAACGAGAATTCTGAATGACGGATCGGCCTGTGAAAACAGGCATTCGTTCACTTATGAATGGCTGTCTGCTTAGTTTGAATGGAGACAGGCAGGCTGCAACGATTCCCGGCCCCGCCACGCCTGCATTGTTTTAGCAATGCTCGTTCCTGTGTAAAAGCACCCTTAAACTGGTGAGATTTAATGGAGAATTGACTTTATCATTCTGCATTTCACCTGGCATTTCATTTTCTTGAGTGAAAACACTATTTAAAAGATTTGCTTTCTCGTCATCGCCCTCTACAAGTCTTCTCTCATTACTTTTTAAAGGGACAGCACTTTCTGTTTTAACATTGTTACTATTTATATAGTTGAAAAACAGTTTAGGGTTAGTTTTGCTCTCTTTGGTGATGAGTCTCTCGGTCCCTACCTTTGTTGCTTCTATTGTCCTTTTACATAATTTATTTTCATCCCTATAACTTTTTAGTGCTTCTTCACTGCCTTCTTGCTTTAGTAGTTTAAATGCTTCCTTTTTGCTGTTTATTGCCTCTTTACATCTTTAATGGGCCACACTGGTTTTCTCATATTCCTAACTCTTTTATTCCTGTAAAGTATGAACACAGTAAGTATTTAAGATGGTTTTAACCATCACTTTATGGAAGGTATGAAAACAGCTCAAAGTATTTCAGGAAGTTCATATACTATGGATACATAGACTCATTCAGTGTAATGATTTGCAGAGGGTAATGTGAAAAAGTGGGAAGTCACAGACTGAGAATTGCATAGGGGAAGGAGAAGACTCTTAACAGCATAGAGCCTTACGAGAAGAATGTGCTGAGATGGTTATAGAATGAGAATTACATAGAGGAGAGAGCAGGATACAAGTGTGCTGACCTTGTGGGAGATGATAGAATGAGAATAATATAGGGAAAAAGCAGGGTCAATCGTTGCACAGAGTATTTCAGGAGAGAAGTTGCTCTTTAAGGTCACGGCTAAGAACTATGGTACATAATAGAATGAGCATGATCCCAGAAGCACATCAAACTACTAACGACCACTTGTCCGTCTGTGAGTGAGTGAGTCACATGCCTCACCCCTTATCACATAATGGTGATGTCATCAAAGGTCCTTCATCCCAAGTGAGTGAGTTACATGTCCCACCCCCAATCACATGACAGTGATGTCACCAAAGGTCCTGTAAGCACACGGCACTGGCTAGCTGTTCGTTAGTTTTCTATAGCAACTGAGGCCACAGAGGTTTGTAGGAAATTGAATACTAATGAAAACCTACAGCAGCGGTTTGCTTACAGGACCTGTGATGATGTCACCGTCATGTGATCAGTCACCTGTGTGGGAGGAGTCCGGGGACACATGACCAGGGGGTGATCAATCTGTGCAAAACTCTGCTGTGCTGTTTTTCATCCCTATTGTATGAAGAATGTAGCAGAGCTGTGTGTGATGTACAAGTAGCAGTGCTGTGTGGGTGACGTGCATGTAGCAGAGCTGTGTGGCGCATTGCGCCCCAAGAAAAACTAGTACTATGTAATTTCCTAATAATTACTAGTAGTATTTAATGAGAGAGTGTGCTGAACTTATGATACATCATAGACAAGGAGTTTAACTATGGAAAGGGGCAGCTTTTCCCAGCAGCAGTATATTTCAGGTCTGCAATGTGCTAATCTTGTGTGAGGTCATAGACTAAGGGCTTATTCACACAAGCAACGTTCTTGAGCGAGTTTTGTGCCATGTGCACAAAACTCACATGAATATTAAATTCACTCTGTTGAATGGACTCATTCACACGAGCGATGCTGCAAGAAACAAAAATTGCATGTTCTATCTGTTCTTAGTGTTACATTATACTGTGATCTAACAGGCAGTCTAATAAGCCCCGTCACAGACTTGGCTTCATAGGCAATCTGCGATAGCAGCCCTGGGTGCTTTCAGAAGGCCCCCGGCTGCCATGACAAATGAACGGCACGCTGCGATCCCATCCCAGGGGGCCATTCAGGATCCAATTGGGGCATTTACATGCCACTATCAGAAATGATGGTGGCATATAAAGGGTCAACAGCTGGCACCCGCATTGTATGGAGCGGGATCGAACACCGCTCCATACAAGCCTCGAACTTCCATGACTTATCAGTATGTCATGGAGCGTTAAGGGGTTAAAGTTATAGTGTACAATCATCACCATTAACACAGTGTACAAGTATACATTTTTTTCCCAACAGCCTATAAATAAAGTGCATATGAGTGCAAGAAACACATCATCAACCGTGTAATATAAAGTATATTCCAGTGCAATACACAACAGTGGCAAACACACCAACAGTCAACTATATACAGTTCACATCAGTTTCCAATCCTCCTACACTTCCCACCACTTTCGAGAAATGTAATGTTCAACCAGTCTTTAGAAATACTGCTTACCTATTTCATTGGCCATTGTGGTGACTCCACAGCAGGTATCAATTAAGCAGCCAACTTTCACCCCATTTAGTTGAGCTTGTGTCAACTGGGGATGTCACTAGTGTCCATTTGAAGTGTTTAGTATCTAGTATGTGGTTGGAGGCCCTGGAGACCCAGGTTGGAGACCCTGGAGACCCAACCCAGGGCAAGTTGCCTTTGTCCTTAGGTACTACAGTCTACTTTACTTAGTTTCGGTGTCTGACATTCACTGTCCAGTCTGGTGGGACACTGTGTATGATGCCTTCTGGTACTCTAGAGGCGAAGACCCCGTCTTTCCCTCTCAATCTCTTCCTTCAACTCCTGGAGTGTGGCCTTAATATTCTGCTTGAACTCCTGGAAGGACTCAATGCTCCCCTTGTTCGGTGACACAGGGACAGTCTTTTGCAAGTCTACATCTGCAATCTAAGGGACCATTCTCGGATTTTGAGCCTATCAACTATGCCATCTGTAAACAGGTCAATCTTTGTTGGTTTAAGGACAGAGTGTGTTACCCAGAGCCCACTTGAGGATTGCACTGATAATGACATATGTAGTGGCCCAGAGTTAGTGGGGCCCCTCCATAATGTTATATGTCTGTCTCGTGCCATCATCTTGTCAGTGTCTTGTGTGTAGTATGCATTTGAGTTATGTGTATTGCACCTCTGTGGGATTGAATGGGTTAATGTCTGGGTTATGTCTGGAAAATGTATCATTTTGTGTGTCATGTGATCGTGCTATGTATATGTGTCTGCAAAGTGGATGCAAGTCAGTCTTAGTTTATGCAAGTCAGTCAGTTGGAGACAGTCTAGCAGAAGTCTCAGTCTGCAAGTGAGAGGAGTCTGACACCCACACTTCAAAGATCGGCCTGTGTGTGGAGAGAATAGAGGAAGCCGAGTGATTCCCTTCTGCTCGGCCTAGGCCTACTCTACCCAGGATGTGCTGGTACTACCACTAAGCACTGAGTGACAGAGGAGGACCGCTGTATGGCTTAAAGAAAAGACAAGTAATGTGAGTATGGACGGGTAGAGAGTTAGAAAAAGAGAGAGAGTTGCCAGAAGTGGGATCATACAGATAACTGGGATTGGATCATCTGGAATGCCCCAAGAATCCTCCTTGTCACACCACTTTATTCTGTTGTATCTGTGCCAGACTGCTAATGTTATTTGGAGTTTAACAAGTTACTGTACACGGACATTACCGTCCATTCCCCGTGTGTGGACTACTTTATTCTACTGTCAAGGTCCACCACAGAGGACCGAACGATGGCGTCACGAGTGACAAAAAAAGACTATAGGTAACCTCTGGTTACTTTTCCCTGTGACCTCCCCCAGCAGTAACTTGGTCGGGTCCTGAGCTACCCCGAGGGAATAAGATGGTAGAGCCTCGTGACAAGGCCTTTATCTACCCCACTATGTCCTCGGACGTTGCACATTGACACAGCAGAATTAACCAGAATGGGTTTATTCACAGTCTTTCAATGAGGGCAACAGGTAGTGGTTACTAGTCTTTACAAAGGCAAATATCTTGTCAGACACACAACATCATTACAGAGGCAACACGGTCTCTAACACTTTCTTCCAACCGACCATTGCAACATCAATAAGTCTCTATTAGGGCAGCAAGGGCATCAGCAACAGTGCCATATATATAACAATGCAACACACGAGACGAATGAACCAACAGATACTGTGTAATTCAAGGTTACAGTGATGAGTAGTTGAGCATACTGACAGTCTATATCAGTTTCCAGCCCTCTTATAAACTGAAGACATCAAAATCCTTCATTTTTGGGACTGTGAAAAATGTTTTGAGGAACAATTCTTACTCCCTCTTATTATCCTCTTCATACATACATGTTGGACTACAGAAGGTGGAATTGCTCTTTGAAGACATAAAATTGTAGAATACAGTGAGATATTCCCTTTAATTTAAGAGTTTTCTGTGTCTGACAGGTCGAGATCCACAGTAGATCATTAAACTGCAGCTCCTTGATTAGTCAGGTTCTCTGGAGAAAACCGTCAGGGACTTTTACAAGTGCCAACTTTTTAAAGGGTCTGTTAGTTACTAGCAGTGGGAATGGTTTCTGCCATCACACGAGGTAAAAGGGTCATTGGTGATACCATGGCAAGGAAAAAATATGTAAAGCAAGTCAAGTGTAAGACTACCTTCACACACAACTCTGGGCCGCAGAAATTCTGCAGAATCTCTGTTGCTTTACTGCAGATGGCCGAAGGGAACGAGCTTTGCGGAATTTGCTGCAATTTTTGTTGCAGATTTTGTTTATGTATTTGCGGTTTTATGTGCAGATTTTCTGCTGCAATATCACAAAGAATGTTCCAACTCCCGCCCCATCGCCCTCATAACTCATGCCAGCAGAATTCTTTTAAAGATCATACAAAAACGCATTGCGACAATTGTTGAATGGGAACTGCTGGATGTTCAAGCTGGCTTCCACGAAGGACGTAGCACCAGAGACCAAATCGCGAACCTGCGCTGGATCATGGAGAAGATCCGGGGGTATCAAAGGGACGTGTACATGTGTTTCATTGACTACGATAAGGTATTCGACTGTGTTGAACATGACAAACTTTGGAAGTGTCTGAAGCAAATGGGCGTCCCAGAACATATTGGACAGCTTATAAGGTCGCTTTACAACAACCAAGAAGCAACAGTCAGGACAGCTTATGGAAACGCGGATTGGTTCGGAATCGAGAAAGTCGTACGGCAAGGCTGCATTCTATCACCAGTCCTGTTCAATCTGTACGCAGAAACGATCAGGAGGCGATGCAATCTGGATGGATCAGAAATCGGAGTTACAATCAGTGGCAGAAATGTCAACAATCTCCAATATGCAAATGACCCCACCCTGCTGGCTGAAAGTGAGAGGGACCGGGAATACCTTACCCAATGAGTGCAGAAGGAAAGCGAAGGAATAGGACGGAACTGTACCTCAACAGCAAGAAAACGAAAGCTATGACCGCGGTAGACAACGGTACAGTGAAGATAAAAATTATCAATGAAGAAGTCAATTCAGTCCAAGATTTCATCTTCCTTGGATTCAAAATCGATTGCAACGGGCAATCTGAACCTGAGATCAAGAGACGGATTACACTTGGTAAGAATGCAATGACTGGAAAAGCAAGGACATTAGCATTGCAACAAAAAGTAGACTGGTCAATGCAATCGATTTTCCCATAACAACGTACGGCTGCAAAAGTTGGACGCTCGGGAAAACAGACAGAAGGAAAATTGATGCGTTTGAGCTCTGGTGCTGGAGGAGAATGCTGTGGATACCATGGACCGACATGACAGCGAACAAGGTAATGTTAGATCGTGGCAAACCGAAAATATCACTAGAGGGCAAAATCATCAAACAGCGGCTCTCTTTTTTTTTGGCCACGTGATGCGCGCAAACTCAATGGAAACAGTGCTGATGCTCGGCAAGGTCAGTGGGAAGAAGATCAGGACAACAAACAACAAGATGGTGAGATACAATCATGGCCACCACCAGCATGTCCATCACCGAACTGAAAGAACCCGTGCAAGACAGAAATGCGTAGAGAACATTGATCTATGGAATGATTGAGGGTCGGATGGGACTGTACAGATAACCATCATCAGTTCATGCACAGAGGTCAAACTTTTTTTGAGGTCATGGTGAGGTGGGAGTATTTGGCTCTTTCATAGATTATTATTGGTAATCTTGCTCTTGGTATAGTGGGATTTGGTCAGTGACAGTATGGAGGTAATTATACGGGCCATGATGATTACAGTGATACAGTTGTGGGAGTAATCCCTCAATTTAGCTGATACTCAATATATTGAAGCCTCAGTAATCAATATTCTGTACGGGGCACCAGAGGAGAACACAACATGGAGCAATTAGGTTCTGTTCCAGAGCTCTTCAGATGGGAAGTAGCTCATACTCTAAAATTTTATTAGAAAAGTAGAACCCCTAAATAATAAATGTAATATAAGTTATTTCAATACTTTAACACTGTGTGCGGTTTATTTGTCATCGCTTCTACAAAAAAGAGAAAAAATTGTTTATTTATACTGTGTACATTTTTAAGATAAACTTTAGCAACATCTATTCTATTATTAGGGCCATTTTTCATGAGCGACATTTAAAATTATTGGGAAGATATGCTTTATGGCAGCCTTATGGGCCATTTACACAATGGGAATCTCTGTGAGAAGCCATAAGGCCCTGCCCACTCTCTAGCCCCACCCACTCTCTCTCTGCACTATGGGGATATCCCTCGGGGGTCCCCAGAACAGGGGGAGAGAGAAAGGGACTATGAATTAATCCCCCATAGCAGGGAGAGAGAGCAGATTTCCCCATATCAGGGAGAGAGAGCAAAGCTATGGGGGATTAACCCTTCACCCTGCTCCGTCTCTTTCTGCTATGGGTTAATCCCCCATAGCTCTGCTCTCTCTCCCTGCTATGGGGAAATCCCGAAGCCCTGTGGGGCTTCTTCTCTCCCTCTTCCTGGAGCAGCTACGCTTTTTAAAGCTCAGCTGCTCCAGTAAATGGACGAATTCATGCGCAGGTCTTCTGCGCATGAAACATTGCCTGTTCACGCGATTTTTACACACACGAGAGCAAACAAAATGGGCTTTTTAAAAAATGGGCTTTTGGTGCGAACAAAATTGGCTTTTTAAACAAGAACAGGGGAACATTTTAAAAATGTCTCCAAAATCTTTTTGATACCTCCCCTTTCAAAACGTGAAAAGCATGGAGGTTGTTTGAAGAGTTGCACACACGTATTTGGGATGGAAGGGTATATCAGACTGTAAGGTCAAGTGATTTTATTTAAAAAAATTCCCATGCAGAAACTAGATGGATTGTTGATTTGGACATTCTCATTCCAAAGGAACTGAACTGGGAAATTGAACTCTGCTTTCAATTAATGAATATTTTAATTTTTAAATATATTTATGGTTTTTTTTTATTTATGAGGTAATAGTTTATTTATGGGGAATTTCTTTGCTGCATTTTTATGTGATAGGCAGGGGTAGGCTAGGCCGCTCCCTCAGTGAGCGTTTAGGGCCACAGAGCTACATGACTTGTGCTGTGACCGTCATTGCTTTCTTTAGACTTTTCAATGCCTGCAGTGATAAACTCATTGCAAGTGTTGCATAGCATCCAGGACTGCGGGGGATGACATTCCTAGGCAGGGACCAGAGGCGGCCGTCTCACTCAGTGCGCTGGATGCAGTGCTCTCTATCAAGAGCATCTGACTCAGTATGTGCAGGACATGAGGGAGGAGTCTCTTGATGAAGATGGAGCTACAGGGGTCACTATTATCTATAGGGGCAAAAGAGGAGGACCACAGTGAACTATAGGGGACCAAAAAGGATAGGGTAATTTTTATCAATAGAGGGCTGCAGAAGAGGGTTCACCCTTATCTGTAGGGGCCACAGAGGAGGGGGTCATTATTATCTATAGGAGCTGTAGAGGAGGGATCACTGTTATTTATAGGGCACCACAGAGGAAGGGTCACCGTTACCTACAGGGGGCCAAAGGGGGATCACTAAGACTTAGACAGGGCTAGATATATGTTCTGGCACTATATGTACAGTACTGGTTCTAGTACTGTATTTCTCATATAAGTCAGGCTCTGGTGCCGTATGTATGGTATGAGCCTGGTTCTGGTGCCGTATTTATGGTCTGTGAGTGGCCAGCTGCACCGCATACTTCCACCATTAGGGTGGGTCACTACTTATGAGCTGATGTTGTGTTCTTGCCCCCAGATCTAAAATTTGCCAGTCAGCCCCTGCTGATTGGGATCAGAATATTATGTAAGGGCAAACTTTTATAGACTTTTAGTGGCATTCAGACTTGCATTGATGGAGAATAGAGGGGTATTAGTTGAAGCAAGAGAACCTTGATCAGCTGAAAACTATTTGAGAAGGGATGGGGTTTGTTGTTAAGGCTGGATTCACACGAATGTATATCGGCTGTTTTTTCACGCCGAGCCGATATGTCGCCCTCATCTGCAGGGGGGGAGGATGGAAGAGCCTGGAGCAGGAACTGAGCTCCCGCCCCCTCTCTGCCTCCTCTCCACCCCTCTTCACTATTTGCAATGAAAGGAGGCTGGGTGGGGCGGGGCTAAGTTCCGCGAATTAGCCCCGCCCCATCCCACCTCTCCCCATTGCAAATAGTGCAGAGGGGCGGAGAGGAGGCAGAGAGGGGGTGGGAGCTTAGAGCACTGCTCCTGGCTCTTCCATCCTCCCCCCCCCCTGCAGAGAGAGAGGACGTATATCGGCTCGGCGTGAAAACCGAGCCGATATACGTTTGTGTGAATCCAGCCTAAGGCCAGCTATATTAGTGTGGTAATCTATTTTGTGTGCAGTTAGATAGCATTGGTCATTTTTCATGGCCATCACCTATTTCCTCCCCCTTGCCTGCTGGATGTTTGCATTTAGAATGATAATTGTATTACCTCACTTTAGCTGTGATCTAAATAACCCCCCACCCAGAGGCGTAACTTGAAGCTCCCGGGCCCCGATGCAAAACTTGTAACAGGGCCCCCAACTATAATGCTTTACTCATAGTACTAGGCTCCCTATATGGGGAGGAGAGGCCTTATGGGCCCCCTAAGGCTCCTGGGCCCGGGTGCAACCGCATCCCCTGCATCCTCTATAGTTACGCCCCTGCCCCCACCCCCACCCCCCCATTATCCTTAAGTCTCCTTGCTCCAAATAGAAGAAAGCCTGGTTTACCATCTTGTCAGTCATTTTGCAAGAACAGTGGAGAATAGTTGTAAAGGCCCTGTTAGAATATTATGTTACTGTATACCAACATGACTTTGGTTATTCAATGTGATAAGTGATGTGGCCGGCTTCCAACATAGTTGTTGTAATGTATTTAACTACTTTGATTTACCATATATACTCGAGTATTAGCCGACCCGAGTATGAGCCGAGACATTAAGTTTCACAACAAAAAACTGTGAAAACTTATTGACTGGAGTATAAACCGAGCTATACTCAAGTATATACTAGGTAAAAAAAAAACCTCCATGCTCCCCTCCCAGCCGGCATCTGTGTCTGTGCGACAAGCTGCTTGAATTCTCCCCGCTGTCATCCCCCTGCTGTCCTCTCTGCTTGGCTCTCAGTGCTGTGTAAGTAAGCGCTGTGATTGGATTGAGCACCAGCCAATCACAGCTGGGCTCGATCCAATCACAGTGCTTACTTACACAGCACTGATGGCAGGAGATTTGAAAGCCGAGCAGGGAGATGACAGCAGGGAGAATTCTAAAGCAGCTTGATTGGCTGTGAATGATCGATCATCGGCTGTGATTGGCTGACGCTCGATCCAATCACAGCTCTTACTTACGCAGTGCTGACGGCGGTGGATGACAGAGCCGAGCAAAGAGGACGGTGGGGAATGATAGCGGAGAGAATTAAAGCAGCCTGCCGCACCGCCGCCGGGGACACAGACGCCGGCTGGGAGATGAGTATGGAGGGGTTTTTTTTAAGCCTTCCCTGACTCGAATATAAGCCAAGGGGGGCTTTTTCAGCACAAAAAAAATGTGCTGAAAAACTAGACTTATACTCGAGTATATACAGTACTTTGTTAATGTATTTATTCCTCTTCCCACCCCTGTGATGCAAGTGCACCTGTTGAAGGCGAGTTGATAACTGACCTCTGTACCCCAATTATCAGTTAAAAGCCTAATATTTTAGCACTATCAGAATTTGCCGGATGAAATTCCAACAGTGATATATTTCAGGCACTACTAAGAAGTTAGTATGACTGTATCGGCACATGTATGATAAGTCATTTGTATGAAGTGCTGACTGAATCGGTTTTTGTTGCAGGTTATAATCTAGGGCACTACAAGTTCTGGCACTACTACATACGCATTGCTAGTTGGATGCCAAAATGATAAAGCCCCGCCACATGGGTAGAGAAGAGGACCAGAGACAGGGTTCATCTTCTACTACTCTCCTATATCATTGCCAATGTGCCAAACCTTGCAGGCTATACATACCTGAGAACAAATGCCAGGGTAACATTGCATGCTGGTCCTGTAATACAAGGGATTCAAGGAGCATTGGGGTTAATGCTGTGATGGTGTGAACAGAAGGGGGAGCATATAGTGATATTGTAGGCCACCTAATTCTACCTCAGGTACTTCGTCTAACCCATGAAATCGACATGACAATCCTCATATGCAGCTATAAATGCAACATATTGCCAAGAAATCACACAATGCAATGCTGCCTTAGATGGCTGAGGGCGCGAATTCGTGAACCATGGTATCCCAGGTGCACTTGTGAGAGACATAAAGAAGCAACACATGAAGATCTGCGATTCACTTACTGCAATGTACAGCGTGACACAATACGCTACACTATCATACTATATGTGCCAGGAAGTGGAGGAACTATATACATCCATCCAGCAAAATGTGCACAAGAAGAAAATGTTGTGTATCCTGAGGGAAATAAAGAATATTAGTCAACCTTTAACATTATTCCAGTCTGGTTCTGATGCTGGAAAAGATGGGATGAGCAGTGGAGGAACAGCTCCCCCTACTGGACCTAGAATGAATAATTCAAATAATATACATAGGGACTTGGGTGCATGATGATGCAGTATTGTCAAAACTTCAAAGATAGTGTCAGCAATTTATCAGGGAAAAGATAGAGAGCTGGTTACCCTGTGTTTGAGGCTTATGATTTAAAAGAAAAAATAAGTCCACCTGTACATTGGTTAACATACATTAAATGATCGTTACCAGTATATGAATACTGACTTAATAGGAATCTTATCAATACTACTGTCCCTGTGGAGAAGAATACACTGTATCTACTATAACATTGTGTCCTATGAACAATACAACTAATATAATAATAAGCCATCCTATATACAATGATATAACTACAATAATGCTGCCCTCTATGTACAAGAATATAACTACTATAATACTGCTCCTATGTACAAGAATATAACTACTATAATACTGCCTCATATGTACAAGAATATAACTACTATAATACTGCCCCCTATGTACAAGAATATAACTACTATAATACTGCCTCCCTATGTACAAGAATATAACTACTATAATACTGCCTCCTATGTACAAGAATATAACTACTATAATACTGCCTCCTATGTACAAGAATATAACTACTATAATACTGCCTCCTATGTACAAGAATATAACTACTATAATACTGCCCCCTATGTACAAGAATATAACTACTATAATACTGCCCCTTGTGTACAAGAATATAACTACTATAATACTGCCCCCTATGTACAAGAATATAACTACTATAATACTGCTCCTATGTACAAGAATATAGCTACTATAATACTGATCCCTATGTACAAGAATATAACTACTATAATACTGCCTCCTATGTGCAAGAATATAACTACTATAATACTGTCCTCTATGTACAAGAATATAACTACTATAATACTGCCTCCGATGTACAAGAATAAAACTACTATAATACTGCCCCCTATGTACAAGAATATAACTACTATAATACTGCCCCCTATGTACAAGAATATAACTACTATAATACTGTCCCTATGTACAAGAATATAACTACTATAATACTCCCCCTATGTACAAGAATATAACTGCTATAATACTGCCTCCTATGTACAAGAATATAACTACTATAATACTGCCCCCTATGTACAACAATATAACAACAATAATACTGCTCCATCTGTACAAGAATATAACTACTATAATGCTGCCCCCTATGTACAAGAATATAACTACTATAATACTGCCCCCTATGTACAAGAATACAACTGCTATAATACTGCTCCTATGTGCAAGAATATAATTACTATAATACTGCCCCCTATATACAAGAATATAACTACTATAATGCTGCTCCTATGTACAAGAATATAACTACTATAATACTGCTCCTAAGTACAAGAATATAATTACTATAATACTGCCCCCTATGTACAATAATATAACTACTATATTACTGCACCTATGTAGAAGAATATAACTACAATAATACTGCCCTTTATGTACAAGAATTTAACTACTATAATACTGCCCTTTATGTGCAAGAATATAACTACTATAATACTGCCCCCTATGTACAAGAATATAACTACTATAATACTGCCTCCTATGTACAAGAATATAACTACTATAATACTGCCCCTATGTACAAGAATATAACTACAATAATACTGCCCTTTATGTACGTGAATATAACTAATATAATACTGCCCCCTATGTACAAGAGTATAACTACAGTAATACTGCTACTATATAAAAGAATAAAGCTACTATAATACTGCCCCCTATGTACAAGAATGTAACTGCAAAAATAATGCCCCTATGTACAAGAATATAACTACTATAATACTGCTACTACGTACAAGAATATAACTATTATAATACTGCCCCTAAGTACAAGAATATAACTACTATAATACTGCCCCCTATGTACAAGATTATAACTACTATAATACTGCCCCCTATGTACAAGAAAATAACTACTATAATACTGTCCCCTGTGTACAAGAATATAACTACAGTAATACTGCTACTATATAAAAGAATAAAGCTACTATAATACTGCCCCCCTATGTACAAGAATAAACTACTATACTACTGCCCCCTACGTACAAGAATGTAACTGCAAAAATACTGCCCCAATGTACAAGAATATAACTACTATAATACTGCTACTACGTACAAGAATATAACTACTATATTACTGCCCCCTATGTAAAAGAATATAACTACAATAATACTGCCCCCCATGTACAAGAATATAACTACAATAATACTGCCCTTTATGTACAAGAATTTAATTACTATAATACTGCCCCCTATGTACAAGAATATAACTACAATAATACTGCCCCCTATGTTCAAGAATATAACTACTATAATACTGCCCCCTATGTACAAGAATATAACTACTATAATACTGCCTCCTATGTGCAAGAATATAACTACTATAATACTGCCCCCTATGTACAAGAAAATAACTACTATAATACGGCCCCCCATGTACAAGAATATAACTACAATAATACTGCCCTTTATTTACAAGAATTTAACTACTATAATACTGCCCCCTATGTACAACAATATAACTACTATAATACTGCCTCCTATGTACAAGAATATAACTACTATAATACTGCCCTTTATGTACACGAATATAACTACTATAATACTGCCCCCTGTGTACAAGCATATAACTACAGTAATACTGTTACTATATAAAAGAATAAAGCTACTATAATACTGCCCCCCCATGTACAAGGATAAACTACTATACTACTGCCCCCTATGTACAAGAATGTAACTGCAAAGATACTGCCCCTATGTACAAGAATATAACTACTATTATACTGCTTCCTATGTACAAGAATATAACTACTATAATACTGCCTCCTATATACAAGAATATAACTACTATAATACTGCCCCCTATGTACAATAATATAACTACTATAATACTGCTCCTATGTACAAGAATATAACTACTATTATACTGCCCCTATGTACAAGAATATAACTACTATAATACTGCCTCCTATGTACAAGAATATAACTACTATAATACTGCCCCCTATGTACAAGAATATAACTACTATAATACCGCTCCTATGTACAAGAATATAACTACTATAATACTGCCCCCTATGTACAAGAATATAACTACTATAATACTGCTCCTATGTACAAGAATATAACTACTATAATACTGCCCCTATGTACAAGAATATAACTACTATAATACTGCTCCTATGTACAAGAATATAACTACTATAATATTGCCCAATATCTACAAGAATATAACTACTATAATACTGCCCCCTATGTACAATAATATAACTACTATAATACTGCCCCCTATGTACAAGAATATAACTACTATGATACTGCCCCTATGTACAAGAATATAACTACTATAATACTGCCTCCTATGTACAAGAATATAACTACTATAATACTGCCCCCTATGTACAAGAATATAACTACTATAATACCGCTCCTATGTACAAGAATATAACTACTATAATACTGCCCCCTATGTACAAGAATATAACTACTATAATACTGCTCCTATGTACAAGAATATAACTACTATAATACTGCCCCTATGTACAAGAATATAACTACTATAATACTGCTCCCTATGTACAAGAATATAACTACTATAATACTGTCTCCTATGTACAACAATATAACTACTATAATACTGCCCCCTATGTACAAGAATATAACTACTATAATACTGCCCCCTATATACAAGAATATAACTACTATAATACTGCCCCCTATGTACAAGAATATAACTACTATAATACTGCCCCCTATGTACAAGAATATACTTACTATAATACTGCTCCTATGTACAAGAATATAACTACTATAATACTGCCTCCTGTGTACAAGAATACAGTCCAAATTAGTTTGAACCAAACTGGAACTTCACCAATACCTCTAAAATTATGATTCCAGACTAGAGATGAGCGAACGTGCTCGGCCACGCCCCTTTTTCGCCCGAATACCGCGATTTCCGAGTACTCCCGTACTCGGGCGAAAAAATTCGGGGGGCGCCGTGGCGGCACGGGGGGTAGCAGTGGGGAGTGGGGGGAGAGGGAGAGAGGGCTCCCCCCTGTTCCCCGCTGCTACCCCCC
Organism: Eleutherodactylus coqui; assembly: GCF_035609145.1. Taxonomy (NCBI): domain Eukaryota; kingdom Metazoa; phylum Chordata; class Amphibia; order Anura; family Eleutherodactylidae; genus Eleutherodactylus; species Eleutherodactylus coqui. The sequence continues at coordinate 95,894,267 of NC_089849.1, forward strand.
GCACCGCCACGCCTCTCCCCGCCCCCCGGCGCCCCCCGAATCTTTTCACCCGAGTACTGAAGTACTCGAAAATGGCGGTACTCGGGTGCATAAGTACTCGAAACGAGTACGTTCGCTCATCTCTATTCCAGACCCATTGTGGTGATGACTCAGTGGTTAGTACTGCTGCCTTGCAGTGTTGGAGTCCTAGATTGAAATCTGACAACTTCTGCATGGCAAGTGTATGTTCTCATTGCGTTTCATAATAATTAGCTTTATTTATATAGCACATGCATCGCTTATGCATCGCTGTACATTACTTGATATTTCCTGTCACAATCTATATCCACTTATTAGTCTGTTTTTAGAATGTGGGGAGAAACTGGAACAAACTCGGGAAGAGATACAAACTCCCTGCAGATGTTGGCCTTGGTCAGATTTGAACCTAGGACCCCCCAGCACTGCCAGCCAACTACTGGTACAGTCAGTTCCAGAAGCTGATGTGTAAGATGAAGATCCAAATACATATATTATGCATTAGTAATGTTTTTCCTTTAACAAACCTTTGCAGATACAAATCTAGACTCTATGCATTCACTATTTTTTGCTAGATCGACATCTTTCCCAATAGGATTCGCTAATAAACTCATTTGTAATTCTGTGTCGATATAATAGACTTCTATGGACAGGAAATGGGTTCTTCTGCTGAAACTGATCTCCCAGTAGTGCTATAAGGGGGTGATGTGAAGTAGTCCTGCATTGTTCACTATACGTAATGGAATGTGCTTTATAAAGTGCTGATGAGCATTGACAGAGCTCATTAAAATGGGTATCGCAGCTCTCAGAGACGGGCCGGCATGAAAATCCACCAGAGTTGGGGTTTTTAATCGAGCAGTTCCATTGTGTGGCAGACCATAGAGAAATACATTGCGGAGATTGGGATATAATAGTATCGGCTTTTGTCAGTTAGGCTTCTTTTAAAGTGAACTTACATTAAAGATGAACTCAACTGTCTTATTAAAATATTATATTACATACCTTTGCATATTCTTTGTGTATTTACCTACGTGAGAGCTTCCCCTAAGGCCAAGTCTACATCTGCGCTGAGGCCTCCAGCTGATTATTCTTAGTTGGTTCTGTCCTCTGAGCTGAACAACGAAAGTACAGGAACTACTGGAGCCAGCATATGCGGGATCTAAGTGACGCCAGATGGACCCTACTGGCTATAATGGGTCGTCCAGCTTCTAGAATGCCAGCTTAAATGTTTTATGGATAACATAGCAAAAATTTGCTATGCTATTTTCTCCAGATCTTGTGTAGGATCTATGTATTTAAAGGGATAGAAGAGCTTTTTAACTGATAACCTATCCCCTGAATAGTTCAACAATAGTTGATAGATAGGGATCCACCAATGGAGACCTCCATTCATCGGCTGATCATCCGTCCCACTGCACTGGCAGTGGAACGGACGTTGTCATCAGTGGTTATAGGAGGAATTCGGAGTGTCAGCTTCACTCCCATTGAAATGGACCATGGTCACGTCCTGTTCTGAACAGGAAATGTAGGAACAGCACGGTGATCTATCCAGGTCATCAGTTCCAAAAGGCTTGAATACCCCTTTAACTGCTCACAGGAAGTTCAATTTATTGCACAATAGATTGCCTCCATGATAGTTGTCTTGCCCTGCCCTAGTGGAGCTCCAGCCACTTCCCGGGTCAAGTTGCTTCTTGTTCACATGGCTTATTCCAAACAGAAGAGGAACAGAAGCGCTACAGATAAGAGCTAAGTAAATCAAAGCCTCAGTGAGTGTGGGTGGCTGTATTCTAACTGTACTGCCTTCTTAAGTGGATTGTGTCTTAAGTGTCTGATTTGGGATTAGTAACTTTTGTGTCAGGGACTTTGGAAAACTATTTTATTTAATTACTGCTTTTTGAAACTTCTGTATGTATATTATTTTTATCTAATCTATCTGTACCATACCCATTTAGAATGTGCTCCATGATTGGCAATGCCGCCCAGTGTACATCTTGTGCCCTGTATGTGGTCCTTGAACAGCCAGTCGAGGGTAGATACAGCTGTATGAGATGTGAGTGTTACACACTTGGAAGTCCAGATTCAGGATCTAAATGTGCGGCTTGCAACACTGATTATCCATTGACAATATGGAAAACAGTTTGCTGCTCACTGAGCTGCACTCGCTGGGGTAGATGTGGGGGTGCATAGTAGTTTGGGAGAGCAGGATGAGCAGGCAGCTAGCTGGGTGACAGGAGGAGGGGTTGAGGGAAGAGAATCAGGGAAGCTAGTCTTGAACTGGGAAACCCCAACAAATTTGCAAACTTGGCAGATGAGAGGGATGCCATTACAGGATTAGCACTGCTGCAGCACAACGTACCCTCTGACCGCCAGGGGGATGACTGCTCCAGCAAGAAGGGGAATAGGAGCACAGGGCAGGCTAGACAGGTCCTGCTAGAGGGAGACTCAATTATTAGGGGGACAGACAGGGCAATCTGCCACAAAATTTGGGATTGTCGAACAATGGGTTGTCTTCCTGGCAATCAATCATGGATCGGGTTGAAAGATTGCTGGGAGGTGCTGGTGAGGGTCCAGCGGTTGTAGTACACATTGGCACTAATTACAAAATTAGAGGTAGGTGAAAGGTCCTTAAAAAGGATTTCAGGGAGCTTGGATGTAAGCTTAAGGCAAGGACCTCCAAAGTAGTATTTTCTGAAGTACTACCTGTACCACGTGCCATACCGGAAAGGCAGCTGGAGATTAGGGAGGTAAACAAGTGGCTCCAGAGTTGGTGTAGGAAGGAGGGATTTGGGTTCCTGGAGAACTGGGCTGACTTTGCTGTCGGCTATAGGTTCTACCGTAGGGATGGGATGCATCTCAATGGGGAGGGGGCAGCTGTGCTGGAGAAGATGGCTAGAAAGTTGGAGGAGTGTTTAAAATAGGGACAGGAGAGGGGGGCAACCAGAGAAATTAAGGGGAAGATGGTGTAGTCAGTGACCTTGGACTAAGTAATGGAAATGAGGGCGGAGCGGTGGGAGGGGTTGGTACAGCTAGAACTGGCAGAATAGTTAATGGGGATACACTAAAAATACAGAATATCCAAAACCCTCTAAACTGTATGGAGACTAATGCTAGAGGTCTGACTAGTAAAGTAGACAAACTGGAAGCAAAATAATGTCTGAGGAGAACTATGACATAGTGGACAAAGACTACCGTACATTCCAGCGTATAAGACGACCTTTTAACCCCGAAAAATATCCTCTGCAGTCGGGGGTCATCTTATACGCCGGGTATACAAAAAAAAAAAATGTGTCAAAAAAAAAAAGCAGTACTCACCTCCCCCGGCGTTCTACAGTGCTGCTGCAGGCTGTCGCTCCCCCCTCGTCCCTGACAGAGCATTGCTTTCTGGATGCGGGGCTTGAAATCCCCGCCTCCAGAAAGCTTATGCTGTGATTGGCTAACTCACGCGGCGTCAGCCAATCACAGCCATTCAACATGTTGAATGGCTGTGATTGGCTGACGCCGCGTGAGTTAGCAATCACAGTCCCGCATCCAGAAAGCCATGCTCTGTCGGGAACGAGGAGGGAGCGACATCCTGCAGCAGTGCCGCAGAATGCCGGGGGAGGTGAGTACTGCTTTTTTTTCTTTTACACCGTATTCCCTGCGTATAAGGCGACAGTTGGGGGGTCGTCTTATATGCCCAGTCGCCTTATATGCCGAAATATATATGGTAGGTTGAATGAAAACTGTGACTGGGTGGTGAACTTACAGGGCTACAGTCTGTTCAGAATGGATCTTAAAAAGTGGAAAGGGAGGTTAGTTTGTCTTTACGTGAAATCCTGTTTAAAGCCATATTACAGAAAAGTATATGGGAGGGAGATGAACATGTGGAGTTTCTATGGGTAGAAATACATAGAGGGAAAAACTACAATAAAATCCTCAAAGGGGTTGTCTGTAGGCCACCAAATATAACAGGGGTGAAGACTGGGGAGCTCCTGGGATGGAGACTTTTGCCAAAGAGAATGAAACTAATCCTAAACTGTTCTTCAACTATATAAATAGTAAAAAGAATAATACTGAAAGTGTTGTAAAAAATTGTAGATGATGGTGAGAAAACAAATCTATTATATAGCTTTTTCTCCACTGTGTCCAGAGGAAAATGAAATGTCAGATAAGATGTAGAGTGATAAAGTAAACTCTCTACTAAATTTCACCAGTCTAACCTAGGAAAAAGTGAAGCCGTCATAAAAAGATTAAAATAGGGAAATCGCCAGGTCCCGATGGCATACACCTCCGACTTTTAGGAGAATTAAAAAATGTGATAGACAGACCCTTGTTTCTTATATTTAAGGACTCAATAGTGACAGGGTCTGTTTCACTGGATTAGCGCATAGCCAATGTGGCGCCGTTATTCAAAAAGGGGTCAAAAAGTGAACCAGGAAACAACTACAGGCTAGTAAGTCTTAGGGTGGCTTCAGACGAGCGCGTATTTTGTGCTTGCATATGCACGCACAAAAACACGTGTCTATTAGCCACAATACATTCCCTATGGTGTGTGCACATGTCCGTGCTTTATAAGCGTGTGCCTGCAAAGATAGGACATGCGTGCACCATAGTGAATGCATGCATTGTTCTCAATGGAGCCGCAGCTGCTGCCGGCACCCCTGCATTGTTTTTCAGGGATGGGCTTTACATATAAGCCCTTCCCTGAAAAACAAAAATTTTTGTGAAAAAAAAACAAATAAATAAACTTACCCTCCGCCGCTGCCGTGTACCCCGCGGAGATGAAGAACACATCTGCCGCATGCGGCAGATGTTTCCCTCATCCCCGCTAGTTAAAAGAATTCCCTGCTGCTACATCTTCCACATCTGTAACAGATGCAGCAGAGGAATTCTTCAATTCTCTACCGCAGCTGTCACACATGACAGCTGCGGTAGAGGGGTCTGCTGCTGGTCCCCCGTCAATTGATTTCAGGGAAGGGCTTTAAATATAAGCCCTTCCCTGAAAATCCAGTAAAAGCCGCATCTTCTCCTGCTGTCCACTGCTCTGTAGTGCTGATCTATCAGTAGCTGGGGATTTAAAATCCCCGCCTGCTGAAAGAGCTAGTTGTGATTGGCTGAGGTGCTCAGCCAATCACAGGCAGCTCTCGTCCATCATTCGTTAGGCGAGAGTGGCTGTGATGTGTGACAGCTGCGGTAGAGAGTTGAAAAATTCCTCTGCTGCATCTGTCACAGATGTGGCAGATGTAGCAGCAGGGAATTCTTTTAACTAGCGGGGATGAAGGAAACATCTGCCGCATGCGGCAGATGTGTTCTTCAACCCTGTATAAGTTTATTTTAATTTTTTTTACACTAAAATTTTTGTTTTTGAGGGAAGGGCTTATATGTAAAGCCCTTCCCTGAAAAACAATGCAGGGGTGCCCGCAGACCTTTGCTGGCAGCCACCTATGTACGCACAAAAACATGCTCATGTAAAGCCACCCTTAAGGCTGATTTAGACACAATGATTCTCACTCAAAAATCGCTCAAAGCCATCTTTTGAGTGAGAATCGTATCTAACTGCACTGACATTGTGCAGTTTTCGTTAACGAGTCACTGATCGTTTTCTTTCAGCATGCTGAAAGAGAATAATCAGCCTTATAAGGAGTTCACAGTGGGATACAGCCGACACTATTGTTTCAGGTGTATACTGCTCCGTGAACACAGCCGGGGTATGAAGAACACAACACTCCAGCTGTGTTCTGCATACCCTGCATGGAGCGTACAGCTGTATACCAGCTGAGTGCTCCGTGAACAGCCGGGGTATGAAGAACATAGCGCTCCAGAGAGTTGACGGGAGTGGGATCACACAGATAACTGGGACTGTGGATCGTCCGGAATGCCCTGAGAATCCCCCCTGTCACACCACCTTATCTTGTTGTATGTGTGCCAAACTGCTGTTGTGAATTGGACTTTGCTAAAGTTACAGTAAACGGACACTACTGACCATTCCCGGTTTTGTTCAGAAAGTTTTCCCTGTGTGTGGACTATTTTATTTCCCGATCAAGATTCATCACAGAGGACGGAACAGTGGCATCACGTGTGACAAAGAGATTACAGGTAAACTCCGGTTACTTTTCCCCTGTGACCTTCCCCAGCAGTAACTTGGTCGGGTTTTGAATTACCCTGATGGTAGGACAAGGTCCTTATCTACCCTGCTATCTCCTCACCGAAGGGACAAAAAGTTTTAATAATGACTTATGAAAAACCCTATGAACCCTCCATGTAGCTGGCAAATCAAGTTCATAAGCAAGTGAATTCACTACACACGTGATGACAAAGGGACCCACGTAAAGGGGCACCAGTTTCAAAGACAGGACCTTCAATTTGAGATTTCTAGGAGACAAATATACCTTCTGTCCCATCCTGTAAGATTCAGATACTGACAGACTCCTCCCACTACGCAACTGCATACGAGCCCCCGTTGCTTCCAGGTTCTTCAGTACTTCTTTCCATACCCCCTGCAGCGCACCTGTGGCAACATCAGCTGCAGGACAGGCAGACAGAGTAGAAATAGCTGTAAGGAAGCGAGGATGCTGACCATATACGCAACGGAATGGAGATACTCCAGTGGAAGAACAAGTACGGTTGTTTAGCGCAAACTCTGCCAATGGCAGGAATTCTGCCCACTGATGAGCCTTCCCGCTAGCAAACAACCGTAAATATTGCACTAAATCCTGGTTCTTCCGCTCAGTCTGACCATTAGTTTGTGGGTGGAATGCTAATGAGAAGGAAAGTGACGTTCCCAGGTTTCTACAGAAGGCTCACCAAAATTGCGCAACAAACCGAACACCGCGATCAGATACAATGTTCTTGGGTACCCCATGTAGAGGAATGATTTCTTTTACAAAAATCTTGGAAAATTCTATCGAAGAAGGTAGCTTTTTTAACGCCACGAAAATGTGCCATCTTTGAGAAATGGTCTACAACAACTAGGATAGTGGTGAACTTCTGAGACTCAGGTAGATTGGTGATAAAATCTACCGTTAATTGCGACCACGGATGAGAAGGCACCGGTAACGGTCTCAGAGACCCCTCCGGACAACGATGCCGACTTTTACTGCGTGCACAGACAGAACATCCCATAACAAAGTCGCGGATCTCCCGAGACATGCCTGGCCACCAGTAGTGCATAGTACACAGATCCAGAGTTCCCTGAACCCCCGGATGGCCCGCAAGAACAGATGAGCGAGACTCTTCAATGACTCTCAGATGTAAGGTTTCTGGCACAAACCATCTGCCCTCCGGCACCCCTGAGGGAGCATCCTGCTGACAATCCCATAGATGAGGAACAAGATCAGACTCTACAGCTGCCACCACCACCCCAGGTGCCAAGATATTCTCGCGAACCACTGTCTCACTTTCTGGCGAACCGAAACTCTGTGAGAGGGCATCTGCATTCACGTTCTTCTCCCCTGGAATATAAGTAATGATGAGGTTAAACCTGGCAAAAAACAACGCCCACCTGGCCTGACGAGCTGTGAGTCTCTTAGCATTGGCGAGATATACCAAGTTTTTATGATCAGTATACACAGTAAAGGGATGCCTTGCTCCCTCAAGATGGTGACGCCACTCTTCTAGAGACCACTTATTTGCCAATAACTCTCAATTACCCACGTCATAGTTACGTTCCGCCGAACTGAACTTCCGCGAGAAGAATGCACAAGGACTATACCCAAGTCTCCCACTGACTTCCTGAGACAATACAGCCCCCACCTCAGACGCATCGACCTCAATGAAGAATGGTCGCCGCGCGTCAGGCTGTAATACACCAGGGCAGAAGTAAACGCCCTTATGAGATGACTAAAAGCCTCTAGGGCCTCAGGCGACCATCTTACCAGGTCGGCACCCTTCTTGGTAAGATCAGTCAGATAAGATCAGGCAGAATAATTCTTGATGAATCAACGGTAAAAATTTGCGAAACCTAAAAACCACTGGAAAGCTTTCAGGGTATCTGGTCTGACCCATTGGGAGATTGCTGCCACTTTATCAGACTCCATTTGAATCTCCGTGGGTGAAATCACATAACCAAGGAAGGACACTTGTTTAGTACTAAAAATGCATTTCTCCAACTTGAAAAAAGTTGGTACTCGCGCAATCGGGTCAGAACCAGCCTAAGGTGCCACACATGTGAATCCCAGTCTGGGGAGTACACCAGAATGTCATCCAGATATATGACCAAAAATACCCCCAGGAAGTCGTAGAAGACTGCGTTCATAAATCCCTGGAACACAGCGGGGGCATTACAAAGTCCGAAAGGCATGACTAGACATTCAAAATGTCTGAACGAGGTGTTGAACGCAGTCTTCAACTTATCTCCCTTTCGGATGCAAATTAAATTGTAAGCCCCCCTTAAGTCCAATTAGGAAAACCAATGGGCCCCCACCACCTGATTCAATAAATTAGGGATCAGGGGCAAGGAACACTGGTCCTTCAGTGTAATTTTATTTAAAGCCCGATAATCCACACAAGGCCTCAATGTCCCATCCTTCTTCTCTACAAAGAAGAGACCTGCCCCGGCAGGGGAACTGGACGGCCTGATATGTCGTTTGGCCAGAGACTCCGAAATATGGGACTTAAGGACTTCATGTTCACGCCCAGACAAATTGAAAATGGCTCCCTTACGGATGGGACTGTTGGGTATCAAATCAATACCACAGTCCCACTCCCAATGGGGAGGCATAGTCTCAGACAGTTGCTTGGAAAATACGTCATGAAAATCAGACCAATACTCAGGGATAAGTATGGTATCCGCTGAACACATGGATATAGTAGCTAAGTGACTATGACAGGACAACTTTCAATGTGTCAATTCCCGAGTAGATCAATCAAATCGGGGATTGTGCAGTGCCTTCCAGGGCATACCAAGCACTACATCAACGGACATTCTTTCCAGTACCAAGAATGACAGATTCTCAGATTGGAGAACACCCACAGTGAACTGTAAAATGGGAGTCCTCCTTTGTACAGCCCCTGCAGACAGAATCAATACTAGTGAAGCGTATGGGAATCTTTAATGCCAAGAATTCAGTCTTCAGGGGTCTGACAAAACTTAAACTAATCAAATTGGCGTCAGCACCAGAATCAATAAAAACTTGACCGGACCGAGTGAAATTCCGGAAGCCAATCCAACAAGGCACCAACAACTTAGGGAGTACCTGTGATCCTAGGCGATCCTCCCAAAAATCGCCTAGGATCTGAAGTTTTCCGCCAGTTCGGGCTGATGTTGTAGATGCTTTTGTAGACAGGTCGCTACACGATGTCCGGCTTTCTCACAATAGAGGCAGAGATGATGAGTCATCTGGAACCATCTCCGTTCCTAGGGACTTAGCTGGTCCACTTCCATAGGCTCGGCACCAGAAGTTGGCATGGGAGAAGTAGGAGTGGGTATGCTGGATTCCCTAGTGTTACGGGCCTGACGTTTCACTTTTCTATATCTCAGCCTCCTGTCAGCTTTGACCACCAATTCCATAGCATCATTGCGTGTCACGGGAGCGGGATGAGAAATGAGTAGATCCTTGACAGCGTCAGAAAGTCCCAACAAAAATACATATTTGAGGGGGCTATCATTCCAAGAGGTTTCACCTGCATACATTCTAAATTTTGAGCAATAGTCCTCTACCCACTGCTGCCCCTGTCTTGGGACATGAGATGAGATACCGCCAACCTTGCACGATCCGGCACATCAAAAATACCCCCAAGTTCCCGAAAAAACAAATCCACTGACTGCAGGCAAACCGAACTCTCGGGTAAGCAGTAGAACCATGTCTGGGGGGGGGGGGGGGGGGGGGGACCAAGAAGTAAGGACATAATCAATCCAACTTTCTGGGATTCTGAGCCAGAAGAGAGGGGCCGCATCCAAAAATGTAATCTACATGGCTGCTGAAAAACAAAAAACTTGCTCCTCTCCCCTGAAAATACCTCAGGAAGAGGACACTTGGGCTCAGGAATAGAAGGGGCGGCAGAAACATGAACTAACTCCTGCCTCTCCTGGGACACCATATGACCGGACAGGTCTTGGATCACGATCACTAAATCCTGCAACTGACCTGTGAGGGTACTCATGGCCTCCATTGGAGAGCAATTTTAAGGGCCAGTTATTATGTTACAGTATACTACCCTTGATACGCCAGCTCGGGGGCCCTAGATTTCACCAACAACCCCTGTCCCTGCCTGCTTGCCTCCACTCCTGGCTAACCCCAGGCAGGCAACTGGGCGGCAGTCCCTTCTCTGACTAGGGACTGAAAAAGGGATGCTGGCGTACCTAGATGGGAAGGGTAGAATACCGACAGGAAAGGCAGATGGAATTACCAACACGAACAATGCTAAGCAGAGCAGAGGAAGATGGAAAAGCAGCAAAGAAGAGCGGGCAAGCTGACAGAGACAGGAGACCAACAGAGGCAGACTAGCTAGCACACTGAGGGAAACCAATAACTGGCAGTGATTGCAAGTCTCTGCCTGACCTTTAAACAAAAGCCTCCACCCAGGGAGACAGCCAACTCCCAACAGAACATAATAAAAATGGAGCTATGCACGGCAGCTGCACTAACAGGTGCATGTGCGCACGGCGCCACGCGCCACATGCACCACCTGCACCACGCCGCTCACTCCGGCCAGGCATCCGTGCCCGCGGCAGCTGGACAACAAGCCAGGGGACGTTCCCCGACCGCGGGACCCCACACACCGCCGCCCAGGGAGTACCAGCAACCTCCTATGAAAAAGAATATAACTACTATAATACTGACTCCTATGTACAAGAAACTAACTACTATAATACTGCTCCTATGTACAAGACTATAACTACTATAATACTGCCTCCTATGTACAAGAATATAACTACTATAATACTGCCCCCTATGTACAAGAATAAAACTCCTATAATGATGCTCCCTATGTACAAGAATATAAGTGCTATAATACTGCTCCTATGTACAAGAATATAATTACTATAATACTGCCCCTATGTACAAGAATATAACTACTATAATACTGCCTCCTATGTACAGGAATATAACTACTATAATACTGCCCCTATGTACAAGAATATAACTACTATAATACTGCTCCTATGTACAAGAATATAACTACTATAATACTGCCCCCTATGTACAAGAATATAACTACTATAATACTGCCCTTTATGTACAAGAATATATCTACTATAATACTGCTCCCTATATACAAGAATATAACTACTATAATACTGCCTCCTATGTACAAGAATATAACTATTATAATACTGCCTCCTATGTACAAGAATATAACCACTATAATACTGCCTCCTATGTACAAGAATATAACTACTATAATACTGCCTCCTATGTACAGGAATATAACTACTATAATACTGCCCCTATGTACAAGAATATAACTACTATAATACTGCTCCTATGTACAAGAATATAACTACTATAATACTGCCCCCTATGTACAAGAATATAACTACTATAATACTGCCCTTTATGTACAAGAATATATCTACTATAATACTGCTCCCTATATACAAGAATATAACTACTATAATACTGCCTCCTATGTACAAGAATATAACTATTATAATACTGCCTCCTATGTACAAGAATATAACTACTATAATACTGCCTCCTATGTACAAGAATATAACTACTATAATACTGCCTCCTATGTACAAGAATATAACTACTATAATACTGCTCCTATGTACAAGAATATAACTACTATAATACTGCCCTCTATGTACAAGAATATAAGTACTATAATACTGCTCCTATGTACAAGTACATAACTACTATAATACTGCCTCCTATGTACAAGAATATAACTACTATAATACTGCCCCCTATGTACTACAATATAACTACTATAATACTGCCCCTTATGAACAAGAATATAACTACTATAATACTGCTTCTATGCAAAAGAATAAAACTACTATAATACCGCCCCCTATGTACAAGAATATAACTACTATTATGCTGCCTCCTATGTACAAGAATATAACTATTATAATACTGCTCCTATGTAGAAGAATATAACTACTATAATACTGCACCTATGTACAAGAATATAACTACTATAATACTGCTCCCTATGTATAAGAATATAACTTCTATAATACTGCCTTCTATACACAATAATATAACTACTATAATACTGCACCCTATGTACAACAATATAACTACTATAATACTGTAACCTATGTACAAGAATATAACTACTATAATACTGTCCCCTATGTACAAGAATATAACTACTATAATACTGCCCCTTACTACAAGAATATAACTACTATAATACTGCCCCTATGTACAAGAATATAACTACTATAATACTGCCCCCTATGTACAAGAATATAGCTACTATAGTACTGCCTCCTATGCACAAGAATATAACTACTCTAATACTGCTCCTATGTACAATAATATAACTACTTAATACAGTCCCCTATGTACAAGAATATAACTACTATAATACGCCCCCATATGTACAAGAATATAACTACTTTAATACTGCCCCTATGTACAAGAATTTAACTACTATAATACTACATCCCTATGTACACAAACATAACAACTATAATACGGCCCCCTATGTACAAGAATATAACTACTGTAATACTGTTCCCTATGTACAAGAATATAACTACTATAATACTGCCTCCTCTGTACAAGAATATAACTACTATAATACTACATCCCTATGTACAAAAATATAACTACTATAATATTGCCCCATATGTACAAGAATATAACTACTATAATACTGCTCCTGTGTACAAAAATATAACTACTATAATACTACCTCCTATGTACAAGAATATAACTACTATAATACTGCCTCTTATGTACAAGACTATAACTACTATAATACTGCCACTATGTGCAAGAATATAACTACTATAATATTGCCCCCCTATGTACAAGAATATAACTACTATAATACTGCCTCCTATGTACAAAAATATAGCTACTATAATACTGCTCTTATGTACAAGAATATAGCTACTATAATACTGCTCCTATGTACAAGTATATAACTACTATAATACTGCCCCCTATGTACAAGAATATAACTACTATAATACTAACCACTATGTACAAGAATATAACTACTATAATACTGCTCTCTATGGACAAGAATATAACTACTATAATACTGACTCCTATGTACAAGAATATAACTACTATAATACTGCTCCTATGTACAAGAATATAACTACTATAATACTGCCCCCTATGGACAAGAATATAACTACTATAATACTGCTCCCTATGGACAAGAATATAACTACTATAATACTGACTCCTATGTACAAGAATATAACTACTATAATACTGACTCCTATGTACAAGAATATAACTACTATAATACTGCTCTCTATGTGCAAGAATATAATTACTATAATACTGCCCCCTATGTACAATAATATAACTACTATAATACTGCTTCCTATGTA